>NW_024962263.1:39091949-39217091 GCF_019238085.1 Lagopus leucura
AAAAAAAAAAAAAAAAAAAAAAAAAAAAAAAAAAAAAAAGTCTAATTTGGCAATCAATCATAAATAAAGTTTCTTGGATGTTGATGCTGGTTCCACTCTTGTCCAGTACTAAATAAACATTTTAGATAATGGGATTGAGCACACCCTCAACAAGTGGCGACATTTGCTAAGGAAGGAAAATGTCATTAACAGGAATGTCCTTCCATCCTCCTTCTTTTCCTCAGTTTTTCTTCCAAGCATGACATTGTAAGGTATGGTATACCCCTTTGGTCTGTTTGGGTTAGCCGTCCCAGCTGTGTTACCTCTAAAATTCTTTCTACCCATAGTCTACTTGCATTTAGCAGGGGAAGTGGTTTAGAGAGAAAACCTTGGTGCTGCACAAGCACTCAGTCAAAGTGTTAACATTGTAACACAGTTGTAGCCCCAAATGTGAAGTAGAGTAATAAATGGGCTACTACCAGAAAAATAAACTCCAACCGAGCCAAACCCCATACAGCTTTCATCTAGTTTTCCTTCTTTCTTCTTGGCTATTAATTTTCCCTGTGGGATGAATTATTTTCATCCTTTTAGGCAAAGGTAGTTATATATTACATTCTAACAAAATCACTTTAATGCTGTAATGTTGTCCAGTTTTTCTAAGCTATAGTAGATGTGGATTTGATGGATAGACAATGTGATGGATAAGGAACTGAGTGAATGGCTGTGTCCAGAGTGTCACAGTCAACACCCCAGTGTCTACAGAGATACCAGGGATGAGTTCTGTCCATCAGGAATTCACAATGGGATGGGAATAGTTTAATATCATTATTAATGATGTAGAAAGTAAGACTGAGCATGCCTTCAGCAAGTTTGCAGATGACATCAAGCACAGCTGATACGGTTGTAGGAAGGGATGCCATCCAAGGGAAACTTGGCAGGCTTGCGAAGTGGGCCCATATGAATCATTCAGTAAGACCAAGTGCACGGTACTGTGACTGTCTTGGGGCAACATGTACAGACTGCAGGATGAATGGACTGAAACCAGCAGTGCAGATAAGGACTCAGTGTTACTGGATGAAAAGTTGGTCATGAGCCAGCAGTATGCATTTGCAGACCAGAAAGAAAATTAAATACACAAAAGAAGATTGGCCATCATGTCAAGGGAGGTGATTATCCCCCTCTATTTCATTCTTATGATACTACAGCTGGAACACTGTGTTCAGGTCTTGGGCCCCTAATACAAGAGAGACAGGGATCTGTTGGAGTCCAGAGTCCATTTAGGGTCTGGAGGAGGGCCACAAAAAGATGGCTGGAACACCTCTCATGAAGGAAGTCTGAGAGAGCTGGTGTTGTTTAGAATCATAGAATCATAGAATCACCAAGGTTGGAAAAGACCTAAAAGATCATCCAGTCCAACCGTTCACCTATTACCAATAGCTCCCACTAAACCATGTCCCTCAACACAACATCCAGTCTTTCCTTGAACATCCCCAGGGTCGGTGACTCCACCACCTCCCTGGGCAGTCCATTCCATGGCATTCCATTCCAGTCCATGTTTAGCCTAGAGAAGAAAAGGCTCTCACCTTTCTTTTATTGCAGCCTTTCAGTACTTAAAGACAGTTAATAAGAAAGTTGAGCCTATATTGATAGGACAAGAAGTAATGATTAAGTAAAAGAGGGTAAATTTAGATTAGATATAAGGAAGAAATTCTTCACAATGAGGGTGGTGAGATGCTGGAACAGGTTGTTCAGAGAAGGTGTGGATGCCCCATCCCTGGAATTGTTTAAGGTCTGGTTGGTTGGATCTTTGGGTAGCCTGAACTAGTGAAAAATGTCACTGCCCAAGGCAGGAGGGTTGTACTAGATGATTGTTAAATGTTGATTCCAAACCAGACCATTCTGCTCTTCTCTTCCTCAATTCCTGTATTTTTTTATTATATGTCAGAATTTCATTTTTATTAGAAATAACATGGGATTATAAAATGTGAGTATAAAAAATGAAAACAATTCTGCATGTGTAGACAGTGCTGTCTTTGAGGCATTACAAGCACATCTATGATTTGGACACAATATTATCGACACACAGATATGTATTTTTTTTCTACAAGTAGACTTCAGATTTGTCATTTTTCATAAGGAGACTCTGAAACACTGGAAAGATTCAAGTTCTGTAGTAATTCAGGTAATGTCACAGAATGCAATATTTAAACTGTATTTAGATCCAGTGTTACTAACAGTGCTGAAACTGTACAGAGGTTTAAAATTTGATGAATGAAAATGCTGATGTATTACCTGATTCATCAATATAGTTGAAGTTGCTATGTACTTTTACTGTACTTAGGAAATCATATGGGGACAAGACAGTTTGATGACTTGCCACAGTTTTTAATCATAGATGTAGCTTTGTTGTATCTTCATTAAATATGTGTGTGATCTTATGCACAAAGAGATGAAAGTAGGTAGAACCTTTGTATCAAAGGAAAGAATTAAAAATGGCCAAAAGCAAGACATCACATTAGTAGATAAAGCACTGAGCAGACATAAATTCATCCACCATTTTCAAATATAGATGGAAAAAAAGTAGAACTGGTTAAAAGTGGCATTTCATCAGAATAGATGCTTTTTTTTCCAGAGATTGTTAACCAAAATATTAAAAAAAAAAAAAAAGAAAAAAAAAAAAAAAAAAAAGGAGAAAACAAAGAAAGAAAGAAAGAATTTTATCCCATTAAATGTAAGTTTACACTTATTGGCTCTGACATGTTTACATTTTTTAACACTCTATGAAAAGAAATGTCAAAAAAAAAAAATCAAAAGACTTAATTTAGCAGATTTTAAATTCTCTTCTTTCTGGATCCTCTGGCTTCAAAATTTATTTCAGCTGTTTTAGTTAAAGTTTCCCCATAGGTGTACTGACTTAATAGGGTATTGAAGATCTAGAAGGGGTGCTCGGAAAGTAATGCTTTTTATGATGATTTTATGATGACTGTCCAAAATGTCAGAGGCAGATGTTGGTGGTATGGCAGTAGAAGTTAAACCTTCCATCAGTATTCCGTTACATTTTGTTGCTGTGTAACAGATGGCAGAAGAGAGGCAGTCTGATAGAATGGTGTATGACATGGAAGTGTGTATGAAGGAAAAGTGTATCACTGAATTCTTCCATGCAGAAAAAAATGGCACTCATGGTACTTGCTGAACATATATGGATACCAAACAAAGGATGAGAGCACAGTGAGGCAGCGGGTGGTCCATTTCAGCAATAACATCATCACATCAGCTATGAAACAGTAGATCACCACCGATGGTTCAGATTTTTATGAGTACAGTATGCAGGCTCTTGTTCAATACTGTCAAAAATGCATAGCTAACGGTGATGAGTATGTTGGAAAATAATGTTTTGTAGCTGAGAATTTTCTCTATCAAATACTGTGACTGGCTCTTACTATTTGTTGTAGTTTCCATGGAATTAAAGAAGAGGCACTACTTTCAGAGTAGAACAGATTTGCCTTGGAGATGTAAATGCTATGATTTCAAAGTTTCCCAAAAAAACAGCAATGAAACTAGCAGAAAACAAGACCTCTATGGGAAGTTCAGTGTCTGCAGTAAGTATCACATTAGTACGAAGCAGTTAGATTTAGAAAAGCCATTTTCCAAGAACACTCCAATCAGATTTTAAAGACATTAGAATTAAAGCCATTTTTTCCATGATATATTTGTTTTCTTCCTATTGTTTCATCAGATGGTACAATGGCAACATATGGCTATAGGAACATGGCAATTGTTGTACAAGATTGGTTTAAGGAAGAAATTATGATATTTATATCCTCTTCCAAAATTACTGACTTCCAAAATCGCCTGACTGACTGATAGTCGCCTAACTGTGAAAAACATTTCTGAATCTTAAACTCTCAGCTTTAAGACTTACTGACCTGGGGGCAGGCAGGAAGGGGGAGAGTAGTCTAACTGCAACAGTTTTTTTACTTTCATATCCTAGTAGATTAATTCATTCTTATTCCTTTGATAATGAATGAAGAAAGCAGCTCTAATTTTCCTGCATCTCCTATTCTCACGTGGGCTGCGGGCACGCAGTATTCCAGCTGAGGGTTTTTACTATAGATTAATGTAAAGTCACTAGGATACTCTTTATGTTTAACATCAATTCTTGAGCATTCTGATATCTTGGCTGCTGACTTTTTTAAAGGATTTAATTGATCTCTCTGTGTGATGTCTGACTGCCTTTCCTCAGTTGCCATAGTTAGTAGAGAATCCCTGGGAGTTACAGTAGTAGTTCACACCAGTTCACAGCTTCAGGCTTGTTTAATTTGTATGCACCTACACTTATTTTACTTGCCCCTGTGTAAACCTTTCACCCGATTTAACATAAGTCAAAATGTCTCACAGTAGTCCCTGACCTCGCTTATCTAAAGATCATTGTTGTATCTGGAGCTCTGTCTAGTTCTCATCCAAGTTCTTTTCCAGATTATTAATATAGGTATTCAAAGAGCCAAGAGAGTTCAGGTTTGGTCTCAGTAAGACAGGCCATATAATCCTCTGTTCTGCATTCTGTTAGTTGATCAGGTTTAAATCAAAAAACATGTCATCTCTTCTGAGGACCATTTATCTTCTGTAGTAGATTTCCCTTTGGAAATTAGAATGAATTGCTGACTGGTTCTCTTTATCTTCTTCCTTTATAATACACTTAATGAATTCTGAAAGATCATAAAAACCATCTATTATTCACCTAAACTAAGACGTTTCTTGTTTGTGTTGGACCTAGCAATCTTGGTATCCAAACAAAAATGACTGGGCATATGAGAAGCATTGACAAAAATGATGTTTGTTTCTATGATAGATGCTTTTCCTGTGCTTGGCATAGGAAAAAATAAAGATAGGTTTTCAGATATAACATTAACCTGATCTTAAAAGAAACTTATAAATTAAAAGAAATAATATTATTTCTATTAATGAATCAATTAAAGCAAATGGTCTTGTAATTTGCTTATGTGGTGCAATAAACTTCTTATCACCTATGTAATGGTAGAATTTTAGTAGCAATAATCTGGCTGAGACATTTACTGGATTAGATTTTGTTTCTCAAAGAACATGAATATCACGTTGACACCATTATGATTCTGTAAAGTGTGATGGAAGAGCAACATAAATATGGGATCAATCAAGAAATAAAATAATATGGAGTATTAAAACGCATGTGTAGATTCATATTTGTATGTACTGAGGACAAATAGAATACATTAAAATCCAATCAGGGAATGTACTTCTTATTGAAATGTCAATAACTGTCATGTAGCTTCTTAAAAGGATGCATCTTACTGTTAACTGCCATTGAGTATGAAAGCATTATGATTAAAAAAGAAACCATTCTTTGATAGTTTCAATTTTGCAAGTAGTGAGAGAACAGTCCTGCTCCTTTCCTTAGCTTTAAAGTTACATTTGTAGCAGTAGTAACTAACCAGGTAAATAGATAACCTAATTTCATTCCTATCAATGAAAGAATGACCGTAAGACATTACCAAAGAGATTACAGCTAACAGGTATCATTACCAATGATACATTGCCATTCTTAGGACTTAGCAATTACTGTATTAAGTTTTACTTTATAAATAGGCAACGGAACAGAGTAGAACAGTGGCTTTCACGAGACTACAAATATTCTTCTTGCAGTTAGACTTCTTCACACTGAGCAGGTAGCTGCAGCTACAACTTTCAAAATTATTGAAAGTGCAGAAGAACCTAAAGTTCCCTCTCCATATAAAAGCTATTTTTAATGACGAGTGGTTTATCATTTTCACAGCCTGGAAAACTGTCCCTCCTCCATGGATGGAACTCACATCACATTTGACTTTTGACATCATCTTCAAGTATATAAAACTTGAATTAACATCTTCTGAGATCTTAATGAATCTACACAAAAATCCAGTGTTGTGAAATTAACATTTCCAAAATAGAACACTTACTTGTGATTAAGAAGCACTATATTCCCAGAAATGAATACAAATCAAAAAAGAAGACAAAAGACTTCAGAATTTCTAATGTACTTCTAGTTTAAATCCTTGTCTTATAACAGTTGGAATACTTAGGAGAAAATCCTATTTGGCAATGAATCACTTCTGGAATACATTTGTGGAAACTCTCCATTCACCTAGGATGCTGAAATATATTGATTTTAAAGCATCATAATCACATAATTCAACAGAAAATGAGAGAAACCGTTACAAGCTTTCAGCAAGCAAGAAGCAATATTGCTGGGATAAATGTTAGTTAACTGGTGTTAAAACTTCTAAAAGCAGATCAGTCTTGGAATGCATTTCTACATATCAAATATTTAGCATTGAAAGACAGGTGTCCAAACAAGTACCAAAATAGTTCAAGCAACAAAATGGCTGAAAGAGCCAGTATGACGTTTTGGACATTGCTTCCTACCTGCTCTGTTCAAACACAGGTACTAAAAACAAGGGCTATACAGGGGATGCTGCAATTTTCCTAGTTTCAGTCCTAATAGGGCTAATACCTGCTCAAAGCTGCAATCTCAACTTTAATGACAAATGAATTACTGGTTTCAGTGTAATTCAGATAGATAGGAATAATCATCCAAGGCCATCAATACAGCTGTTATTTATTGTAAGATTAAGGATAATGTACAAAAAAAAAAAAAAAAAAAAAAGATTAAGCACTCTGAGGAATTTGTGTTGCTGCTGTTGTGCTATCTTGTATATAACTGGCTCCAATTTTGTTAGCTAGATAAGAAGAATGATACAAGAAATGAAAAGAGTAATAATCCCACCATATGCCATACTTCCTGTGCATGCAAATGTTATCTAATACAAAATCTTCACTGTCACCCAGGAGCTGTCTTTATAAATCACTGAAGGATGATAGCAAATGTCCTCAGCAGTCAACACCCTAACTGATGTATTCCTTCAACCTTGACTCAGAAGGCTATTTGCTGTAATTATCCTAAGCACACAAACTTTATCAAGCCTGAAACATCAGCATGTATATTTTAAGTGTAGGTCCCAATTCTGCCCTTAGATGCACTTTGGAGTCAGTGGAAGTTCTATGAGAAAAATGATCAGCTTTTAAGAAAGACCAAGCTCGTACAACAAATAGTTTTTAACCAGCT
This sequence comes from Lagopus leucura, assembly GCF_019238085.1. Classification (NCBI taxonomy): domain Eukaryota; kingdom Metazoa; phylum Chordata; class Aves; order Galliformes; family Phasianidae; genus Lagopus; species Lagopus leucura. The sequence goes on from NW_024962263.1 coordinate 39,099,067, forward strand.
ATTTCCAAAATTCCTTAATGCTGTCAAAATATGCTGAGGATTCAGCTGCTCATTTTTCACACTTTCAAGCTCTCTCTTGACGAATCTAAGTAATTTTCTTTCCTAAACATTCTATTTTGAATTTGTAGAGGCCTTCTTAAATTTCAGTGCATCTTGGTTTGGAAAGAATTTTAAAAAATTTGAGAACAGCTCCTCCCTTGCACACACACATTATGTTAGTGAACCTACTAATGGCATAGCCAAACTCTTAACAGTTGAGTTGGCTTTACTCCCTACACTAGACTCCATATTATTATTTTTTATTAAAGTCAGGGGAATGATTCACCAGAATAGTTGTATTGTGTCCCAACTGAAGAACTGTGTGAATGAGATAAACATATAAGCAGGGCAGAGTAGTACATTTCACAGAGGTGAGGTGATTACAAGGATACTGTGAAGTTAACTCAAGTTAAGTAGGAACTTAAGAATTAGGATTAAGTAGGAACTTAAGAATTAGGATTAAGTAGGAACCCAGAATTAGGATTCATCCCCTTTGTCCAGCTCCAACACTGATTTACAGTACACTCCACAGCTATTGATTTAATCTCTTTGTATCTCAATTCTCATGATTTAAATAAACCAAATATCTTTTTTCCTGTCCTTCCAAATTTGATTGAAAAGTATTAAGATAACAAACATAGTACGTAGAATTTCAAGTCATTCCTCCTCTTATTTCCATACTTGTGACTGTCCTGAGCTATGGAGAAGTAATATATAGAAGTAATGCATATCTGTTTCCTGCAGTCTTTTCCTCTTGTATGACTATGGATTCTTTTCCCCCTATATTCTATAAGTAAACACAGAAGTTTGTATGAGGTGGTATTTCAGCTCATGATGTAAAACATCCCTATTTAACTCAGTGTTGGGAGAGAGGGTATTAAGGAAATGTCAGGATAGCTGGCAAAACATAAATGTCATAAGGATTTGAAAGAAACAGAAGTCTACATGCAAGAGTAGCCAGCATGAAGTCTGGTATTGCCATGACAAATCATTTTGATTAAAAAAAAAAAAAATTAAAGTCACTTTTGGGTATAGATGAAAACAGTATTTTATAAACAAAATAAATTGTCACTTTCTTAAATTATTAAATAAAAGTAATAATCAGAATAACAAGCAGAGAAATAAGCAAACAATCAAAAAGTCCCTTATAGTTGATATAATACATTGATTGTCATGTTTTATATCCTAGAATTATCAAAGTAATAAACTTGAAATGAAGAATTAGGTAACATTTATTGCACAGATTGTGTTTTGCTCATAAGAGGACTTTTAGACATACATTAAAAAAATACAGCCCACTTAATGATTGCTAGATTTTTGTTATCCTCATAAATTCAGTTAGTCAAGGTTTATGTCCTGAAATGTAAAATAATGCCTTTGCAATACAAGAAGAACTTCCACATAAACTGCGATAAGTATCATTTAAAATATGCAGCTGTTTTTTAGAAGAAAATTTGGGATTACTAAGAAAGAAAAAATGAGCACTGTACATTTCTCACAAAGTACAAGAAGGCTGAAACTTTCTCGTGCTTCTAGAAAGCATGAGGAGGTGGGGACTGGTGCTGTAAATCCTCTCCCCCACTGTAAGGGCAGAGCAAGTTTGAGACCACCTCATGAGACTGAATGTGTACAAGTCTATAGGGCTATATATGCACATCCCAGGGTTCTGAAGGAGCTGGCTGAGGTGGTTGCTAGCTGCTTTCCATCATATTTCAAAAGTTGTGGCTGTCAGGTGAGGTCCTGGATGACTGGAGGAAAGGTCACATCACTCCCATTTACAAGAAAGGGAGCAAGGAGGACCAGGGGAACTACAAGCTGGTGAGTCTTACCTCTGTGCTTGGGAAGATCATGGAACAGATCCTCCTGGACAACATGCTTGATCACATGAGGAATGAGAGTGTGATCTGAGACAGCCAGCATGGCTACACCAAGGGAGATCATGCTTGACCAATCTTATGGCCTTCTATGATGGAGTGACGGCATCGGTGGACAAGGGAATGGCAACCGATGTCATTTACCTGGACTTGAGCAAGGCCTTTGACATGGTCCCCCACTACATCCTTATCTCCAAATTAGAAGGATATGGATTTGATGGGTGGACCACTTGATGGATAAGAAGTTGGTTAAAAGGCCACAGACAGAGGGTGGTGATCAATGGCTCTATGTCCAGGTGGAGGCCGATAATGAGCGGCATCCCCCAGGGGTCTGTTTTAGGACCGGTGCTCTTTAACATCTTTATCAAAGACATCGATGACACAATCAAGTGCACCCTCAACAAGTTTGCTGATGACATCAAGCTGAGTGGTGCGGTTGGCACGGTGGAAGGAAGGGATGTCATCCAGAGGGTACGGACCTCAACAGCCTTGAAAGGTGGGCCCAGGTGAACATAATGAGGTTCAACACAGCAAAGTGCAAAGTTTTGCACTTGGGCAATCCCAGGTACCCATACAGACTGGAAGGAGCAGCTCAAGGTTGCCCAATGAGATTTGATTTTCAGCCTTGCAGATGATTAGAATGTGACCACATGTTCCTACTTAACTTGAGTTAAGCTGGATCTGCACTGATGGGATCTTTGACTAGAAGACTTCAACCCCTTCAGTCCCTTCTTCTGTCCCTTTGGTTAGAATCATATAACCATAGAGTGGTTTGGGTTAGAAGGAACCTTACAGATCTAGTTCCAGCCTCATGCCATGGGTGGGGACACTTTCTACTAAATTAGGTGTCTCAAAGCCCCATACAACTTGGCCTTGAACACTTTGAGGCATGGGGCATCAGCGACTTCTCTGGGCAGCATCTTCTAGTATCTCACCCCCATCATAGGAAAGAATTACTTATTGTGAATATGTAATCTAAATCTACCCACTTTTAGGTTAAAAACACTTTCCCTTTTCCCAGCACTACACTGCCTGATAAAGAGTCCCTCTCCAGCTACTGTTAGGTCCCCTTTAGGCACTGGGAGACTGTTACGAGGTCTCCCTAGACCCTTCTCCTGGAGTCAATATCTTATTATGGACAAAGTTGAGCACAGCATATATATGGAGGTAAGAGTTCATTTGTTGGCCTAATTAAAATATTAAAATCCTAATCAAAGAATAAAAAACAGTTATAATTAGTCCAGTTACAAAAATACCAACTTTTCTAGTATAAAATATACATATATATATTCATAAGGCTATACTTACATAGAAATTATTCTACGATTCTACAAATGATTAGGCTTCAGTACTTCTTGGATATGAAAACAGATTATTTCATCTCCAGGAATGACATGATATCAGCCTTTCAATATCTAAGGGGGGGAGGCTATAAGAAGGAAGGGGACAAGGTCTGTTGTGATAGGACAAGGGAAAATTGATTCAAACTAAAAGAAGCAAGATTAAGGTTGGATATAAATAAGACATTTTTTACTATAAGGATGGTGAGGAACTGGAACATGTTGCCTAGAGATGTGGTGGATGCCCTGTCCTCAGACACATTCAAGTTCAAGCTGGACAGGGCTTCAAGAAACCTGATGTAGATGTAGGTGCCCCTGTTAACTGCAAAAGAGTTGGACTAGATGATGATTAAATGTTCCTTCCAATTTGAACGATTCTATGATTCCTATCTCTTTTCCCTGATACTTTGTTCCTATGTCTGCTATGCAAAAACTAGTCTGTGAAATTCATTAATATAATTGAGTTTATAGGAAGGATTATAGTGTACAGATTTTTCCAAAGGGGTAGTTTGAAACTTTTTCATGTCCAGGAGATAGACTAAGGCAATTAAAATCTAATGACTGCATAACAAACTGAGGAAGAAAACTGGCTACCTTGGTTACTTTCTTGGTAAGATAGTTGCAAATTCTTTCTATACTAATTGTCATGCATGTGAAAACAAACATTTTGCATCTTCATAAAAATTTTGAAAATGAATAAATCATATGACAACATAACATCATGTATAGAAACAAGCATAAATAAATTACTTAAATGTAGTTATCATGGTTTTATGATTCTTGTTATTGGTATTTCACATCATGTAAAGCACAGGGAAATAAAGAGTTAATACTTCAGTTCCGTGGACCAACAACTTTCCAGATACCTGGTTCTCGGAAGAGGAGAACTACATATCCCAGGGGACTTTGCATTCAGTGGGGAAAATAGTCATGGGAAGTTCACAGGACTCTCGCTTACTCATTCTCTGCCTGGCGGGGTCTGGGTGTACTCCCCAGCAGTTCACCTTTAGTTCAGAGTAAGGCTTTCAGTTTTGGACACTCTCATTTTATTTATTAGCCACAGTTCCAATTATATTGTATTATACTGTGTTATCTTGAATTCCAATATCATATTTAGTAAAATTAGGATTCCTCCTTAGATTGTTGCCACTATTCTGGTTTTCTATGGGGCCAGCTCCCATCTCCCTACCCTCCCCCTTTTCCCTTTCCCTTTTTTAGGGCCAGTGGGTCTGCAGACCTGCAGCCCCTCTCACAGACACAGATTGTTCTAGATAACTCTGTGACTCAGTGATGATGTAAACACAATCAAAAAGCTATCATTTTTGCGTTCCGAATAAAAGATGATGTCTTCTTCTAAGATACACTTAATAAAGGACTGAATAAATGCTGCCAGATGATCAGGGATATCCGATATCTATACCACAGAATTATCATAAGAAAGGAACTGAAAGAATATGATTTCATCAGTACAGATGAAACTTAAGAGTTATGTGAAATACACACAAAATATTTCAGCTATCCCATTTAAAAATTGTGTGTCTTGACCTTCATCTATATTCAAGATTGGAAGTAATAAATATGCCAGACCTTCAGTAAATAGTAATTTGTAAAATATTTTGTCTATCTGCTTCAGTACACAGACAATTACCTTTTTTATATTCAGTGATAGATTTCAAATAAGACAAGATAAATTTTAGGCCTGTGAGAACTGCTGTAAAATACTAGACATACATCTTTTATAGTTCAGTGTTTACCTTTTATGCCTTACCTATACTTCCCAGGATCTTCATTGGAGATAATTTAAGAAAGAAACAACATATAGACTAAAAGATTGGCAAAAGAATCTTAGAAAACAGCATACCTACTGGAAGCACAGTTTCTTTGGCTTTTCATAGACTCATAGAATCACAGAATGGTTTGGGTTGAAAGAGACATTTAAGATCATCTAGTTCCAACCCCCCAGCTATAGGCAGGGATACCTCCCTCTAGACCAGGTTGCTCAAAGTCCCATCCAGCCTGGCCTTGAGTGATTTCAGGGAGGGAACGTCCACAACCGCTCTGGGCAACCTGTTCCAGTATCTCACCACCCTCGCAGCAAAGAATTTCTCCCTAATCCTCTTCCAGTTTAAAACAATTTCTTCCCCTCCTGTTGCTAGATGCCCTTACAAAAGTCCCTCCCCAGATTTCCTTTAGGCCCCCTTCAGGTACTGGGAGGTTGCTATAAGATCCCCTTCTCTTCTCCAGGCTGAAGAGCCCCAGCTAACCCCCTGTCCTTACAGGGGAGGTGCTCCAGCCTTCTGATCATCTTCTTATTTATGAATAAAACAGCTTTAATTTTGGTGAATAATTGTGTCTCAGTTTCATTGTAACTTACATTGTACTTAAGGTGACAGGAAAATTCATTTGAATTTTTAAAACTTTGACTATTTCTAGTTTTCCTTTCTATCCTCTGGGAATATCTAGATAAACACTACATTAGAAAGAAAGAAGAGTTTTGTTTTGGTTTTAAGCCTTTGATCTTTAAGTATTGAGGGAAATTCAGTTGGCCCATTAGTACATTATATTTGAAGGCCAAATTTGGTTTGTGTACTAGAAAATAAACTTGACTTTTTCACTAAGGTAACTTTTTTATCTTAGCTATGGACAAACTTATACTTGAGACCTGAATAACACTAACATTCTCTACTTTTTCTTCATCTTATTTGTGGCTGTGGTTCCTGAGATGACCAGGATGATTCCTGTGCAGTGTTTGCCCACTGTTCTCTGCTTTGGTTTACAAACTTCATTAAGTTAAGTGGCTTTTACATGCAGAAGTTCTAAACCTCACTCTTCATGAAACTTTGTTATTCATGAGACTGGAACAACTAATATATGTCATCCACCCAATTAGTCTCCTGTAATGCACTTTCCAATCGCAATGCTGTTGCAACAGCTCATTGCAGAGTTAATGGAGCTGATTGCAGCAAGCAGACGTACACAAGTGGCAAAGGATTCTCTACTCCAAAAATGAATACTTAATTATTTCTTCATGTGGAGCTCATTTCCTGTATATTACTTGATCTTCTTAATTTAGATGGAAAATTCTTTGCCTATTCTTCCATTATTTAGCAAAGGTTTTAACAATAAATATGATGTACAAGGTCCTCTTGCTGTAGTAAATCTCAAAGAACTGAAAACTCACATAAACTTTTGTCACATCAGAAGGTTAAATGCTGGGAGAGCATTAAACTATCCGTATTATGTTAAAGCTGGTTCTCAAAAAGTTTTTTAACTCCAGTAGCAAATTTCTCCCATCTGGTAGACAAATCTACAAGACGAGAGATCTCATTGTCTTTTCTTTTTTTCTGTCCTACCCTTAATCAGTCAAATCAATGTAATTAATTTAAGAAATATCAGAATGAAAGATTTTTACAGCAGTACAATAAATGAAGATTTACAGGGCCTCAGCAGCAGTATAGTAGACAACTACTGTAAATATGTAGTAATTGGCTAGGAGAAATTATGAATATTAATAACTTAATAGAGTAGCAGCCTGTTTTGTCTTTGAACTGGTAAAAAACATACACTGAATTAGAAGAAAAACTAAAACAACTTTTTAATATTGTAGATTGTCAATGGTTTACGGGCTGGTTCGGCCCAGTTCCGTGACTGGCAGAGCAGAGGGATCCGTGGATCCGCGCCTCCAGAAAAGGGAAACAGGAGATCTCCCAAAATAATTGAAAACAGCGGCAACTATCTGAGGTGAAACAAACTAATTTACTAAATATAGCATCAACAAAATATAATGAGAGAGAGTGCGTCTGAAAGGTAGAAAGCCGCACCACAACGTTGAGGTGAGAAGTGCAGTCCAGTTGAGCAGATGAAGAAAAGCAGATGGAGAAGAGCAGTTGGAGAAGCACAGGCGAAGAAGAGCAGGTGAAGAAGAGCAGGTGAAGAAGAGAGCATCAGGTTACCTTGCCAGGAGTTATATCTCCTCACTGACCACAGAGTCAGTTTGGAGGGCTGGGCTCGGGTGAACCTGATGAGGTTCAACACGGCAAAGTGCAAGGTTTTGCATTTGGGCCAGAAGAACCCCCGGCACCTGTACAGGCTGGGAGGAGCGGTCCTTGAGAGCAGCTCGGCAGAGAAGGACCTGGGGGTCCTGATGGACGAGAGACTGAATATGAGCCAGCAGTGTGCTCTGGCAGCTCGAAAGGCAAATGGGATCCTGGGCTCCATCAGGAGAGGGGTGGCCAGCAGGGACAGGGAGGTGATTGTCCCTCTCTACTCGGCTCTTGTGAGGCCCCATCTGGAGTACTGTGTCCAGGTGTGGAGCCCTCAGTACAAGAAAGACATTGAGATTTTGGAAAGGGTCCAGAGCAGGGCGACTAAGATGATCAGGGGGCTGGAGCACCTCCCCTATGAGGACAGGCTGAGGGAGTTGGGCTTGTTCAGCCTGGAGAAGAGAAGGCTGTGGGGTGACCTCATTGCAGCCTATCAATACCTGAAGGGAACCTACACCCAGGAGGGGAGTAAACTGTTCAGAAGGGCTGATAACAGCAGGACTAGGGGAAATGGTTTTAAGTTGAAGGAGGGAAGATTTAGGTTGGATGTTAGGGGGAAGTTCTTTACTAGGAGAGTGGTTAGGCCCTGGAACGGGCTGCCCAGGGAGGTTGTGGATGCCCCGTCCTTGGACGTGTTTAAGGCCAGGTTGGACGGGGTCCTGGGCAACCTGATCTGAATGTGTATGTTTGGTGGCCCTGCTAGGCAGGGGGGTTGGAACTACATGATCCTTGGGGTCCCTTCCAACCCAGGTGATTCTGTGATTCTGTGATTCTGTGATTCTGAGAGTCCCCTGTGGAAATGTAATTGTTCTTCTCCTCTGGACAGGGACCCAGAACTTGAGCATCAGCAGTCAAACCCCCAGCGCATTACATGATGTTGTGATGTGGAATACTGATAACCAAAATCATAAAACCATGACATAGATATAACTCTGTAGTTAAACACAGAACTGAAGTTGCATCATATTTGTTCTAACATAGAACAGGTATGGAATTTCCTCAGAAAAAATAGATTTCTTGCCACACAGTAAAATGGTAATGATGTCTTCCAAACTGACATCTTTGTTGTGTGATCTACTTCCCTGGTGCTTGTAAAATGATTTGGAGTACTAAGATACTACAGTAATGTTGTATCTGTATCTTGTAATTTGTATTTGCATAGGTTATTTTTAAACACAATATAGAACATAAAAAACTATGTTTGTTTTATTCTGTTGGGGGAGAGTGCTAGTTTTTGTTTATTTGTTCTGTTTTATGTGGTTGGTTTTTTTTCGTGCTGTTTTCTTTTGAGGGCAGGGGCCCCACAATGATTTTTTATTTCAAAGCAAGACATTAGGGATTTCTTTTATTATCTGTGAGCAAGGAAACACGTGCCTCTCCAAACCTCCAATGCTGTCTATATTGAAAACAAATTTATATTTTACTCTATTTTATTTTAGCTGTATGTCCAAATGGCTTTCTCTCAAAAGGTCCTCTCCTTTTGTCCCATACACTTGTTGACTGCTTCTTCCCTGACTCAGGCCAAAGTAGAAGTCAGAGTGTTCTAGAAGCTTCATTAGATTACATTAACCATGATCATTTACATTCATTCTTTTCCTATCAGTGGATGTTTTAACACCCACATTGCAGAGCTCAAAAGCAGGCCATGAGCACAAAATACTGAATGTTATGCAAACACTTGGATAGTATAGAAAACAGTGCTATTCATTGTCTCAAATATTAGTGTTAATCAATTCCCTACTGACCAGTGTGGGAAGATTGGGCCTTTGGACCTTTTGAATACAAAATTACATTTATCTGTGTGGCAGGCTGACCCTAGCACAGCAGCTTAATGCCCACTCCACCCATCACTCACTTCCTTTTCCTTGGGATGGAGAGAAGGTACAAGGAAAATGAGAGGATTTGTAGATTGAAGTAATAACAGTTTAACATAGAAAGCAAAAGCTGCTCATGAAAGTAGAGAAAAAGATGATTTCATTCATTACATAGCATCAGCAGGCACATGTCCAGATATTTTCCGAAAAGCATGGCATCAGCATGCAGTATGGTTAGCTGAGGAAACAAACACAAATAGTACTTTATTTAAGTATATATTGGGTTGCTAGGAAAAGAGTGACCCTCTAATATGCTAACAAAACCAATCCAAACAGCCAATGAATCAAGAAAGAAAAGATGTAAACTATTCAAAAACATATTTAGAATCCTTACACTGATTGAAAATAACTGCATATTTTCAAGTTGTTTTGGAAGAAAAGTGCAGTAGAGAAATGAAGAAGAAAAGCAACATGATCTAAGTTTTTATTTGGAACAAAGTAAAAGACTAAACTAAGAACTGAGTTTATTTCATTGGTACATATACAAACACCATAAATTAAATCTCTTCTTGGGCAACAGGCTTGTTTTGTGTGAGAAATTTGTACTTGTCCCTACATTGCCACACTCCAGAGAAAAAGGATGAGGCAAAAATATGCTACATTTGTCAAAATCCTTAGAACAGACCCGCAGGGCTCTATAACACTGAAGTATTGCTATCAAATGTAGAAGACAGCAAAAATATATGCACCATATTATAAAAATACCCAGTGATATAGTAAAGCAATTCTTCTTATGATTTACTATAGCCCTAGACTGTCTCCCTGAAATAACTGATGGTGTTGGCATAAATTTTTTGCTTTAAACTGTGCTTCCTTTCGGGCTTCCCTTGTGATTAAAGGCACATAACTCATTTAAGGGTTCTACCCTGCACTCCTCCATGCATGCAAAATCAGTGGGATTCTCATTTATCTGAGACTTCTGGGATAGACCTAGGAAGTCCACCAACTGCTATTTTTGGTAGACTAATTAGGAGCAAACTGTATCTCTCAGTGACTTCATTTAAGAAAACTGATTTTTTTCTTTATTCACTGTCCATAGGAATGTCCAAATTTTTTAGTAAGTTGTGTCAAATTTCCATAAGAAGTTAAAGGAATCTGATTTCATAAGGTATTTCAGAGAAAGATTCAGAATCATATAAAAGCAGAGCTTATATACCAAATAGAATATCTGAGACTTAGTGAAGTTCACTAAGAATATCCTCATTGTCATTGTTTCTTACAGTGGTGATCATAATGAGACTTAAATACTAAACAGTGATGATAGAATGTCATTTTGCAACAGAATATCCAGCCCATTTGATTACTGTTTCTGCTGACAGCAATTTTTATCTTGAAGAAAGAGATCTCATAATTTCTTTTGCTGATTACCTCACTTATCTGTGTGGCAGAAAACTTCAGCTGTTAAGAATTCAACTTCACTGATGGAAATGAAGGAAGAGAGTTTACCTGGATAAATGCTGTTTCAACTTTCCTGAATGATCACAGGAACTAACTATGGTAAGTTTTAGCTGTTCTTGGCAGCTAAACAAATAAGGAAGCATCTTTATTGGGAAGATTGAAGTTGAACTCAAAGCAAAGGCTATTAAAATGGCACCGTCTGTGTGGGCTCTTGAACATAGTTCATAATGGAGATCTGTTTATAAAAATAAGCTTATTTCATGCAGGTCTTCATATCTAATTATTTCCTACCTATGTACTTTAATATGATAATTACATATTCATTTAGACTGCAGAAATAATATCACTTGAGCTGTGCATGGGCAATCAAATATAAAATTCAGATTACAAAATTCTAATTCAGGGTTAATATTTCAGTGAAGTCTCTGCTGTTTGAATATGGACACTACTGAAGTTCAAGTGGTAGAGAGTGCTCTTGAACAAGATGTGAATGGTTCACAAAGATAGTCATATCAAAACTGACTTTTGAGTTTGAACTAATATTTGCCTGGAATTATGGTTTGCTCGGTTTGACCTGTTTCTTGCCCTTCTTAATACAAAGGAAGATGTTTGCATTCCAGACTTTATCTGGGAAATGTTCTTTGTTCATATTGTGTAGTGCCAGGTGCAGAACTGGTTGACATAGTAGAATGATAGACTGAAACTCTGCACCTTGTTTGAGATTGTTTTCAAACAAGAGGTGAGAATACAAGAAGCAAAACCTTGAGAAATAAGCTTGCAGTCTAACCTTAACAGTCAGGTTAGAAGGATGACTCATTCTTCCAATATTGACATCTTAAAAAAAAAAAAAAAAAAAAAAAAAAAAAAAAAAAAAATTGACTTCATCAAATAGCATTTCATTTTAAGTGGACAATTCCCTTTTACATTTTTATTTTTAATAGCAAATTGAGTCCAAGATACAGCTTCACAAAAGTAATATGTAACACAGAAGCAGTTTTCTAAAAATAATGTGGGGAATTCATGTAAATTGATATCAAGCTTCAAGCACACCCAACAAGCAATATTGTGAAACATCTCCCATGGCTTTACTGTGTGATATGGAAGTTGAAAAAGAAGTATAATTTAATAATCTAATTCAAAGAGCTACAAAGTCACAAAGGCTTAGGATAAAGAAAAATCTTTACAGAGTAAAATGTTCTATAGTGACAAAATTTTCTTAATGTTGTGCTAATCACACATGAAAAATAGATTAAGAGAGAATGGAAATAGTATGGACTAAGGACACTTTCATTAGATAATCAGTGTAAGAAATAAATCAAGCTAACTCTACAGAATCAGAGAAACAACTCCAAAAAGTGGGTCAAATGCAATATTTGATGTTAATTCAGATTTCTTTTTACTATGATGGAAAAGTCCTTACCAAAACAAGGATGCTTAAAAGTAAAGTGATTTAAAAGTGAAATATAAAGTTGGAATAGCAGAGGCCAAAGACACAGGTCATACACTGTGATAATTCTGCCCACTTAGACTCAGAATTTTTCATGTTATGAATGCAGAAAGCATTGCTCAGTCCTGTCAGAGTTTAGTTTCTCCCTTTTTGAAGGGAGGAGAATGGCATGCTGCCATTGTGTTAGTGCCTATTTAGACCTGTGAGATCTCTGGAGACACAGACTGCTTTCAGCTTGGGTCAGTTTCTAGTCTGTTTGATTTAACTGTTTGTAGAGAGGAGTTTGGCATAAGAGGGAGTTTATCTTCTGAGATTAAGACTTCAAATTCTCAGTTATTTGCAATATATATATATATATATCTATGTCAGCAGGATACATGTACAGATTAAGTTCTGTAAAATCCTATGCATTCAGAGTTATGGCCTGGTGTTACTGCATTCTCAAGGACTTAATTTTCTTTCAAGGGCTCTTCACAACCCACAGGATCCCTCCAGGAACACACATAACATGGTGAGCAGCTGGGTTACCACAGGCAGCATGCAAACAGGCAGGAGAGCAACAGTAGCTCTGAAGCCAAGGTACTTAGATGTACTTGGCACTCGTGGAGTCATGTAGCTCTGGAGAAGGGCAGAAAAGCTATTCTGTTTAGAGCGAGCAGCCTGAAAGCAGATTTTAACCTCTATTTTGGCATAGACAGAAAGGATACAGTAGCAGATTTCTCATTACGCCCATCCTGTGATACTCTACAGTCAGTGTTCTGAGTAGCACTGGCATGCCTGGTGAGGGAAGCAAATCATTACGGACAATTCTAGCTGTAAAATGAAGCTGCACCAAAAAAAAAAAAAAAAAAAAAAAAAAAGCAGCCAGTGTTTCAAACAAAGGCTTCTTTTCCCTTTGTCTTTCCTCCATTTCCTTTTGTTTTTCATTTTCTTCCGTAAACACAATGCTACCAATAGTGTTCTACCATCACTCCTCGCTGAAATAATTTTAAGAATGAAAGCTAGAGTGAAAGACATTATGTGAAAGACTGTCAGAAGCTGGGATTTGTTCTTATATGTTCCATATAAGAGCAATAGATATATATCTATTTGAGAGAGCAATATAAAGATTGAGTCCTTTGCATAAGAGCATGCTTGATGAAGCATGGTTGATTAGAACAAAGCAGCAGAATTTGTGCTTCTTGTATGTATTTATTATATGGACATCAAACTCAGGTCACGTTGAGAACCAGCATGCTTTTGTGTATATGATAATGCAGAGATTGAGGGAGTGACTTTTTTGTTTGTTTGTTTGTTTGTTTGTTTTTGAAAAATATTATGCTCTGTAGTTCAAATATTATAATCAGATATGTGAGAGGTAGACTGTGTTTTTGCGGTGGAAATTTCCAGTATTTCTGTACGTAGCATAGGATAAGTTGCTTTTCACAAAGAAAGCTGCTGAACAGAGTGAAGTTGAAACTGGGAGTCCCAACCTAGGTAGAACTGGCACAGTCACTAAGTAAGGTAATTATGCAGAGTAGAGGAGAGGCTGGTACAGGACAAAATGAGTGTTCTGTCCCTAATTTTTGAAAATATTGTCCTCCTGTCACTACAAAAAATACAAAACATACCTAAAAACAATGGGTTGGCAAAAGAGATTGTATGGAAATGTCATGTAGCAACAGCATCGGAAAATTGTGAGCCTGAGATGCTCAACCAGTGAGTGCCAGGAGAGGCTTTACCTGCATCAGACCCAAGGTATATTACGGAACAGATTTCACTGATCAGATGTGCAATTTCTTCCTTGGCAGGAAGGTATGTGCACCCATTATTGTAATAATGAATAAATGGCTCTTTACAGAGATCTTTGCTTAATTAGAAATTTTTGATCTTGAGAGTGTTTACTAATTATTTACTAGTTTATTAGTGTCACAGACACTAATAAAAAGTTCTTGTATATTAAAGGTTAGAATCAGCTTTAGGTATATTAATAGATCTTATGATACTGAAATGTAGGAAAATTGGTTTCATGCTATCTTTAGAGAGGCATACAGACTTATTTTTCATATATATGTGCGTACATGGTATGTGTACCTAAATATACGTAATGCAGTATTGACAAGCTCTCTGTTACAGCTCTGATTTTATCACATTTTGCCTGATTTATCAACATCAAACACTACGTCTATATTAAAACCACTAATCTGGCAAATCACAAGTCAATTCTGGAAGACACAGAATAATTATTCATAAATTTTAAATGTCACAGAGAATGCTGACATTCCAAATGTGAACATACTTATTCTATTCATAATTATTTCTTTTACCTCAGAAATGCAAAGCAGAGCAACGCTGAATAGGAATAACTTATGTAAGCACACATTTACTTCAATATCCATATATCACATTTTGTATTATTTAACAGCAGCCTGGTCCTGCTGTTTTATTGCCCAGTTGGATAGAATGACATATGACCACAGATAAAGGCTTTCGTTTAGATTTGCACTCATGTTTTGGAGCTAAGAAGCAAACCGGTAATCAGAAACATATTCCTAGAATTACAAGGGACACATTGCTACCATGACAATGTTTTAAAAAATTAAGTGTTCCCAGTAGGTGTTTAGAGCCTCAATATTTCAATTAGCATACTTTTACTGTAGACCTAGAATTTCAAAAGGTTATATACAGGAATCTGTTATTTGGATATATCTGCATATCTGTATGTTTGCTTTATACACTCTCACAGAAGAAGTTTCTTAACCAATACTGAAGGAAAGGAAAAAAATAAGGGATAGGGGATACCATATAAGGGCTTAGGTACAAGGGATATTTAACACTGATGGATCACCTCCCGGAATCTAAGGCTACTCAACACAGAGCAGATCCTCACACATAATTGAGATTTTTCTAACTTGAGACAAGTGTTTTGCAACATACTCAAAAAGAAAGACTACAGTATGGAGTCCCTCTGGCACACAGTTACATTTCTATGCCCAAGGCTACTAGCACTCCTTAGATAGACTTCAGTAATCCATGTGCCACAGCAAAATAGTGAAAAATGACTACACGCTGGGGATTGAACTCCTCAGTTCCAAGCATGCCACTTGTGGTGACATCACTATTGCTCCAGAAGGAATTCAATGACAACAGATGGATCGTCTGACCAAATGTGAATGAATTTAAAAGCTTGCTGGCAAAAAAGCTGTATTCCCTTTTCTAGTCTGTGATTTAAAATTCTTCTATGCCTATGGACTTTTATTGAACAGTTTCTGTAAGCCTTAAAAAATTGTGTATTCATTTGTGTACAAATAAATGTAGCAAATGAGACCAATGAAATACGAATTGCAAGATGTCCAGTAAATCTGAAAGTAGAAGAGAAAATTTCTTACATACCACTGTTAATTGCATGAAAACACATTTGCCTGTTCTGTTTTTTTTTCTTGCAACTTAGAAAAATAGAATAGGCTGTATAATTTCTGTTGTTCGGTGTTGTTCGGTGTGTTTTTTTTTTTTTTTTAATTTCTCTGTCTTTTTTTGATTTTGTATTACTGAACCACATTTTTTCATAAAAGCTATCTATAATCCATTTGGATTGATAATTTGGAAATTAAGTATAAACTGAATATTCAGAAAAATTTAAAAGGATGGATTCTCTGTCAGGGAATGCAAGAAAAATGGCTAAGAAGTCCCAGTAACCTCAGGTGTTTCTTCTCACTAAGGTGGTATAAGTGCCAAGCTTCAATATCCTATCCTCAATAGGGAAAGGAATATATGTGATGTAGGGGTCAGTTGTGTAAGTATGTTCCACTATACCTGAAGAGAGGAATGGTCTCTCATCAGTGTTTGAAACCTGAACATTTATACCTTTTGTCAGTCAGATTCTGTTCTACCTCCACTCACAAAGATTTTTCAACAGATTCCAAAAAATGGTGTTGTCTGTCCTCACTCTGACCTTGCACCATGGCAGGAAACATTTTCCAGATCCTGAAGAAACTCAGAGCTCTACAAAACTGCCATGAGAGAAGCTGCAAACCAATACGGTAATTTCCAGAACAGAAAAGAACTTTTTCTGTCAGTTCCACCCAAGCCAACACTGGACTCAGGGCAGTCTTCAAAAAAGCAGAATGCGGATTCCAGAAAAACTAAAGGTTGTATTTCTAGAGGGAAAACAAAGAGAATACCATAAAAAGACATGAAGAGGCAGACTTTGTACATACACATACATACACATATGTATAAATGTGTAGGTACATACACAAACACAACTCAAACATCTTTTGAAACTTCCTAAAGAACATTTGTAAGTATTTGTAAATATCCATATAAGTATTTTCATTAATAGTTGACTGGACTCCTCAGCTTTGCTAGAACAGAAATGTGCAACGTTTCAGGACATGCCAGATACACAACTCAGATCATAAAAATGTTCAAAGATACTTTTTTACAGCAGATATTGTTCAGCCCCAGACCAATTTTATACAGAATTTTTCATCCTTACATTTTAAATATCCTATCCTATTTGCAGTTTGACTGTCTTAAGGTTCTTGGACTGTCTCCCTGTCTGCACCTGTGTCTGAAAAAAAGTACAGTAAAGATAAGAGAGGTTGTTCTCTCAAACACACTCCAGATTTTTCAAAATATATGATTCCTGAGTGGCTGATGGGATTATGCAATAACTAGAAAACCTATTTCTGGAAGTTTCTGATCTCTTCCAAACAATCTGTATGCATATATTCAGAACCAAATTAGAAATTAGTGGACCTTCTCAGGGCTTCCTGTGCTTAATACCTATGGAAGCCCTGTGAATTATAATCATTAGGAATAGTGTATTGGGAATCCTCAGATAAACTTTTCCCTCTGTTATTATTTACATAAAGGATTTATTTTATTCTCTGCTTTACACCAAAGAGATTCAACACTGAAACATAAAATATCTGCATAACAACATTGGAATATCTACCACTAGACAAGCTTTGGGAACTGGGAAATGTTCAAGTCAGCAGGGTAATTAAAACAGAATAGAAGAAAACCAGAGCAGCTTAATCTGCATTTCCTTAATGTCCCTGCACATCAAATATAATTCAAGAAGCACAGTTAGAAACCAGTGTGCAACACTTTATCTTAAGATGCAAATCAGAGGGGTATTAGTGCAAGTGTGAAGTTCAATGAATTTGCAAACATTTGCAAAACTGGCGCATCAACATTCCAGCACTTCCCATTACAGACTATGCACAACCTAACATTTTCCAGAGTTTCTAATCTGGAAACGATCAGTGGTGTCAAAGGAGTACATAAAATAGAGAATAATTACAGGCCACTGTGGACTGCCTTCTTTCCAATGTTTTTGAATCTCTCAGGTAGCATCTCATAGCTCCAGAGAGCAAGTACTGTGCACAATAATACTAATTCACTTGTGACCTGAAAATACAGAACAGCAAAGTCTTGCCATTATGCTATTCTAAAATTCATTTCCTCCGTCTCTGAGTTCTCCTTAGTGCTGTATGAAAATGGTGCTGATCATTCAAACAAAATCCAGTCCAAGGACGGTTGTCATAGCAAACATGCTAATTGTCTGACATTTCAGTTCCCCTACAGGCTTCTGCAGAAATGGGACCTCTATATTTTCCTGATGTGCTGTTTGTGAAACCTTACTCTGTGTAATCAAGAAGACAAGAAGAGTACATATTTTTCTAAGGTCTCTTACTTGAAAAGAAATTCGTTTTGGCCGTAATTCCAATTCCAGATATTTTTGGAGCAAGTTCGTATTAACATCTAAAGTTTTAAGTACTTTTTACTAGCAAAATTAGACATACAGTAAGTTCATGGCAAATTAGCTTGCCTGTTCA
Source organism: Lagopus leucura (assembly GCF_019238085.1). Classification (NCBI taxonomy): domain Eukaryota; kingdom Metazoa; phylum Chordata; class Aves; order Galliformes; family Phasianidae; genus Lagopus; species Lagopus leucura. The sequence continues at coordinate 39,116,907 of NW_024962263.1, forward strand.
TTCAAATTGCAGGCTAACAAGGACTAAAAATAAATTTAATTCTTATCTGTATTTAAATCAATATTTCAAGAAGAACTGTGTTTTAAGTGAATAAGAACCCTTTTTAAAGCTTTTACCTCTTTCTTAATGCGAAATAGGCAGAACACCCTCCAGCTATATAGAGGTTTGGACATATCTCAGGTTTGCTGAAGTCATGGGTTTGGCTCACCTCTAGTTACTGCAGCAAGGTAAAGTAAATTACACTGAGTAGCAGCAGTTTAAGTAGTGTCAAAATATTCCGTAATTCCAATTAAGATTTACCACATTAAAACATTGCTTACTTGCTTCTCATATTTACAGCTGAGGTTTCTGTAATAAGTAGTAATCATTTCATCAACACATATATCCTTTCATTGTGTAGATTGCTGTCAGACAGCAAGGTGACAGACTTGGTGCACAGAATTTGCATGGCACACAGAGGGAAAAACAGAATGCTAGTTATGGCTCATAGTGAGGAAATGAAGCATCAAACTCAAGAGAACCCCATGGAAGACAATATTATTTAAAATACCTGAGAAGTTTAGAGGACTGTCCTATCCTATACTCTTCTGAGCTATCTTGCTTCAAGCTGCTCACGAGTCTAATTTTACTCAGCATAGGAAAGTCTCAAGCTGTTTAGAATACAGAGCCTTTTTGTTTATTTTATAGTGGCATTCAAATGCTTATAAAATCCCCATAAAATGAACATATGGAATGAAGATGCAATAAATTTAACAGTCTACGTCACAGTAGGAAAAAATGTCCATCTTACATGTTTTATAAGAAATTAGAATTATATTTCAAGATTTCTTGCCTAAGATGGAAAGAAACACTTGCATCACTATACAGTTTCTCACTATGGAGTTTTCATATCTCCCTTTGAAACATCTGTTGTTTGCCATTATAGGACACCAGTCCAGATTGATTGTTGGCTTAATCCCATGTGACATTTTCTCTATTTGAATTATTCTGATGAGCTTGCTTACTTATAACTTATTACCATGACAGGAAATTTAGAGCATATTGGCTGTGGAACCCCAAGGTGAATATGTTTGATGCACTTTGGAGCACTGGATTGGAAGCGTATTTCAGTCTAAAAGACTTAGTTCTCTCTTCAGGTCATTTCTCTGGAAAAGTCATCCAGGAGTCTTTTCATGCTTACTGGTTCTTTTCACTTCAATGCTTCACAAAATTATTGTCGTTCATGCTTCCATTCTCCCCATCTCCGGAAAGTTGGCCTCACTTCAGCTCTCCAACACTTCAGGGGCTTCAGTGAGAAAGAAAGCCACAGCCCAAACACTCTTCTTGGATTCCGGTTTCACTGAGACACAAACAGGTAAAGTTGCAAGCCATTTCAAATGACAGCATGTTAGTCTAGGCACCTTGAGGAGAGTATTCCCAATCTTAAGCGATTAACTTGACTTCCCAAATGTACAGCATAAGTAGATACTTTCAGCAGTAACCATTGGATGTAATTCATCTGGAGGAGCCCCTTCCTTCACACTGCACTGTCAGGGAAGAGGCTTAGAATATTCTCAGCAAAGTGGCCAAGTTGCTCTGAAGTCATTCTGTTTGACCAGTTTCCTGACTTGTAAAAAGCTAACTTGAGATTAGATAAGGGAATCAAACTGAAATTTAAAGAACTGCTGACCACTGAACAAAGTAAAGCCAGATGGCTTTTTCACCAGTTAGTTTTGGGGAGGGATTTTTTTTTGACTACACATTTGGTTTTTCCTTAATGTATTATGAACATTTTTTCCTTGTCCCTTTTAGATTGCAATGTAATTCCTTTTTGTACATTTCAAATATTCTAATTTCATTTTCTTAAGAAATGTTTTATCCTAATGTCTACAATTATTTTTAAAAAGCTCACCAGAAATAGCTGGAAACAAACAATTAGATGTGCATGTTTTTAAAGGATCTTTGATTTAGAAAGTGCTCCTTCTGCTAGTGTTTCTACTTCAGCAGGTTCACTGTTCCCTAGTTTTCAATATGTAATCACAAAGACGTGCTAAAATGATGAGGATGACATCAGTGTTATAATGCCAGCTTTCACTATCACTCATATACTTTCTTGATAGTCAGTCAAATAGTATAAATTGCGATTCCTGATTTCTGATTCTGAATTCCCTCCTCCAAGTATGATACTCACTTTAATGTGCTGCACCCATAAAAGCACAGTGTATAATGTGACTGTTGTGTGAATTGTCATTCCACAAATGATTACTTCTTTGATCAAAGTATAGCTGTGCCAACCTGTTTAAAGCTATTGTCAATAGGAATAAACAAGCTCAAAGTGTTTGTTTCAGAATGACAGCACAAAGCAGCCTGCCATCAAACCTGCATATTTAGAAGACAAAGCAGTAAGCAATGAAACGCTAACTTCTAAACTTCAGTAATATGATAAAGTGTTGGTAAAAACATTATATTAAATTCAAATCTGGCTTTTCATTACACACACACACAAAAAAACACTATTCAATATAGATTTACTGCTTACCTAAACAAAAGGACTCCCAGATATTAAGCAACCATTTTCCTGAGATGCATTTTTCATATCAAATTTAAAACTAGCTCCAGAAATGCTTCATTATAAATGATAAGAAATAGCAGAGATCATATAATCTTTTATCAGTTCTAAAGCTTACAATTTAGGGTACAAAAATACAGTTGATGTCCTTCCAGACTAGAGGAAATTCATCTCTTCCCTTTTTTTCCCTTCCCTTTCTTTCCCCCTCCCCTTTCCCTTTCCATTCCCTCAACTCCCATCTCTCTGTGTCCCCTTTTCTCACCTTTCCCTTTTTTATAATTGCCTTTCAAACATCTGGAATTTCCTGACTTTCTAAGTGGTATTAGAAATTAACATGGAGAATCCAAGAATATTCTCACCCTTTTCATTTCTCCCTCTTTGGTACAGAACGTTGGCCAGACCTGTTGTTTTAAAAATATCTACTTAAAGAAGCCACAGTTCTTGATTTACTGCTAGTGTGGAAAGTATTTCATCAATAGCCTGCAAAATGACTACATTTATTTCATTTTTTCAAAGAGAGAGCACAAATATTTATTTAACAGGAAGAGGAGATGTATTGTTTGCAATCTTTCAATCTAGTAAGGCAGAAGAAAAAGTATTAGCATTTCTTTTGTTCTTGATGTAGTTAAAAATCTTTTTCATACTGTAGGATGTAAGCATTTCTGCATGTTTTGGGTTGTTTTGATTGTCTTTTGTTGCTTTTTTTTTTTTTTTTTTGCCTTTTTCATCTTTCTATCATTTTTAATTTCTTACTTCTATTTATTACTAGCAGTGAGTTTGTTTTGCTATTTACTGTATACCATATTTATCTGAATATAAAGTGATTTTGATGTGACAACAGAACAGGTTTACAATAGTTTTTCGGAGAAAAATATTTGGATTCTAGATACAAAATAACCCCTAGTTCCTGTTGACTTCCCATGTTTCAGGACATCTATGATATGCCCTCGCATTTGTAGTGAAGGTCTCCCTCCAATCACATTCTCCATCCTGCTGGTGCACTGTAGAGTTCTGTAAATATTTTCGAAGACATCAGATACTTAACTCCATACTAGACATTTCACATTAACTTTCATACATCATGGTAAATTGTGACTACAACTGAAGTATCATAGGGTTCTGCTACAATCTCGGTACCACGAAAAGTTGGGTCTGTGGATGAACCCTATGAAAGATTTCCTTTTTCTTTGTGACTTCTTTTTTGATACAACTAGCTTGGCAAGTTCTAGTCAAGTGCTTATAACCAATTCTAGTTTAGTATTCACAATTCTATTATGATTGACTTGTATCAGAATTCTTCACAGCTTTTTGGCATTGTATCTATTAAATCTTTCAGTATAAATATGGATTAGTGCTCAGGTGTAATAAAGCATGACCAAACATGGTTTTCAGCCACAATATGATTTATTTTTTAGGTTATTGATATTTTCTCTGTTCAGATGATATTTATGATTATAAGCAACTTTTTACTGTGCTCTGCAGCAAAAAATGCAACCCTCTGAAACTTATGCTGCAGTACTTGATAACGTGTAGTACAAATATAATGGGTGCTTAAGGAAGGAATGATCATTTTCTCATGCAGGACAACTGCACTTTGCATCCATCATTGAATAATAGCTTAACATGATTCATTGTCACAAATATTCAGACATTCAAATCTCATTCAGTGCAAACTAATAATTGATTCAGAAATAGCTGCATATTAAAACATGTCAATTCTCTTCTTTTAACCATTCATTTTTTCCTACTTCTTGCTTAGTCATTCAATTGGATATTCTAATAACGTCCATCAGTCTTCTAGTTTCCATGGAAAGCAATAAATATTTTCATTTTTTTTTCTACTTTATTCTGTATTTCATATCAGAAGTATTTCCCAAGTTGGCATTCCTTACTTTCAGTTTTGACAAAACTTTTGAAGTCATTTTAAAAACATTCTTTGAAAAATGATCAAATTGTAACTCATGTCAGAAAAGATAATTGTTTACAAAATTATTCATAGTAAATAATATAGGATATATTGCTTAAAAATAGTAAGTTTTAGAAAACAGTTATGTAAATTCTCGTGTGTTCATATAAGGCGTGCTGATACAATAGCAAATAAAAAAAAAAAAACCAAACATGGTAATTAAAGACCACAAAATACAAGCATTATTCATAGGGCAAAGATGTCAAGTATCTTTCTGTCTTAGTCTGATTCTTCTACGATAAATGAATTTTATCCTTTAAACATTCAACATTTCCTAGAAGTGAAGGAATTTGTCTGAAAACAACACAGGTCTCAAAAATGTAAAAATATAATTTAAGTAATTTCTTACACCATTCTTTTCAATAATCTATTTGCATTTTTATTATATTCACCTTTTTGTATTTTGCATAAATAATTTATTTTGTTGAAATTATTGATTTTCAAGATATCAGAAAAAATAAATTTTGTATTTATTGAACCATAGACTGCCTTTTCATTCCAGACTAGGATATGTTTCTGATTTTCATCTCATGCTGCAAAACTACTGGGACAGCATCCTTGGAAAGTGCAGCATTTTGAGACCACATGCCATAACTTTACTCGTACAAATATTTGTATGGTATCCAGCAGTATTAGTCATGCTTAAAGACAGTACTTCACTGCTTTGCTGAATTAAGCTCCAGATATAGTAAAATGATACATGCAGTTCAGCCACACAGAGTAGAACATGACATCACATAGATAACTGCTTTTGGGGAAAAAGAATAGAAAAAAAAATAAAACTGAGAAGGGAGCCATCTGCTAAGCACTTCAAAATATGGAGAAGTTACAATGTCCCTGCCCCAGAAAGAAGACTATTGGAAAACACTTGCTCACACATGCTAAAGGAACAGAGATAGTTGTCAAGAACCATCAGTACCATATTTTGTTTTAATGAGTTTTCTTTTATGTTTTATGGTGGATGTTTCTTAATGAACTAGCAAAGGGAGAGAGAAGAGAACATGACAGAAACACAGTAAAACGATAAAAAGGAGGAAGAAGGCAGGTAATGTGAATCAAAGGAGGGGATTTGGGTGATGTTCAGAGGGATCCACTACAGGAAAATACATATAGCAGAACTGTAGAAATGTGTTAGCTGCTCCTAATTCTAATATTTCTAGTTCATCTGCTTGACAGTATTTCTCTTCTGTTACAGGAGTTTGACCCATGCTTTACATGATGTTGTGATCAAAATTATAAAGCCATGACACAAGACTAAGTAACAGAAACAGAAATGCATAAAAACAGTGTTCAGTAGACAGCTGAGTCTTGTGCAGTTCTTCAGTTAGGGGTTCTTGAAGTTTTCTCTTCCCAGTGAAGTGAAGGCATAATAAAATGCTCAGTTTACATCTAGGACTAATTCCTTCTTAATATATATATATATTTTTCCCTCACAACTACAGCTTACCAGATCAAGCATCATTTGGGAATGTGTCCTTTCTGGAATGACTGATATATTTTCCTTCCTGAACGGGAAAATAATAAAAGGATTTAATTGGCAGTGTCTAATTTAAACACAAATGCATCAACTTGTATTTTAAGAACAGCTATTGTGGGAGAAAATAATCTCCAGTTAACCACCACAATGAAAAAAAGCACTGATCTATTCTTGATTTTGTGTTCTTAGTTCCACTTAGTTCCATCTTAAGCAAATACAGCTAAATACCATGATGAAGGGAAGAGTCTGAAAAAAGCAAATACTTACTAGTTCCCTCATTTTTATGTAAAGTCAACAAAAGGAAAATCATGGAATCACAGAATCATGTAATCACAAGGTTGGAAACGACCTGTAAGATCATCTTGTCCAACCGTCTTCTCATTACCACTGCTATCACAAGCTACTAAACCATATCTCGCAGCTCCTTATCCAGACAAAATAATTCAAATAATTGGATCTAAGGATTATTTAAACTTTGATTTTGGATCTCATCTGCACAGTCCTGAGGTATCTATATGATAAATACTTTTATGAGAAAACTGTTGTCTTATAGTTATTTTTCTTTTAAGTGCTGAATCAGAGATTACACTGGACTCTGTTTCTTTCATATAAAAGTCATCTAGAATATTGTTCACATACTATATCTATAGGCAAAATTTATTTTTCATGAATATATTACAAAGACTGCTCCAAAAGTAATGCTTCTGGACATCCATGCAGATTTTTTTGAGCATGGCCTGCATGCTCTTGTTCATCGCTGGTAAAAATGCATAGATAATAGAGGTGACTATGTTGAAAAAGAGTGCTTTGTAGCTGATAATTTGGTTATCAAATAACGTTACTGAGCTCTGTGTATCTTGTCAATTGCAGATTCCATGGAAATACATAGGAGGAATTCCTTTCAGTGACCTATGTAGAAAGTGAGGAAAATGGTAATTTTCTTAATCACAGGTCTCCTGTATTTCTCAACAACAAATTCTTTACTTGAGTAACTCTCTCTGTCTTCAAAAACAACTTCATAATTCTTTCATCTGTCTTCCCAACTCTAATTCACATATTTCAATAAAGCATACATGTAATGATTTTATTTTATCTGTAATAAACTTGCACAGGCCCAACCATTTGTTTTAATGCCTCTAGTGGCAATCCTTTATTACCTACAGATATTTCATTAAATAAAGGTACTTAATCAGTTCTGCTTTCAGTCCAAATAATAGAGAGTGAGTGGCACACCTACCCACATTAATGAGGTGATTCTTTCAGGTCAGTGACTCCTTTACGTAAAAGTATGGTATTCTGTGGTGCTAGACGTGATACTGCTCAAGCATGCCCAAAAAATAGACACTCACTCATCCTATTCTGGCACAAAAGTACCACTCCTGTTTCCTGATCTGTGTTCATATCTCTTCCAAATAATTTTGAACTCTAAATCAGTTCCTATGTTCATCAGCCTTTCATCATTTTAGGTTAGCTGAGCAGTAATCAAGTTCTAGTCTTCCTTTTTCTTTAGGAAAAATAAAAAATATACTGTTGCTCTAAAAGCAAGCATATAATATCTGTTTGGAGGTCTCATTAATACAAAAAACCATTTGGGAAAAAACAAAACAAAACAAAAAAAAAAACAACACTGCATTTCAGTTTTCCATGAATGTGGATTTTATAGCAAAGCCTTAGAATTGTGGTACTCTTGCAGCTTCTGTTATAAACTCATTTGAAGAGAAATGTAATTAAAATTGGATGAGCTAAGAAAAAAACTTAAAAGTATAAAATCACAATCACCACAGAAATCCTTTGCTTGATTTTTTTTTTGTCATTGAACTGACGACAGATAAGAAGTTGTAATAATTAATGAAACTGAGGAATGCGGCTGTTATTAAATGATTTCTATTTTCATGATTTTAGGATACCGCAGAAATTGAAATGGCTTCAAATAATACAATATGTCAAAGACCTTACCCTTTCCTATCTTTTTCCCAAGTCTCTCAATCTGTGCTTATTCCAGGTAGAGTAAAAGTAGGAATTTCTAATCTGCTTGAAAAGTGAGACTAGATTAAAAAATATTTTTTAATTAGAGAGTACAAGTAATGTTTAACTGTTTTCTCAGAAATTGTTGAAGTCGTATGTATTTCATTCTCATGTTATGATGCCTTATTTTCAGATAATCCTTCCAATCAATTTAATCTAAATTGGCTTCATTTCCTCAAAGATTTCTCAGGTGGCAATATTTTCCCTAAGGAAGACTTAACTGTTCAAAAATTCATTGTAAGTCTTTCTCTGCAGGCATTATTAGATGTGGAGGAGGATTTTGGTTCTGTGCAGGCATCACTAAAGGCTTTGCTTTGTTATTTCTAGAACATGAAGTAGAGAAAAGCCCATTCTAGCATTTTTTGTTCTCTTTTCCAATTTCATTATATTAATGTTCTTATCAGGAATAGCACAGGCTGGTTCTGGACACCCTTTTATTTGAGTCGTGATCACAGACCATACCCACACACATCCTTTGGGAAATGGATCCCAAGCCTTGGGATCCCAATTATACTGCTTTCTCAAATGATGCTAGCTCCTCAGTGTACTCCGTAAAACCAGCTGAACTGGAAAAGGCTAATGATTCTGCGTTTGAGCAGCAGATCTTCGATCGTACTGATGAAGTCTTGCTGTCTGTGTTTGGGCACCAGAGGGTTAGCCTGGAGGGTGTCACAGCCACCAGCACAGTTGGACTGTGTGTGTGCTGCAATAATCAAGGCTTGAGAGGTTCTTCTCACTTACACACCAAGTGTTCATCTGGAGTGACAGTCAGGAATCGGCCCCTGCTGTCTCTGTTTCTGCCAGCTAAAATGTCACTTCTAAATAAGGCTGCAAGTGGTGAGCACTGCTTTTTCCTCCAGTCAGTCCCCTCCTCCTACAGAGGATTTCCCAGGCAGGGCAGGATAGATCAGTGCAAGTGGGAAAGGTTCTCTCTCTCCAATAAGAAATATTTTCTTCTGTCACGGCATGGGAAAGGCAGAACTAGACAAATTGTAACAGAATTGTAACTGGAGAAACAAATTTAACAGAACTATAACACAAGTGGGGAGGATGATATCACACTGGGGCTATCATGAGAGATGATAGAAACCTAACTGGGAATACCAAGGCCAATATTATATTGGCCTCCACTGACTAAATTTTTAATGAAAAATTGCAGTGTTGGTGAATCTCTCTAGAAAACATCCCATTATATATTGTGGACCCACAGAATCACAAAATCATAGGGATTGAAAGGAACCTCAAGAGATCGTCAAGTCCAACTCTCCTGCTAAAGTGGGTAATCTACAATAGTTTGCATGGTTAGGTATCCAGCAAGATCTTGAATATCTCCATAGAAGGAGATTCCACAACCTCCCTAGGTAAACCATTCCAGTCATAAACCCATACTATCATAAATAAGCTCTTCTGCATGTTAGTATGGAACTTTCTACGTTCCAGTTTTAGGCCTCCTTGTCCTATCACTACACAGCACTGAAAAGAGCCTGGCCTCATCCATTTGCTTCCAACCTCCCTTTAGATATTTATAAACATTAATCAGATCACCTCTCAGGTTTCATTTCTCCAGGCAGAACAGACCCAGGTTACTTAGCCTTTTCTCATATGGGAGTTGCTCCAGGCCTTTTATCATCTTTGTGGCCCTCAGCTGGACTCCTTCTAAGAGATCCCTGTCTTTTTTTTACTGAGGAGCCCAGAACAGGACACAATATTGTAAATGTGGTCTCACAGGGCAGAGTAGAGGGGGAGGATCAACTCCCTCAAGCTGCTGGACACACACATTTTAATTCATCCCACAAGAACACACTCCTGGCTCATGGCCAATCTGTTGTTCACTAGAATCCTCAGGTCCTTCTCCGCAGAGCTTCTCTCCAGCCTGTCCAGGTCTTGTTGAATGGTAGCACAGCCTTCAGGTGTGTCAGTCAATCCACCCAGCTTTGTATCATCAGCAAACTTGCTGAGGGTGGAATCTAACCCTTCACTGATGAAGATGTTGAACAAGACCAAACCCAGAACCTACCCCTGGGGAATTCTGCTAGTTATGGGTCTCTAACCAGACTCTGATCTGCTGATGACCATTCTCTGAGCTCTACCAGTCAGGCAGTTCTAAATCCATCTCATTGTCCACTCATCTACCCCACATTTTCTAATTTTCATAACAAGAATGTTGTAGGAGACGGTGTCAAACATCTTCCTAAAGTCAAGGTACACAACATCCATTGTTCTTCCCCATCTACCCAGCCAGTGATGACATCAAAGAAGGCTATCAGGTTGGTCAAGCATGATTTCCCCTTGTTGAATCCAAGTTGACAACTCCTGATAACCTTCTTCTCTTCCAATTGCTTGGAGATGGCAGCCAGAACAAGCTGTTCCATCACCTTTCCATGGACACAGGTGAGGCTGACTGGACTGTAGTTTCCCAGATCCTCCTTCTTGGCCTTTTTGAGTACTGGAGTGACATTGGATATCCTCCAGTCTCCAGGCACTTCATTTCTCAGGATCTTTCAAATATGATACAGAATGATTCAGCAGTCTCCTCTGCCAGTGTTCTCAGCACATGTGGGTACATCCCAATGGGGCCCATGTATTTGTGTGCATTGATTTTGGCTACATGCTCTCTGACCAGATCCACCTCAATCAATGGAAAGTCTTCCTTTACCCAGAATCTCTCTCTCTTACCTTCAGAGTCTGGGATTCCAAAAGGTTAGACTTAGCATGAAAGATCAAAGCAAAGAAAGCATTCAGAATCTCTGCCTTCTCAGCATCTCCTGTTATCACAGCACCCACCTCATTTAGTAGGGGACTCACATTTTCCATAGTCTTCCTTTTACTGTTGACATACTTTAAAAAAAAACCTCTCTTGTTATCCTTTACCTCTTTTGCAAGATTTAATTGCAAGAGGGCCTTAGCCTTCTTTGTTGGATCCCTCCAGGCCTTGACAACATTCCTGCATTGTTCTCAGGTGGATAGGACATTTTTCCACATTTTATGGACCTTCTTCCTTCCTTTTAGTTTATCCATAAGTTCCTTGCTCATCCACACAAGACTCTTACCACCTTTTCATGATTTCTTACTCTTAGGGATGCACTGACCTTAAGCTTGAAAGAAGTGGTGTTTGAACACCAATCAGCTTCATGGGCTCCCTTATTTTCTAACATTCTAGCCCCTGGGATAACTCCAAGTAGGTCTTTGAAGAAGTCAAAATTGACTCTCTTGAACTCCAGGATAGCAATTCTACTTATTGCTTTGCTTCTTCCGCCTAAGATATTGAACTTTGTGGTCGCTGCAACCCAAGCTTCCTCCAAACATCACATCCCTGACCAGCCCTTTCTTGTTAGTAAAAACTCCTTGTCAGCTTCTCCACCACCTGCATCAGAAGATTATCATCAGTGTATTCAGGATGGTTGAAGTCCCCCCATATGAACCAGTGCCAGGGATGGCGAGGCTACTTCCAGCTGTTTGTAGAAGTCCTCATACAATTCCTTTTCCTGATCAGATCTCCTGTACTACATATCCACAGCAACATCAACTATGTTAGCCCACCCTTTAATTATTACCCACAAGTTCTCCACTTGTTCATCATTCCTCTCCAAGTGGAGCTCAATACACTCAAGTTGCTCTCTCATATAAAGAGCAATTGTACCACCTTGGTTCACCATCCTGTCTTTCCTAAAGAGGACATAGCCATCCATGACAGCATTCCAATCATATGAAGTTGTTCCACCATGTCTCTGTGATAGCAATATCATGGCCCTGGGACCACACACAGATCTTTAGTTTTTCCTTTTTTTTTTTTCCCATGCTTCATGCATTAGTATACAGGAACTTTAGGGAAGCAGAGGCTACAGGTATCTCTAGAGGGGTGTAAGCAAGGTATAAGTTGGATAACTAGCAATGTTATCTTCTCTGAGGAGTCCTCACAAGATCTAATTGGACAACTGAGAGGCTTTTCTCCACAGTTTACTAAAAATGCAGCATTACTGGACCCTTCTCTGACACAAGGATTTGCATCCCCTTTCCCCATTGAATCTACTTTAAAGCTCTGGTAATCAGCCCAGCCAGCATGCTCCCCAGAACACTTTTGCCCCACCTGCTCAGTCACATTCCATCTGATGCCCACATACTCAGTCTCTCAAAGGCCTGCCCAAGGTTATAACACTCCTAACCTTTACTCTGACACCACTCCCTCAGACAGTAATTTACCTGATCTATTTTCCCCCTTCTTTCCAGGACCCAGCTACCAGTTGGGAGGTCAGAGGGGAACATTATTTGTGCTGCCGATCCCCTTACCATCTTTCCATGGGATGTAAAGTCCCTTTCAATCTTATGTAGTTTCCTCATTGCAACCTCCTGTGACCCTATCCTATTTGGTGAAACATTCTGAATTTCCAATGTTCTTTTCCAAGAAAAGTCATGAAACAAAGGAAACACAGTTTTTGGAGGAGAAGTGAATCGTTATAAAGATTGGGAATTTCCAACGGAACACAGATTCCCCATTAGTGGGAAGTATGAGGGAGTGCATCAGGTGACACACTGAGTCTGCAAGCAGAGGAGGTCTGGGATTTTTCTTGAAAACTAATTCTTTTCATGCATTCTCATCTGAAGTGATTTAGACTTGTTGCCCTAATGGTTGTTTCTGTGGACACAGTTCTGACTAGTTTTGGTTTTCAGCTCCAGTACCTCCAAGAGGACCTCAGAGAGAAAAATGTCGTCATTCAGAGGATACTAAAGTGCTGCTGCAAGCACTTTCAAGACAAGAAATCACCCACACTCTCATGCACACTGCAAATGTGGGAAATACAATGCTCTCCTTTTTCTCACCTGCTCCAATGACCCTGCAGCCTGTCATCTTTCCTGCTCAGAAGATCAAGCTTTTTGCATGGTGAGAGAGGCCCCAGGCATTTACGTCTGCACAATCTGTAGGCAGCTTCCCAGAGTCAGGGTGCTGCTTAGATGATAGTGAGCAGAAAAAGAATATTCTTCAAAATGCGTTCCATGTCTTATTCCAAATACGTATAAATTATTATAATTATGTGGCTTTCCAGCTGAACATGAAGCCGAGGCAGTAGTAGTGAATAAAGATTTGCAGATTATACTCATTTACCCTTTGTCCATAATAAAGTGCTGGCTAGCAGGTCAATTCAAAGCAGGTCTCTGGGGACACTGTGTAACAAATGCTTTCATTACACAGTAAAAGTCTCAGAAAAAGCAGAGAAATAAAGTAAATCTACTGTGATGTGACTGCCATAAGGACATTGTCCAAGGAAATTAGACACATTATAGTGGAGAAGCATGAAACTGGGAGAAAACTAACAAAATTAACAGGGCACATTTTAACCACTGTGATTAAGTTTATTGTGTCTTATTTATTTCCTGAGTTCCAAAAAATTGCCAGCAGCCACAAAACACCTGGAGCTTAGACTACTATCTGCTAAACTTTGTTTATGTACCTGTAAAGCAGCACTACATTGCTACTGGTCTTTTAAAAGTATCTTCTCAAAAGAGCTCCCCAGACTTACTCACTGTGAAAAAACTTTTACATTCAAATCTGAGAATTCCTTCTTCGTAAAGAGGAATTTTTCTAAGAGGTATAATCATATGAATATAGAGGGCAGAGATGATTCTATGATTCTATGAAATACTAAATTCATTTGCAAATTTGGACTTCAAAATGTTGATTTCTATTTGTTATTTTGTATTGCATTGTAAGATAGAGGCGCTACTTCAGAGAAAGAAAGGAGAATAAGTAAGAAGCCACATGAAATGGAAATCTTATCCATTCCACTCATCTGAAGCAGGATGTGCACAACACACAGCCAGACTGTCTCTTGCAGTTAATCAGTTAGGCTTTGTTTCTTTGAGAATGTAATTAATTAAAAAAAATAATAGTTTCTATTAAAATAGACATAAAATCAACTGTCATTCATTGTACCTTCAAAGCATTATTTTGAATCATTATCCCCTGTTAATTAAAATACACATTTATTAAATATGTTAATAAATTAAGCACGTAACTAAATACATAAGTTGTTCTGAAAGTAATGCCTCCTGTTTATTTCCATGGAAACTACAATAGATAAAAAATGCACAATAACACTATCAGAGTAAATTCTCAGCTACTAAACACTATTTTTCAACATAGTCACTACCATTAGCTATGCATCTTTGCCAATGATCAAGAGCCTTATGCCACACTTGTAATCACCTGAATGGATATCCAGAATGTGACTTGTCTTTCATGTCATTGTTGTCACTGCTGGCATGCACCACCTACCACCTCACTGTGGTCTCTATAAATGTTCAGCAAACATCAATGAGTGTCAGTGAGTACCATTTTTTCCACAAGGAGGAATTCAGTGACACACTTTTGCTTCACCCACACTTCCATGTTCAAATGCCATTCTGTCAGACTGCCCCTCTGCTGCCATCTGTCACATGGCAACAAAATGCAATGGAATATTGGTGGAAAGGTTCAGCCTCTACTGCTGTACCAACATCCACCTCTGACATTGTGGGCCAACATAATTACATAGGAGGCATTACCTTTTGAGCAGCACTTGTAATATATTAACATAGTAAGTCAGACTTTAAAATACTTGCAGCTTCCCCCGCCATCATCTGCATTGAAAAAGAAAAGCAACAGCTTTGCAGATTATGCTGAAGACATGATTTTGCAAAGGACAACATTACAGTGCTGTCAGACTTCTTGATTTCACTGCAGCACCAAAATACTGGTCCTATAAAGTAAAGCTATATTTATTTATTATCTTACAGCAGGCATTTATATGCAGGGTATTGCTCCCAAATTGACTTTGGAGATAACCTAAAAATAATTCTGCTTTTACCAGACAAGTAGTGATATTACAAAATTGCTTTCACATTGTTGTTAAAGTTGTATTAGCATTACATCATAAAGGACTTTTTCTCTGGATTTTATAGCTATGCTTTACACTGTGCTCCAAGTTATTAACTGCTCCAAAAAGTCAAAGTTATACAGTTTCACAGAAGTCTGAATACATCCATAGTACTCGTTTTTTTCTATTTTGGGTGCAAAAAGATAAAGGATGTTTAGATATAAGTATATATGCATATATTTATGTATATATAAGTATGTATCAAATATGTGTGCAGTTATACATATAAAAACTTTTTATATCTGTAGGTTTAAACACCCTCTACATCATGGGTGTAGAGGCTTTTGGCTTGGCTAGGCTGCACTGAATGAAGAGGAACTGTCTCCTTAAAATTGTCCACAGAAAACTTCAAATTTGTGCTAAAGATTCTGTGAGAGAGGTTTAGCTGCTGTCATTGCCTGTGCTTGGCAGTACCCACCCAAGGAGCGACCTGACTTGCAAGTCTCTAGCAGACCAAGGTAGGGATTTTATGTTCTCAGCAGAGCAATTCTAGTTCATGAATTGACTGGTAAGGTCAGTCAATGTGGCTGTCTTAAGTGTTCTCAATGTCTGTTTGTTTCCTATTGTTCATATGTCATCCAGACCTGTTTAAAACTCAGAATGCATTCCCAGGCCAAAAACACAACTTGGTCAAATGAAGGCCACTAGGAACATGAGTAAATCACAGGTATGACTGTAAATTTTCAGCTGCCTTCAGACAGAATGTTGAATGCAAAATAGGATTGGTATTCCTAGGAGGTGAGACACTATTCCTTGATCTCGTATTTAGTACTTGTTCCAGAGGATGATACCTTCTCAAGTTGTTTTTCACACAAACAACATATTCGTGGAAGAGTATACAACTATCGGAAGATGTGGTATGCAAAATTAAATTCTGTACTCATTCACCTTCCTTAATGTGACAGAAAGCAAGCAGCTGATTTAAAGTTTACAGCATTTAAGGTTTACAGTATTGCATGGTTTGTTTGTTTGTTTGTTTTAATCAACATTTTTCCAATGCATTTCAACAGAGTTTATTTTTTGTATGTTTTTGTACACAGTTTGTCTTGTTAGAGGCTTGGATAGATGTCTTTTCTGATCATGAATATGCCACTACGGTCCATACTTGAATTCATCTAGACCAAGTGAGCTTCATAACATATTGAATACAGTTTTGTTTATCAAAAATTAGGATATACATGATCCTTCAGCCTTTTTCTCCAAGATGATATCTTTTAATTGGAGCTGTTACAGAATGTGGCCTTTTTTTTTAAGCTTTAGGGAAGTGAAGAACATATGGACAACTTTCACACTTATGTTAGTTGTAACACTTATTCATTGCTACATTCTTGACATTCTCAATGCAGCACTTCTTAGTATTCTTTTTAAGCAATGCAGAATAACTATTAAATCAATTTAAAAGTGCATGGCTTTTGAATTGTACTGAACCTATTTTGATCTTGCATGCACTTGTAACTAAACTACTCTGTGCCAGTTTCACTCACCTATTTCCAAGCCCACAACATCAGTAACTGATCATTTTGCCAGTGAAGGTTCAAGGAACCATAAGTTACACAACATGAAAAGGTTTGATAGCTACTAAAAGAGAAATCAGTCTCTTAGTACAGGGTATAACATGAATAGGTAGGTAGAAACTGTACAGATTCACAGGATTTTTTAGTATATACCACAGATTGTAGATCTAACAATAATTTTTCCCAACAAGGAGGTGTAAATAATTAGCTTGCGTATGGTGAATATTACAAGTACCAGTATTCTAGTCTGCTCTTTTCAAAATCAATCACTGGTGAAGGAAGATTGATCGGCTCTTCATGTGACAAAAACTGTCACAGAACCCTTGACTTGATGCAGTTACACCAGCTGCTTCAACTGTTATAATAAGAGGCAATTAACTGAAATTGCCTTGAAGTTTTGTTTTTCCTTAAAGTTAAACCTGAAATGGTATTTTGAAGTGTCTGAATACAATTCAGCCAAATGTGAATGTCCTCCATTGCACCTAAACTGAAAGAATTGCATTGAAAATGCACTGATTGTGATATATCTTTTCTTATTTTTGGTTTTAAAATAACTTACTGAAAATGAATTTTCTGGCCATAGTGTTTTTAAAAATATTTATATCAGATTTATCTTCTTTTTTGATGCACACCCACCACATTAACCTTTTCTCTGGGGCTATACATTTACATTCTAGACAATACAACATACTAAATATAGTCATAGTTGCTCAACAGCTAACATGCTTAGCAAAAATAAGCTTCATCTGATACTTTCTTATTTGTAGTCTACAAAGATTATTATTGCTGCTTATTCGTGTTCCTAATTAAGAAATCTGAAATTAGGGGCAACGCTCATCCTCACATACAATTAAAATGGTATTTCACAGAACAGTCTGAATTTCCTTATCTCACTTGATGCCAATTAACTTGGCCCACTTTGCTTGCTAAAGAGACTTGGCCAATTTAATTAGCCTGACTTCACTCTCTGATTCCATAACTAAGCACTACAGAACTGATGTTTAGCTCCATAGAGTGGTCATAATGAACAAGTATGTATTTGAGGAGTAATTACTTTAGTAATGGGAAAGGACAAAACAACAGTCCATGTTATTATTCTAGTTTTTAAGCAGACTTTCTTGTATGAAGTCCATACTCTTATTGTAGTGCACTGTTAGATCTTACTAGCATTTGGGAGGGGAGCAAAGGGGCACAATAACCACTGTTATAACTCATAAAACTAAATAAAAATGTTTAAAATGAGCCAAAACCACTGATAAAATTGCTTAAATGTCTGGATAAAATGAAATCAACAAAACTACTTTTTTTTGGTCTTGCAAACTATATGAAGAGAGGGCAAAATAAAGAAATAAATAAATTCATTGAATTAGAATACTTAATATTTTTTTTTTAGTTTATTTAGTTTAGTTTATTTTTTTAGTTTTTATTTAGTTTATTTAATCTTCTAGTATTTTATAAACATTTTGTTCTTCCCAGGATTATTGTGGCATACATCACCATTATTATTAATAACATTTATATGAAAAAAATGAGGTAGTTGGAGAACTTCTGAGAGATAGTTAACAGTAGACCTAGCAGGCCTCTTTTGGAGAGATCCTACTTAATGTATTTGCACTGTGGTGATACCAAGCAGTTGATTTCTGCTTTATTTTCTGAGATGTGTATAAAAAGTTTTCTGTGATGTATTGGATCTTTGAATTTACATACAAAAGAGAAAAGAAAAGAGGCAGTGACGATCCTAGAATGAAATTTACATTAGTGGCAATGAGAATGGTAGATTAATATTAGAAAACAGAGCAAGTTTTCACGGCTTCACCCTGACCAGATCACAAAGCTGTTTGATACTGGTATAGCCCAGCAGTGTGTTACCTAATCCAAAATACACTGCTACTGATGCAACTGAGGGCACAAGGAAAGTAAAAATCCTCTCAAAAGCTACAGGTCTTCTCAAGGATTTCAGAGAATATAGGCATAAGTAAAGATGGTGGATTATTAGTAGTTCAGTAAAACAATAAGCTGTATTTCATTTAGAATTTCTTCCAGGCACAAGACAATGCAATCTATATACAATTATCTTTATTTATAGCATGAATTACATTTGAGACATGGCACTCAATCTTCTTTTCTGCCTTTAGAAGAAAAGTAACATTTTGTGATTTTTCATCTTTTGGTCAAATTTATCATCATGAACCTTTTTTTCCAAATATTTACTTTACAATACAATGCAGATAGCAGCCAGAAAGCCATAGACATCTGAACTCAGATCCTTCAAGCTGCCATTCAGGAACAACACCAAAACTCCAAAGATAGACCAATAGACTGCCTTGCAGTTACAAATGGAAAAGATAGAAATTATGTAAAACTGACATTGGTTGATAGTTAAAACTGAGATTAACATGGATTTGGAATTGATGAGATGAAGACCGTGAAATGGAATTAGAAAAGTATAATCATTCTCTTCCTCTCTACTTCATGGTTAATACTGAATAAACACAATATCATGAAACATGTACATAAATAATGTAGCTGAAGTAAAACATCCTTTTCTCTTAAAACAAGTGAGTGAGTTAGTGTAGGGTACCATTCTTCAAAAATGTTCAAAGATGAAATAAAATAAGAATTGTACCTGATGGTATGAACCAGCATGACTCAGTGGTAATCTAGGCATGAAAGATGATGCGGTAATCTTGGGACTTCAAAATGCTAACAATCCATTTACCTATATTTCAGTTAACAGTTTTGAGTCATTGTGCAATTCAGATTAGGAAAAACTCACTTTCCCCTGATAGTTTCCATTTTATAATTGAAGCTGTAAGAATAGGAAGAAAGAAGAATATCTGTCATGGTTCTATGTTTTTGTTTTTGTTTTTTTTTTTTGTTTTTGTTTTTGGATTTCAGTATTCCACATCAAAACATCATGTAGTGTACGGGGCATTAAAGTGTCACTGCCCCAATTCCGAGTACCTATCCCTGTACATTACAGCAGTCACGGGATCTGACCCTTCCGGGTGGGGGGGCGCTCTCTTGCTGCCTTGCAGTGGGTGCTGGAGGGTGCTTTCCTAGCCGTTCCAAGCTTTTTCAGGTTTGAATCGGTTCCGGGAACTCTCTCTCTCTCTCTCATCTTGTCTGATTTATTAATCTCAATTTCAATTAAATTGTACATATTGTGTTATCTTGTATTCCAATATTATAGTAAAATAAGTTTTCCTCCATAGATTGTTGCCGCTGCTCTTTTCCTCCCTTCCTTCCTTCCCATTTTTTGTGGGACTGGGGTGGGGGGGGAGGGCAGAGGCCTGTCGCCCCTGTCACGGACATAGATTGATCTGGTCAACTCCGTGACAATATCCAAATTCAAAACACATAAAATTTATGAATATGCTATTACAGATTCATAATACAATTCATTAATTTGGAAAATTTGGAAAATGATACATAGCATCTCAGCTGGTAAAACACATGTTGGGGTTCCAGAGGCTATCAGTCCGAGATGTGTGTATATATTGTGTGCAGCCACAGCAGTCACTCACTACTGGTGCTTGCATCTTATTTCTCCTAAATTGATCTATTTGTAGACATATTTGGATGTTAAGTTTTAGTGCATATGCTTCAATAATTAAGTGACAGAGCCTAAAATATTTGTCAGCATTAGCTGCCACTGTTTTATTAGTTCCTACAATTTTTCAGTTTAGTTTCTGATTCAAACATTTGGGTTAGGTTTTGCAATTCTTCCGTAAAGAAAATCTTTCTTACAATCTTTTACTAAAAAATTTTATCTGTGTTTATTTTTTTCTCTACGCCACCTGGTTATTGTAGCCAATAATCGTGTTCATCACAGAATCACAGAATTGCAGGGGTTGGAAGGAACCTCTGGAATCCTCTTGTCCAATCCTCTGTTAACACAGAGCAGGTCGCCCAGGAATGTGACCAGATGGGTCTTGATTACCTGTAGAGAAAGAAACTCCAAAACCTCTCTGGGCAGCCTCTTCCAGTGCCCACTCACTCTCACTGTAAAGAAGTTCTTCCTCATATACTTATGGAACTTCCTGTGTTCCACTTTTTACCTATTGCCCCTTTTGCTGTCACTGAATATCAGTGAAAAGAGCCTAGCCCCATCTACTTCACTCCCACACTTTAGGTATTTGTAAGCAATGACAGAAACTCCCTTCAGCCTTCTCTTCTCAAGGCTGACCAGTCTCAGGTCTCAGCTTTTCATCATACAGAAACTTCAGGCTTTCGGTCATCTGTGGCCCTCTGCTGGACTGTCTCTAGAAGTTCCCTGTCCTACTTGAACTGAGATGCCCAGAACTGGACATAGCATTCCAGATGCAGCCTCACCAGGGCAGAGCAGAGGTGGAGGATCACCTCCCTCTTCCTCAGTGCTCTTTTTAATGCATCCTAGGACACCAGTGGCCTTTTTGCCTACAAGGACACACTGCTGGCTCATGGCCAACCTGTTGTCCACCAGATCACTCGGGTCCTCTGCAGAGCTCCTTTCCAGCAGGTCAACCCCTTACCTGCATAAGGCTATTTCTCCCTAGGCATAGGACTCTACACTTGCTTTAGTTGGACCTTGTCAGGTTCTTCTCTGCCCAGCTCTCCAGACTGTCCAGGTCTGGATGAATGGCAACATAACCTTCTGATGCATCAGCCACTCTTCTCAGCTTTGTATCACCAACAAACTTGCTGAGGGTGCACTCTGTCCATTCACCTAGACTAGACTGGGTAACAACCCCTGGGGAACACCACAAGCTACAGGATTCCAGCTAGACTCTGCACTGCTGATCACAACCCTGAGCTCTGCCAGTTCTCACCCCACTTCACTGTCTACTTGTGTATCCCACACTTCCTAAAGCTTACCTAGGAGGATCTTTTGGGAAACCACGTCAAAAGCCTTGCTGAAGTCAAAACTGACAACATTTGCTGTTTTCACATCTACCAAGTCAGTCTGTGTTTGACTTGATGAATTATTGTTTGCATAGGGAAGGCACAAAGAACTTAAGCGAAGAAGAAAAGAAGATTAACAAGTGGAAAGAAGAAAAACAGATCTTGTGTTTACGAACAAAGAAATCATTGTACTAGTTTTCAAACCAAAAGATAAGTAGAATTATTCTATAAAGAGCAGAGAAATAACAGAGTCCAACAGCAATCAAAGTAATCTACTTAGCCATGCAAAACTGAAAAAAAAATTATTTGCCATTGCTATTTTTTATTATTGTCATGAAACTCTCTGAAGATATATATAAATATATATAAACCATATATTGGATTTATATGAAAATTTTTGATAGGGGACAATAGAGATGACTACTGTGAAGACATGACTGGGAAGTACCCTCTGGACACAGCAAGTTCCAGCTGGCTACAAAACAGGCCTGCCAGTGGCAAAGGTGAGAACGTCAACAAAACTGGTGGAACTTCTGTAATAACCTATTTAAGAAAGAAGGGGAAAAAATGTTCCAGAGCAGCTGTGAGAGAGAGTGAGAAAAATGTGAGAGAAACAACTCTGCAGACACTGAGGTCAGACTGCGAGGGAGTAGAGGTGCTCCATGTATCTAAATACCAAAAACTTGTCTATTATTTTACAAAATTACATAGATTTCTTGCAGCAAGATTCATTCCTAGCTGTAGATAAGAACAGAACAAAGTGTGCATGATTTAATTATTGGGTACTTGCTTTTCTGAAATGATATTCATTTTTCAAAGATGCATATATCTTTTTATTTCAAAGATCATCCAGGACTGTTATAATAACATTTAGTTGGCATTCCACAACACGAAAGAATTTACGGTGTGATTTCAAAGTACAATAACAATAATGGTCTGCTCCTGTGTTCCCTCTCTAAACAAAACTCCCACTGACCTCAAGGGGAAATGAGTGCAAAAGAGCAATGGGTCTGGGAATGTGCTCAGTTATTAGATGTGTGCTACAATGAATTCATTTAAAAGTAATTTTAGTGTTTAGGGGAGTAATTAATTTAATTACCAGAAAGCATATCATTTACTGATATATTTGAAATTCTACCATTACGAATACTGAGACCATTCCAATGTTTATTTATTATTGCAGCATTAAAAGACGTCAAATATTCCTGCATAGTTTTTGAGGGTCTTCAACAAATCAACATTAATACAGATTTTTATTTCATTAACAAAATCACTTCGTGCATTATTTCTTAAAATACATTACTTCTAAGAAATTAGTAACAAAATTGACATAGTCTACTTCATTAATTTCCACACATTTCTCAGACCACTCCGAATGAACTGATTTGAAGTATTGTCTTGTAAGAGATTACTCTTTTACATCATTGTCTCAAAGCTCGCTGGGACACAGATGAACAAGTCCAAACAAGTCCTGGGCAAGGGTTGAGAAAACCTTTGTCTGGAGAACACTGATGGACAAGTCCTGGGCAAAGGTTGCAAAATCCTTTGTCTGAGGGACACAGATGGACAAGGCCAGAGGCAACGAGAGAGAGAGAGATAAGCTGCAGCTTAGTAGCTGTGAAGCGGTCTTTTGTGTGGACTTATCTCAAGGAAGATGGGCATCTCAAGGGGTATTTACATGAGTTGCTCAAGTGCGCAGGGATGTCACGTAGGCAGGAGAAAAAGTAGGATAGAAGAGGAATCGAAAACCATGAGGTTTTCTGGCAACGGATTCCTCCTGAAGAAGAAGAGGTTTCTGACACGAGAAGCCTCACGACCTGCCTCTCTCCCTCCTGGACTTGCTCTGTGCTCTACCACGATGCTGAAGAAGAACAAAGGTGTCTGCCATCAGATTTCTCACTACAGAATTCCTGCATGCTGACAAACTCTCCTGAGCCTGCTACCTGAGTCCTGCTGCTTCCTCCCGTATTGGCTTCGCGACTTTAACCTGCTACCTGCTTTCTGCCCAAGGCCGGCAACGCTGTTGTTCTCCCCCCCTGCTGCTTTTGCCTCGGACCTTCACACGTCATGCAACGGGAGCACTGCTGGATCCTGGTGCTGACTATCCCCGCTTTATTCGATTCTTGCTTCTTTCCTATCTTTTCTATCGCCCTCCTTCCCTTCCCCATCTCCCTGATTAGGATTTATAATAAACTGGTTGGACCAACATTTGAACCGTTGTTTCTTAATCTCACGCTGGGTATACAGATATTAAAATAACCTCCTATAAACTGGAGCGAGACACATCTAAACAATCTGCAAAAAAGTTATAATACCTCCTGTCCTCAGAAGTGTTATTCCTTATTTATTTCTCAACTTCTTCTGCAAGCCATTAGCATAACATTAGACATTCATCTACAAGAGCAGCTCAATTGCTAGAGCCAATGCTGCTTAATAGAATAGCTCCTCAGAAGTTCCTATGGAGTATCTTAACTTTCAACAGAGCACATTTTCCTGGTGCTATTTGTTACTTTTAGAATCACTCTAGGTAAATAAAAAAATTATGTGAAATTTGAAAGTATTTTCCATCAGGAATTTTGTGTTCAAAGCCTGAGGACGTATTCTGACAGCTATAAGGGCTGAAGTATGAACAATTAATTTTGCTGAGGATAGAAATTGCACATTGGAAATAGAGAAAATTTTTTTAGTGTTTTCTACTGTATTTTCTGTAGAAGCATTGAAAGCATGACTTGTCAGATTACATTCAGTTAACCAATATTGGGTCACTGAGCTGGAAACAACGTTCTTGTGGTGTTTATACTTGACTTTTTCTTCATGATTGCACCAGTGAACAATAGTTTTAGTGATGTGGATTTTATAGCATGAAAAGACCTCCAGACAGAGAGAACATAAACCAAGTGAAAGGCACTGTATGCTATGACTAGAACAACTACATTTTTGAAGGGTGAAGCACCATTTCATCATCTTGTGCTACAGAGATCACCATCCTTCTCCAGCAATTATCCCTTCAAGAGAGTGACCATGTGGTGCTGAACTGTAACCTGACTTCTGCATTTAGAACTCAGTCTATTAAATGCCATGTAAAGCTCATATCCAAAGAGAAATGAACTGGAAATAACCTGAGGCAACAAAGAGCTTCTTAACAGCGTACTACTGAGAAGGTCACATATTTCAAAATTTAGAGACTATTTCTCTGTGGTGCTGATTGGTATAGCGCAGCTACTCTGATTGCTGTGGAGAAAAGAGACCAAAGATGACTCCCTCATCTCCACTTGTCCAAGTTCTAGAAGGCAAATAGACTGGCAGGGGGGGAGGAGGGAGGGAGAGTGTATTAAATTTATTTCAAAATGCCATTAAAATACTTTTTTGCAGTATAAAAAAAACCACTGTTTTATCTTGTTGGAAAGTATTTTTGCTCTATCCCATCTCTCAGTTGGAATCTTGTTTGTTATTCAAGCAACAAAACATCAGTGGAAACAGCTAAATTTGTAAAACCTTTTCCATTTAGGGAGTTGTAAATTAAGACACCTCCAAGCTTCATTGTCCTTTCTTGAAGACTACATTTAAGGAAACCATTAAATTCTGACCTGTAAATATATAGTTCTTGTGAATAGTAGAGTGATAAGGGCAGCAAGTTTCAGCCTTATTGTAATATAATATTGTAACTGTAACACATATCTTACTGTCAATGTTGCCAAGTGTAATGATTGCATCTTAAGTTTTGTCATTGTGCTCATCATAAAACCTAACTGCTGAAATCAAGTTATGATGTAAAAATCTCATCTCAGAAACACAAATGTGTTAGGCATTGTGGCTATGTATAAAAGTGCAAAAATGAAGTGTACACTTTTAAAATAATTATTTCCTTAATATTTTAGATATCTTACAGTTTTCAGATATTTGCGTTGAACATGGCTACTGCTTGCTACCATATCTAATAACATGGATTAGATAATCTGTACTTATTATGTTTTTAACAGAATTGTTGGATCAGTGCTATAAGTCAGCCATACACCAAACATATGTTTGTGCTTAGGCATTTATCTGACAATTATTTGGAATTGAAAATGTATTTTTTGCAAATACTCAACATCCACAGATATTTTGTACCTTCCACAAATGTTCTTCTCTGACAAATAATTTGGTAGAATGCATTAGGAAAGGGAATATAAATTCAGAATCAGCACAAACAAAATAAAACATAAAAATCAGTAAAGTGACTGCAGTCTGCTTGCAACCAGCGCAGAAGTATTGGAACAGTTTGTAGCAAAGCATGGCACTGCCAGCTGGGTGAGGGAAGTCGTCCTGCTCTATACTGTGCTGTTGCGCACTTGAATACTGCATGCAGTTTTGGGTACTTCTGCAGAGACAGAAAACTATTAGAGTGTGCCCAAAGGAGGGATATAAAGATGGTGAAGAATCTGGCAGGTTGGATGTATGAGGAGCAGCTGAGGTCCCTGGTTTACTCAGCCCAGAGCAGAGGAGCTGAGGGGAGTCCTGATGGGGGCTGCAGCTCCTCACAGGGAGTGGAGGGCAGCGCTGAGCTCTGCTGTGTGTGACAGCGACAGGGCCTGAGGGAACGGCATGGAGCTGTGTGAGGGGAGGGCAGCTGGGGGTGAGGGACAGGGGCTGCACCACAGGGTGGTCTGGCACTGGAATAGCATCCTCAGGGCAGTGCTCATGGCACTGAGTTTGACAGAGTTCAAGAAGCATCTGGACAATGCTCACAGACATGTATCTGACTTTTGCATGGTCCTATGTGGAGC
The DNA here is from genome assembly GCF_019238085.1 of Lagopus leucura. Taxonomy (NCBI): domain Eukaryota; kingdom Metazoa; phylum Chordata; class Aves; order Galliformes; family Phasianidae; genus Lagopus; species Lagopus leucura. Next base: position 39,142,998 of record NW_024962263.1, read on the forward strand.
CAGCAGCTGGACTCTGTGATCTTTGTGAATCCCTTCCAACTTGGGATATTGTGTGATTCTGTGATTCTATGTTCTATTCCCACCACTAAAGCTGTGGTAGAATCACAAACATGCTAGGAACTAGCAATCATAATAATATATATGCAGTATTCATTTATATTTTGGGCTGACTAAAGATACCTTATATTGTACATCCATATGTACATCCATAGTTCCTTAATTGCCTGATGACTAGATAAATATTAACATCACTGTGGTCTTATAGATACGTATGCCCACACATGACAAAATAAATTTTAGGAACATCTAGAATTACTAGAGGTTGATCATCATAGTATTTCTGGAAAAGAAAGATCTCTTATAATCATTCTACTTAGGTAATGAATTTATGCATTGCACTTAATCAAGGCACCAGTGAATAATGACATCAACTTTCAAATGAGTCAGGATTCAGAGTAGCGCTGTCATGCCCTGTTGTTCTTTCATCATTCAATGACTTTATCTCAACACACCATAAAGTAAGCAGACTGACACTTCCAGGACGCAGTCAGGAAAGAGAGCACAGCAGCCCCGAAATTACTTTTCTTTTCTGTACTCCTTTTTAATGTTGTATTTAGAATATTTTCCTTGCATTTCATGCATTCCATAATTTACAGTAATCTAATTATCCTAAGTATCAGAATATACCTTAGAAAATTAAGTTCTATAGAAGTCAAAGATCCTTGAGTCATTTTACTATGTCCCACTTATTAATCATTCCCATAATAACATCACATGCCCTACTGTGTCCTAACTCAGAGAGACATGGATGTCAAAAGCAACTTTGGATATCATGCCGTTTTGTCTTCCTTCCCTTCTGCTCGTTTCTCCTCATTTATTTCTCCTCTCTTGAAGATAACAGACTAGCGTGCTTGAAGGTTGCAGTAGTGTCAGTAATTTAAGGCATCTGTATTTCATTCAAAAGTTTCAACAAGAACACACACTTAAAAGAAAAAATATAAAGACTGAGTAAATTAATTAAAAATAAGATATGAAAAAAGAATGAAAGTTATGAGGAAAATCACCTCAATCCATACCTATCCACCTCTCCAGAGCTCCAAAAGCTATCAAATATACGTATATCAACAGAAGCAGAGAGGCCAAATTAATTTAGCAAATAGGTCCAGAAAATGCAGTCAGAAATTCCCATGGCTTCAGCTGATCTTATGAGGTTATAAATATGACCTAAATTTAGGGTGATGGTATTCTCACTAAAGCTCTCACTTGTAGTGAATTATCCATGGTGCCAGTCCTACAGTGGGTGCAGTCTGGTTAATTCAATTCTTGGCTTCTACATAATGAAGGAACAGTCACATAGTGGGTTCAAACTGCACAGTTGATAACATATTTATTGTACATTAAAAAAAAAAAGTTTGTCAGGAATTTTTGTTAGCAAGTTGCTGTTTTAATTGATTACTTCCTAAAACAAACTCCCTTTGCCCAACATTGACAACTTGCAGAAAACATAAATGAATAATCTGGTGTAAATGAACAGCAAGCACTCATTGTCCCATAAATGCAGAAAGGAGTTAAGCAAGTAAATCCAGATGAATGGATAAAATGAAACCCATAGATTTTAGAGGCATCTAGGACCTGTCAAGCTGTGAGAAGGTCATATGTGACAGAGAAAGAGAATGTCAGCAACGTATTTTGAGGTGGTATTTTTTGTTGTTGTTCATTCACAATAAAAGATAGGAAACTAAGATAAAGATTGGCACTCTACATTGGTAGTCTTCATGCAGAATTCACAATGAAAAAAAGATTCCTTGTATTCAAAGAGCTAAAATTCAAAGTGTCATCTTGGTTTCTAGTCTAGTCAAAGTTGACTGTGCAGTCCAATTGAATGTTTGTTGATCAGTGGATGCTGAATATATATGTATACATATATATTGGGAAAAAAACAGAAGATATATGGACACCTATTTATCTGAGCACAGGTTCTGGAGCATTTTTCTTTTACACCAAGGCAAGAATCCCTTTACATGTAAGTAGTTTGTACTGTTTCTGTGTTTGATTATACATATGTTTTAAAGGATAGTTATAGTCTTTGTGTTTGAAGTAACTGGGATCCTTTTTTTTTTAATATAATTTCTTACTAGGACATATAAAAAATGAATGTTTATGAATGATATTGATATATATGATATAAAATGAATATTATATTTAATATTTCTATATTTATTTTTATATTTAAATTTATACTTATTATGAAGTTTTAAAAATATAATTAATAAAATTATTAATAAGTCATATAGCAGCTGGAAAATCAGAATTCAGACTACTTACTTATGCTCAGAACTTGATAAGCATGATAAAGGACTAGAGTCCCCTCCCATAACTAAATAACAGTTTTGGAAAAGGAAATTTTAAAGAATGGGGGACAAAGATGTATGCATGCACATATACATATACATCACAGACATAGTCATGGACACACATAGCCCAAATATGTAGTCATTTACATCCATTAAATGCAGTTATGTAGAATTATATTCAGTGACAAATATCACAAATCACTGATCAATTTACAGACATTAAGCCTGAAAATATAGAGAACATCCCAATGTATTTCACAAAGGTACTGAAAGGTACTGTACTGAAAGGCAGAAGAAGAAATGTCACCAGTGTGGGCCAGAACAGTTTTACATATGTGTGGAAATGTGATTTCTTAAAACAGTGCCCTTTGTTAAACACAAATGGTAGATCACGCTTGCACAAATATTGGGGTTAAGAATTTTACTTGTAAGATGCACTGAAAATATGATTTAATAAATGAAATGAAATGTTTCTAAATTCTTACCCTCCTTTTCTTTTGCAGACTGTATAAATACATGCTATACATTCAAAAAAAAAAAAAAGAATTAGATTTATTTCTGTCATTTCTGTCAATTGTACCTTCATACTAGAAAGTCCCATGAATACACAAAACTTGCAGAATCTTAACATCTAATCTGTCCCTTGAAATTTGAATGAATTAAATGGATCCAGATGTTCTTAAAATGTGTGTTTTCTTTGCATTATGAATTAGTTTTGATATCCAGAGCTTAGTATTCATAACCAAGAATGAGAAATTTGAACAGACATTATTAACATATGTATGTATTTTAAAAGCACGTACAGAGAAAAAAAAAAACAAAGAAAGAAAGTGGGGGAAAAAAACCAAGGGATAAAAAGACAAAAATTCTACGGAATTATACAAGTTTATCTTTCACTTCTCTTTTCACTGTCAGATAATTTTATATGTAGTTGCACATTATGGAAATATACCAGCAGAACTGTACAGAGGACGTACTCTGGAAGCCATGGTATGTTAAACTTGCTCCAAAATTGCATATACTATTCAATTCCTCAGGTGACTTTTAAAGACTTACAGTGTCTAGATTTCATTAGAGCTTAGACATTAGCAAAGCACCATTTCCTCAGCCCTGTCAGCCATAAGAAATCTCTGGGGAGACAGAGATGCAAAAGTTTAGGTAGGAGAGAGTCTCAAAAACAGAAAATATATATATATATGTTTATGGAATGTAAAATTAGCAGTATGCAAAGATTGCTCTGAGATTTTCTGAACAAATTTTGATGGCTAATCTTCATGTGAACTATGCCTCACAACTCATGTTCTCTGGGTTTGGCACCAAGGTACAAAGGTGAAGAACATATTTGAAAACAGAATAAAGCAGATTAATGAGGGGTTGCCTCATTTTGCAGTTCATTACCACCACGTCATCTTGGAAGTTAGGTGTCTCCCTTGGATTAATGCTGGCAGTAACAATATAGCATAATCTATATACGGAAAGGTTTGTTGCAGTTCTGAGTGAGTACTGAGAGAATAAGGCACAGGAGCAAAAATAAATTGAATAAATTTACATGCCTCATATTTTGGATTAATATTCTAGCCACAATGACAAAATGTAATTTATTAATGATGTGTGGAAACAAAGACAGAAAAATTAATAACATTAATATTTAAAATGAATATTGCCTTTGCCAACTTTGATAATATTATTAACAGCTGACAATTTAATTAAGATAGGATACAATTTTACTTATAATAGCAGAGATTATAAATTATTGAATGTATCTAAATAATTGCTCTCAACTGATATGAAATTTCTCACTATATTTTATGACATTCATTGAATGCAGGCTTTGAAGTCCTAGACGTGCAAGCTGACATGCTTACTTACCAATTATTTACATAGTCAGTTCAACCTTGGTAAAGTACTTAACTCAAAATAATCTTACAATATCAGCTCTTCCAACTGCCTGGTGGGTTGATTTTTCTTTTTGTTATTTAGCAGATGATTTACTAAACATATCTCTTGTTTTATCCAATACTAGGAGATACTTTCTTAGCAGATGATTAAAGAAAGCAGTAGGGTAGGTTCTTGCCATAACTTTTCCTTTTTCTTTTTTTTTTTTTCTGTTCTTTTTTTTTTTTCTTTCTTTTAACCTAGTGTTGTTTTATTGTTAGCAGCTTTCTCCTAACAAAATCACTTGTAGGAACTTTTCATGTAATTGTCCCCTGCCTTCTCCTTTCACTTAGCAATGCATTTTGGGTTGTTGCAGTCCAGCTGTGAACCTGCAACAATTTCAAAGTGACATGATGATGAAAGATCACACTTCATCAAAATCCTTTTATGCTTCCTAGTGAATGGGGTTTTCTCCACAGTGAACATTATTTTAACTTGAAGTTTCAAAAAGTAATACTTGAGGTTGCATTGACTGACATAGGAAAGTTTTTTTCCTCTAAAAAAGAAGATTTTTATAACTCAGGAAAAATTAAAAGAAAAAACAAACAAACAAACAAAAACATTTCTTTCTAAAATGGGAGAAAAATCTGAAATAAGTTCTCATGGATGTTACTGAAAAGCTGAAGAGAAGCTGTCATTAACAATAATTATGTACCTGGAAGCCATTGCAAATGTCATAGATGATAATATATTAATGTTTCTGAGACAGACAAATGTGACATATAAAGACAGTCACAAGGAAGGGGGATGGAGGTGACCTTAAAACTTCTCAGACAGTTGCACAAAAGCAGAAAGGAACATGAGATGAGGCAGTTATTTTTTTGTGTTCTTGCAAGTCTTTCCATTGTGATGGATCATGGATTTAGAGCAGCCTATGATGGCTTAGATCACCCAGCAATTATATTTCAACAGGATTATTTCTGATGTCCTGAGAAAATAAAACTACATCATATGTAATGAAGGGTATTGACTTGTTTTGAAGGAAAAATCAGTAACACCTAACATCAGTCTTAAAGAGCAAGAGGAAGACAGAAATATCCAGTTTTGTGGAGATCTGGTCTTTAAAATCCAAAATACTAAGTTGAAGAAAATATGAACCTGACTGTTCTTATAACATAACCTGACAGGAACAAATATTACAGTTTCCACACATTACACAGAGACTAACCTGGAAATCTACAGCTTCTGACAGGATTCTTCAGTCAAATCGCTATGTGTTGTCTTACCCTCATGTACTTTGTATTTCAAGGACAACTCATATGGATCTAGCTCATACCAGTTTCCTACCTATGTAAGCATGTTATTTCACAGCCTCTACTATGCTCCTCTCTCCTCCCTGCACTCCACTTTCACCTTTGAATAATCTCTTACTGTTTACTCTATTGTTTAATTTATAAACTGTTTGTTAATAACATGTTATTACACACCAAACTGTAAAGATTATAAATGTATACATTTGATAATTATGAAGAGAACAACTAAGTGTAGCAAACAGTGAAAGTACAGAAGACAAAGGTAGTTCTTAATCCCAGTACTCTCTTTTTCAGGTGTTCAACTTGATTTTGAATACTGTGGGTTTTAAATAATATTTGTGCAGAGTAATTAGTGAGAAGATGAAAAAAGAGATTAGCTGAAGTTCAGAATTACTCCTGATATTCTATACAGATTTAGATAGAGCTTATCACTGCTGTCTAAGAACCTTCCAATAAGCAAAGTCACTTCTGTCATATGTTGTTTCCTGTCCGATCTCCAGCCTCAGGGGAGAAGTGAGCTCCAGCTTGCCCTAGTGTATCTTGCTGAAATCTTCTTGTGATTTTGGGGGGTTTAATTGTGAATGTATACATTTCTATTCAAGAAGGAGCAAGATCACAGAGAAAAGCATTTGCAAGGGACAGAAAACAATCAGGGCATCTTCTGGAAGAATTAACTCCGTATTTGCACTAACAGCTGAGAATATCAATCTCTGTCACAAGAAGTATATTATCCTTGGACCATAGAGGTCTTCTGCAGCAGGAAGGAGAGTGTGATGGACGTTATTTTTGTCAAAGGGCTGTTGGGGAAATATCAACAACAGGAGAAAGAAAAAACGTGAAGATGGGGACTAGAAACCTGAATTTATTTCAGAGTCCTATTAGAAGTGATAGGGAAGGTATGGCAGCAGTGATAAAAACAGCAAGAAACAAAGAACTTGAATAAGAAAGATAAAACGAGCAAGCTAAAGGAAAAAAAAAAAAAAAAAAAGATTATAGAAGAAAAGCTACAGCATTACTTGAATAATCTTGCAGTGTGTTCTTTCTGAGATTTACTGTACCAGATGAGAATAAAAGATGCGGAACGTAAATGACAGAAAGAGAAAGTAGTATAGCATATCATGAGCTGATACCCTAAATACATAAGCCAGTTAGTTAAGCCTAACGGCTGCTTATTTTTCCCTAAACCATAACAAAGTTGGACTGTCTTCATGGGTTCATCCAGGACCACAATTCCTCTTCAGTTTTCATGATGAAATTACTGCATACCTCCAGGAAAATGGGGTTATAAGTATTTCAACTAACAGCCTGAAAATCCTGTGATTTTTTACCAACATTATTTCCTTTGATAATGAAGAGGATGGTTACAAAACCACTGTTTCCCTCCAGCTGTGTTAAGCAGTCTAAGTGACATGAAAGACCCTGGCAGACTTTCACATTGAAGGACATTGCCAAAATATGGTAAGGATGGTTCTTTTTAGTTTGTTGTTTTGTTTTGTTTTGTTTTGTTTTGTTTTGTTTTGTTTCCACAAAGTCTACTTCCTCTCACTTTTCTTTTTCTCCTTTGGTTACTGCAAGAATGTGGTTAATGGATAATCTGCCTTGAATATATCATGTGTTGTTAAACAATTTGAAAGGTTAGCACCTACACCCAGTACAAAATAACAAAAAGAGGTCATACATTCTGTACACAGTGAATTTTAGTGGATAGGTATAAATAAATGAAGAGAAAATGTTACAAAGCCATATTAGACATTTGCCTTCCATTACCCAGCTTCAAATATAACTGAGTTTAACTGAATTTGATAAATTTAGTAGGTATCTGAAATTCACTCAATTCACTCAGTAAGCACAACAAGTGTTCTTGATCCCGGATCATTTTTTTCATTTATTTTAATTATCAGAAATGAGTAATATGCTTAATGTTCCATAAATACATTTTAATAAATTTAATATGGCATAACACATTTATATAAGAAAATCATCTTAACATACGGCTACTATCTTCTGCCTGATCTGCTTTCCTCTGCCTTATGTGCACATGCATGCACACACACACACACACATTCTCACAGTCTCCTGTATTCTAATTTAACTAATGTGTATAACTTTCTCATTCTGGTGACAGTACCAACCATTTATGGCTTAAATGCAGTGCATAGGCATAAATAAAATGTGCTACCAGCATTTGAAGTAATTTTAGAAATTACAGTGCATTTTTACACAGCAAAGCACAAAGAATGCTACCATAACATAACATTTTTATAATTCATCCTAATTACAAAACCCCAGTCTGCCTTTAAATCTAATTAGAATGCACCTTATATAGGAGAGTCATTGGAAGCCAAGTAATTTGCATGTTCACAGATGATGCATTGTGTTGAAGACAGTGTGTGTCTGTGCCAGAAAAAAAAAAATCATCCAACTCTTTGTATGTTAAAGATGCTTAAGGTAGAAATGCAAGCTACTGATTGATGCATCCTGAATTCATGGAGAACCGTTGTATAGATACATTTCCCCTCTGATCTACTTGTAAGCAGATGGTTTCAAATGCATAACATCTTACACAAATAGGCTCAAATGGCTACTGCACTGTCATTTTTCAAAAATATATCATCATGCCTGTGAGAATTCCCTAATTCTCTTAGATGGATTTATATTTAAGTACTAAAGTGCTACAGAGTAGGAATAAATAACACTGGTTTATATCCAGTATGGGTATTCAGAGGAAGACAAAATAGTAGAGTTCTTTGTTTCTGTATAATTCCTTTTCTTTCTTTCAAACACAACATACCATAGCTTGAAAGAGCTTTTAATACTTGTACCTGTATACTTTTTTTTTTTTTTTGGCACAGCACCTTAGCTCTACAGCATGATGACAAAGACCTACCTCAAAGACTGGTGCTGCTTGAAGGGCAGTTTAACACAAGAGTGCAACAAAATATCTGCAGATTGTTGTTAATGCATTGTGGCACCTGTGCATTCTTAACTGTTGGATTTTTAGGGAAATTGGAGGAACTCTTCTTTCAGAAATTATGATGTTCCAAAGAAATACAGCAACAATGGGTAAAACCTTAGCACAGTACTCATAGCTTTGCTCAGAGAACAGCAAGAATTTTGTTTACCCGTAACACTCTGCTGTTTGGCTTTGTATATTCCTGCAAAATATTTAACATTTCTAGGAATTGATTGTAATATTTCTCATGAACCATTTTGCATCCATCAAAAGAAAGACAAATGTTCAAGAGGCTAAAGTAAGATTTTCAAAATGAATTCAAAATGAATTTTGTGTTGAATGTTTGGAGATTCAGTTGCATACAGTCATATGACACTTGAATATACCTCTTGAGAATCTATGTACACTTCTTGATTTGTGTGCAAAGACTTGTACTACTGAGGATTTTGTCTCCGTGATCCTGATATTGAAAGGATACTAGATGCTGTTGCAGAAAATATTCCTTCTTCTGCACAGAAAAGTTATCAGTAGCAATTTAATATTAGTTTCTTCTGGGATTTTTTAGAAGACATCTAGTAAAGATGAATTGGGATATTGGAAGTATGCATTATGTGAGGTTGATTCTTAGAGAGAAAAATTCAATTTTTATCTCCATGATTCAGTCTGTATCAGAACTTTTCTTTCTTATTTGGATTTTGAGGGGCTGTCTGTGTGTTAATGAGACCTAACTTGTTTCAGCAACCTGTATACCCTTCTTCTCAACATCTTCCCAGACTCTTCTCATAGTCACTTTATTCAACTGGCAGAAGACTTGGCTATTAAGCAAACTTTGGGAAAAGAACAACTTCTTAGAGGTGCTAACCTTCGGATGTTAGTGAAGATGTTGTCAAACCACTGCTGTTTTCCCCTGCAGTCTAAATCTGTCTCTTATGATTGCTGTCACCTGGACCTGGAGTAGGAGTGAGCTAACATGCCTGTGATGCCAAGCATAGATTCCTTGACAGTGCTGAATCTTTATCCTTTTAGACGTATATAACCTTTTGATAATCACTTTAATAGTGCATCAAGAATGCACTAATTGCTTTTCAATAGATCTTAGAATATTTCCAAGGTCTTCAGCAAATGCTGCATAAGATCTTGTTACTTTATACTGTCAGATAATGTTAGCAGTGCTGATAGTAGAGTGCTCTAACATATTTTGTCAAGATGTTTTGTAAAATATTAAACACTACTCAAGGGTCAGATTAAATAGAGGACGTATATGAATTACAACAAAAGACTTGAAATTCCCTTTCCCAAGATTTTTTTCTCGTTTTCATTCAGTGGCATTAATTTCAAATGCACAGACTTCCTTCTCTGCACAGCTAAATCCCCCATGACAGGGTTGAACTGCCTGTACATTTCTGGAAATCTGAGCATTACTGAGGTACCCTGATACTCCTGGTCAATTCCCACAGACTGCGCCAATTTCAGAATTCTTTGTTAGCCCAAGGATAGCCTCATAATGATGCCTGGCCTGTTAAAATATCTTTCTCTGTGATCACCTTTCCTATAAATAACTATCCATAAATCCCTCTTTATTTTGCACATTGCTGGGACTTCACAGCTAAGCCTATAAAATGGAGTTGTTCTCCAAGGCGCCTATAAATCCTTTGGAAATTCTGGCAGTAATAGAAGTCAGGTGACCTTTAATGTTATCTCTTGTCACACTAAACCTGCAACAGCCAGGACTCAACTGTGTAAAACACATTTATGTGAAAGATTCTGGATGCCTTTGGGTGTATTAGCAGGTTGCTGTGAAGATGTGGCTGGTAGTTGAACTGGCTGGTAGTTGCTGAGTTTCAAAGAGTACTTACTGAATCCCATAAACGTAATTTTGTTTAAGGACAATAAATTACATGATGGAACATATGGTTAGCCCAAATTATTTAGATGGATATCTTTCACAACTCCCTATGGCAGACCAGTGATCCACCTCTTAAGAAGCCTATTGTTCAAATTCCTCTGAAGAAAGAATGTGTAAAATTTTGTGTTGTGCTGGTACCCACAAAAATGTAAGAAAATTTCAAAAACTTTCAAAACTAATGATTAGTATATAAAACCGATATTTGGTATTGGTTGTTTGACTGTAACACTGTCATCTTCCAGCTTGCCTAAACAATCCTTTTTATGAATCGTTCCCTTCATGCATAATATAGGCAATAGTTCATATGAGCTATAATTTCCTGGCACACATTATGACAGTACGTAGTGAAATGAGTTGAGCCTGACACCTTCCTTTGTAAGTTAATCAGTTATAACACATTATAACAGAGCTATTAGAGAAGCAGACCTGGAGGCAGGAGTCTTGACTCTGCTTTTAGATGTCTAGAAGCAGTTTAGCTTTGATTGACTTCACTTTATAATGATAATTCAGTCATAGTTTTACACAAGCTTTTATATGTATATATTTACAAATTGCAACAACTTTGTGCTTACTTAAGAATCTCATATTAGAAATTCCTATTCAAGACAGGGAATGTTTCTAGAGCTGATAAAGAGCTCTAAACATAGTTTTGAAGATCTTTATATAGTCATACAGTACTCACTATAAAAAGTGCTTTATATGGTACACAATAGACAGGGAAAATGAAAATGTAATTCCAGTATAATTTTAATTATGACCTTGATCTAAAAAAAATCTTTCATTCTACCCTTACTATTATTCTCATAATAGTTGACACTGAGATATGGCTGCAGCTCGTTGCTATGGGGCCTTCAAAGTTTAGTGTGATATTATTTTGTCACAACTTATTTCTTTTATATTACATATTGTATTACATACCTATATGAGCTACCAAGTACAGACCTGAAACTATGCTTAAAGTTAGGAGCCTCTGCTACATGAACAAAGACTCAATAGGTACCTTAAAAATTGTCATACCCTTCCAAGTCTAGCTGAAATGAATATAGCAACCATGAGTATGTCCACTTCTTTTATTCTGCTATCGCTCAAAACAGAGAGAGAAAGGTGGGACTTCATCTAATCTCATTACATTACTTCATGCATTTCAGTATAGATATAACATGTTGTCATTAAAATTTTAGTAATTCAATATTGCTACTGGAAAGTTGAGTTTCAGCTGTCAGATAAGCACATTTATTTTATATCCAGTCCCTAGACAGTGCAAATTTGCAATATATTATGACAAATTATAGCTTGAAGCTTGATCTGCTTGAAGACCAGGATACTTTTCTTTCAGACAAGAATACTTGGGAAAAAAAAAATCTATGAAAATGTTTGTGAGATTAAGGAGGAGATGAGGGTATGCAAATAACTTTGATCTTCTAGAACAAAAGGCTTGGAGCCATTTACATAAAGTAAAATAAATTAAGTTTAAAGCTCATTAAAATCTTACCATACTTGCTATGTCAGAGAAAAAAAAATAATCAGATGTTCCCCAAAGTAGATGATTTTTTCCTGTGATATTTAAATGAATGGGTGGTGCATTCTGGCCATGAGCAACATCAAAGTGTGCTATTCATGTTCTGGGATTAACATTCTTGTGTTGCCGAAGTTAATCATCATGAAATCATATGAAGAAAGTTAAGTTAGTTGTTACAGAGGAAGAAAAAAAATCCCTGGTGTTGCTATTCATATCTGAAGTAAAACAAATCCTCTCTGAGAAACAGAACAGATCCTTCTAGTTTTATGTCTCATGGGAAAATCTGCACACATAAACTCAAGTCTATTTCTTTGCACCTTTGGAGAAGGATGAAGAATTAAAAATGCTCCAAATCATTAGATTTCTACATCCTAGCTTTCAGTTGAGTGTTTCTAATAGAAAAAAACCCAACAATTAATAAAGAAGTGAGTCTCTAGCAGCTTTGCTTTCCCGTGACATTTGAATTATTCATTAGAAATTATTTCAGAGTAGCCTAGATGGGAAAAAAAAAAAAAAAAAAAAAAAAGTAATAACTACCAAACCCTAAAATCACAAACATCAACAACAAAAACCATTAATCATAAGGGTGTAGTGGCAGTTAGAATCCATTAACCAGTAAGACTATTTGAATATTCAGATCTAATTAATTCATCTGATAAAGGGAATCTTCTTTCTTATTTTTTTACGTAAATTAAATCTCCTGGTGTTAGAGAATTAATAGGAAGTCTGTTAGATCACATTAATCATTTGCAGGGAACTGTGTTGATGGGTAAAGCCATCAGACAGAATGAACACAGATGCTATTACTTCCTATTCAGATTAATGTGAAGAAAGATGAACATAACAGCAAATGAAAACAAAAACTTTATGGTAAATAATACTGAATGTCTGATTTCAATCTGTTACTCACCATACAGACTTCCCCTTTCCTACTTCATCACTATGAATTGGAGAATATGCTTACAACTTGGTAGCCTCTGAGAACTATTCTTTTCCAGGGCTTCACAAGATTTCCCGGCATCCATGCTCTTCATCAAACTTCTGGACATTAGGAAATACTTCTTTTCTGAAAGAGTGGTCAGGCACTGGAATGGGCTGCCCAGGGAGGTGGTGGAGTCACTGACCCTGGAGGTGTTCAAAGAACGTTTGGACGTTGTGTTGAGGGACATGGTTTAGTGAGAGCTATTGGTGATGGGTGGATGGTTAGACTGGGTGATCTTGTGGGTTTTTTCCAACTTTGGTGGTTCTATGATTCTATGATTCTGTGAGCACACCAACAATGGGAGTACTCACACTCAGCATGGCCTTGGCAGGACTCTCCCCAGTCTCTCAAAGTACTCTCTCTCCATATCAGTCCTGAACTCAGCTGCCTTGCCTCTCTTTCACTCAAGCATTGCCTGGGCATCCTCTCTGACTGCAGAGCCAGGTCCACTTCATCTGTATTGTGTTATTTCTTGATTCTGTATCACTTTGCTCACATCTCAGTGGGATCAGTGGCTGAGTGGATCTGATACAGTTCACAAAAGGATGTACCTCTTATGTACATGAAAGCACAACAGTAAAACTTCTCTTTTGTTTTCTTTCATCATATTGGAATCTATCTCCAAGCAGTTTCAGTAACTCCAAAAAATTTATTGAGCTTTTCTGGTATGAAGTTTGAGCATACAAACACTTTATATAGTCGTAGATCTCTCTGCTATCAAGAAGTAATGAAAGAGATATTTCAATTCCATAATTTCAAGCTGAAAATATTGGACTACATATTCTTTTTTCATTCCTCCATTGCTCTGTATGTCATGTGTCAGAGAACAGCACAGGTGAGTTCAGTGTTGCACAGAAAGAGAAAACAAAAATTTTCTCAAATCCAGATCGTATATTAAGGCTTTTTTTTTTGTCTCTATCATATTGAAGAAGAAACAACTAATTGGTTTGAGCCTTAAATAAATAACTGGAGATAAAAAATGGATCCTAAGAGCAAAGACCATGGTTATTCTTGAGATGTTTATAAGACACAAGGTACATAGAGCTCAGGAAGATAATATAATAATATTCAGAGTGACTAAAGACAGCATAGAGATACAACTTTCAGATATTGTTTTCTAGGTGCATTTATGTTGCAAAAATCACATGCTTCTCAGATTGCATTTTAGGTCAGTAACATCTGTTTGCTGTTGTAAGAACAGAATAGAATAGAATGGTGTTATGGTTTAAAGCCAGCAGGCAGCTAAGCATCACACAGCCATTTGCTCACTCCCCACCAAGTGCGATGATGGAGAGATTGGAAACAAAATAGAACTTTTGAGTTGAGTAAAAAACTATTTACTAAAACAGAAAAAAAGAAAGGAGAAAACCCACTGACTGATGCACAGCTAACAATACTAGATGATTTTTTAGGTCCTTTTCAACCCAGGCCATTCTGTGATTCTATTATTTTGATTCTATGATTCTATGAATACAAATCCCACTACCAATGCAACATCTCACCACCCACTGACTGATGCCTAGCTTATTCCTGGGCAGCTGCCAATCCCCCAAACTATTCCTCAAACCTTTATAGCTTTCAGCATAATGTCATACCATATGGAATAATTCTTGCCTAATTCAGGCTGTCCTGGCTCTGTGCACCTCGCACTTTTCCCTGCTAAGTGGCCCAGCCTGGCCTCAGATGAAGAGGAGGAGAGGGGAGGTGAGGTGAGGCAAGGCAAGGTGAGGCACAGAAAAGAAAGTTTAGTTCCATTTGGAGGGTCCTACAAAGATCACTGAGGTCAACAGCTGGACCTTTTTGGTGCTAACTAAAAGTTAAAGATATTATTGAGGAAATTATCTGTATGTCTTGAATATTGGCAGGCATGGGGCACCCCTCTACTCAAGCAACATGTTGTTTATGACATCCTTTGCACTTTGAGAGTATCCTGGAAAGTCTCCTAAAGGATTGCCATAGCTGTCTGGATGGCAGAATATTCATACTATGTAGAATGTCAGCTTTAAAACAGAAAAAGATTGGATTTTCCAAACCAAAATGAAAAATTTCCTGGAATTCCCAGAGATTTCCTGTTGCATTTTCTTTTCTCTCACTATATTCTACCAAGCCTTCTTTCCTCTTTGAAGTCTCAATGAGTCAGGTGTCAGAACTACTCTGCTGCCATACCTTAAAGTGTGTGCTAGCCAGAAGAAAATTCTCTTCTGCTCTTTCTTCTTATTTGATAAGTATTGCTTTGTTTACTGACATTCTGATTTACCTGCAGCTAAGGTTTCGGTCATTTGCTACTTCAGGGCCATTGGTTTATTCTTTGTTTTTTTGAAAGAGAAAAGATATTTCTGTGTCTCAAAAAATGTGTAACTGAGGAATGCAAACACCAAACTTAATCCAAAAAGTATGCTTCCTTGATGAAATTCAAACACTGATGAATTAGTTTCCTTTGCTTGGGGAATACTGGGACCTTCTGTTTCAACAAAAGCAGAAGAGCATTTTCTGTGGGATGGAAGTCTCTGAACTTCACCAAAGTTTTGAGCAAAGAACATTTTGTTCATTTAGGGAAATGCTTGTATGTTTTAAAGTATACTGCAGTCAGGTCAGGTAAAGAGATTTTGTTTTGTTTTGTTTTGTTTCATCTTACAATGAGTAAGAAAACAAACAATAAGTTTGTTTTCTAAACTGTGTAGATTTTTTCTATTGTTATACCATTCAAAACCACAGGCTCTAAACTATAGAAACAGAAAATCAGACTCAAGTCAAAATACCACCTCTTTTTTAACACTCCTCAATAAATGTTCTAGATGAGGGCCATAGCACTTCTTTGTAGTTTAAATAACTCATCTCAGACTTCCAATAGAGGAAACACAGAAAAAATGTTTTCAGTTGAGCTCTGGGTCCTAAGCATCTTCCCTATTCCTCTTTTTTTTTTTTTTTTTTTTTCTCACACACAATAGCATTTATGTGTAGCTTTTAAGATTTTATCTAACTTTTCTCCAACACTGTTCAGAGAAGTCTGGATGCAAATAAGGGCATAAGAATAACAAATAGCCAGAAAGTGACTGTCTGAGAAATTGGATGGATGATGAAAAAACTTAACAGGGAAAGCTTGTTTTGTGTTGAATATCTCCAAACTCAGTCTGAGATAAGGATATGGAAATACAACCAGTTAGAGAAAGAGCATGATAATATTACCATAATTTGGAATTCAAGTTTGTCAGTAAAAAGGGAAAGCAAATGGGATGTAATCAGAAAAGTCTAGATAAAAAGAAGCAGTAACAACCTAATCAGAACCCCCCCAGAGGATGTGCCGATTATGCCTAGTGCACTTATTGTGGGCTGTCGTACTCTGAATCTGGAATAGGTGTCTGAACTAACATTTCAAAAATATATACTTTTTATCAACCACTATATTATAAAGAAATAGAGATCTCTTCAAGCAGATGGGTATTGTACCATTTTTCACAACTATTTCTAACTCTACCTTCTTGCCACCCACATTAAACATCTATTTAGACTCTATTAGACCAAAAATATTTTTCTTCCCCTTATGCAGGAAAAAAGAAAAAAAAAAAAAAAAAAACCCAAAAAAAAAAAAAAAAAACAGAAAAAAAAAACAACCCTTAGATGTATAATATAGAATTTCATTACATAACTCTAAAGAAAAATAAATTACACAAGTGTCATATAATTTAGCCACATAGTAAGCCACTGGTAAATTATAAAGTGCAGTGTAGTGAGTTTTTCTTTTTTCGTTCTTTATTAACTGTCTAGTCCAATACATGTTGGTGTGAGGTGGGGCTATAGGGGATTTTGAGTTTTGTTCTTTGTTTACAATGGCACTTCACGTACTAAGAACTTCTTCATGATGGCGCTTTATGGGTTTTTGGATGTGCAGCTGCTGCTGCTGTGTCTCTGTATCGTGTCACAGTCTACCTACGTAATCATGTGCTTCTGGAAGCTATAAATACTTGATGAAGAAGGCAAGGGTCAGGATCTATGCCCTTTTTTAACCCAAGATACAGGACTCAGCAAGGACTTCTGATTTACTGCTTCTCCCCTCGTACTTTCAACAATTTTAAAGTGTTCTCTAAATTATGTCACACATTCTCTTATTCTTCTCAGTCCCCCTCACCCTCTTTCCTGCTGCTTGGCTCATGATCTAATGCAACATAATTCAGTGTGAACTACATGTAGGAAAAAAAAAAAAAAAGGAGCATTTTCTACAGATCAGATATTTGTTATCAATTTGAGCAAAGAAATTGGTTCCAAATGTATTGTAGACACTGGATTACTGACAAATAATCCTCATTTATCATGCCAAAGCTATTTTATTTTTCTCATGTGGTGAATAATAAGAATGTAAATTGGGTCTTGGTGGTGAAGTGTTTTTTGTTGTTGTTGTTTTTTCATTTTACACAGAAGCATCATTACCATTCTAATCTGCTTAATTAGAACCAAGTTACCATGCACAGGATAAAAAATATTGTAAACATCACTTTCCCAGTTAGTATACTTCATGGCCAAGCACTGAACAGATAAGCTGTCATTATGAAATAAAAAATTAGTTATGCATGAGAATGACATTGTATTTAGTGTTATCTATTCACATTATATCAAATAAAGATGTACAGAAATTCAGATTTTAAAGATCCAATTTCAGACCATGTGTAATTCATGAGTCTGCTTTCAAAAAATTAATTGTCTTAAAACCATGCACTATTCTGATACGTGATGTTTTGATTCTGACTCTGGTGCGTCTCTGGAATATGTCGTGCTTATTTGACACTAAAGAGGAAATTACTTCTTGTTTCAGTAACAAAATATTTACTGATTAGTCCTATGCATTATTTTACATTAATTGCCTATTTATTTTTCCATAAACTCTTTAACTTACCAACAGGCGTCGAATCAGCTAAAATGCTTGAAAATAATGAAAAAGTTTGTAAACATCCAGCAAAGTCTTATAATGCAGGAAAGTGAAAAATGGACAGAAGTTGGAATGAAAAAGTTATATTATGATTACAATGAACTAAATAGTCTGCCCGTTTTTTATCAGAACTAATCAAATTAATATTTTCTATACAATTAAAACCCTTATTGCCTTTAAAACTTGAAGGGAATTGACTCCCAAAATCTGTCTCATTACTAAAGTAACAATATGAAATTTTGTGATTAAATTCAACAGTCTTTTTGATTTTCAACTAGCTAATCTGCCTCCCTTCCTATTATTAACATAGATTAAGTTTGGAATTTCTTTGGAAATTTGTAGATGGGCCATATTTGGAGAAATTAGTCAAACACATCGATTAGAGATCATTACATTACAAGGTTAATGGTTATGTGTAACCCAACAGACAGATGTATTCCAGGCCCCTTCCTTAACATTGAAGGTTATGATTTTCTTAGTTCTTAGAAGGTTATGATTTTCTTAGTACTTATAGCAACTTAAATAGCATCAACCATTTCATTTCAAAATGCTAGTTCAGATTCTAATAGCATACCCTTCATTCAAGAACCAGACCTTTGTCACCACCATACGTCTTGTTAAAAAAGATCTTGTGTATGTGGGAAGAAGATTATTGGTAAGGACTGACTGTAAGCCCATGCAGGACAGATTACAGTTAGGACTGAGTACTTAGACCCACACTAGTCATAAGAGGGCATGAGGAACCTAACAGAAAACTGTGATGTCTGAGGTGAGCAGGCCAGCAAGAAGGCAGCAGGAAATGAAGAACTTTAGTGAGGAATATTTCTCTCATCACCATCTGAGCTGATTGCTCCTCTTGGTGTCACCTGAATATTGAGAGTGGTTCAGCTGCTGTTGTAGCAACAGGGCAAGACAACATTCCTGAAAAAATCTGGCTAAGAGAAGGCAAGAATTTTGCGGATCATCTTGTTTCAGGAGCCAAAGATCATACCTTGAGTGCTCCTTTTTTTGGGGGGTACTCTCCACATGCAGTAAAAACCCCAAGGACAAATCCTAGACAAGCCAGAAGCAGGAGGAACCTGTCTTTCAGCTGTGCAACAGGATAGCCTTCAGAATGCAGCATGGTCATATTTGTACCTTTATAATAAATGTGCACTGAACCGGTCTCTGCAGATATGTCTGGTTATGGTTGAAAGCCCACATGCATGTCAGTAATTTCTTTTTCATTATTCTTTTGATCCATAGACTGTGCATACACTTGGAGGGGGCCAGAGAAAGAGTCAGATTTGGATTGAGCTATAACTAGTGCCAGGACTGTGCTGTCACATAATCACAGAAGGGATAGAGTCCCTGTGCCCCCAAAGTATTCCTCAGCTCTGATTAGATAACTGAGGTAGACAAAGGCTATGATATATTTAGTCTGCAGTGTCCATCCAGAAAAAATATGCTAAGCAGATGTTTCATGCAAGGACCAGACCTTTGTCACCACCATACGTCTTGTTAAAAAAGATCTTGTGTATGTGGGAAGAAGATTATTGGTGAGGACTGACTGTAAGCCCGTGCAGATTACAGTTAGGACTGAGTACTGAGGCAATAAGATATTTTAAGTGAAAGGGCTGGAGCAACCCCCTACAAAGACAGGCTGAGGGAGTTGGCCTTGTTCAGTCTGGAGAAGGCTGCGGGGTGACTTCATTGCAGCCTTTCAGTACCTAAAGGGAACCTACAAACAGGAGGTTTGAAAGGGTAGATAACAGCAGGACAAGGGGAAATGGTTTTCAAATTGAAGAAGGGAAGATTTAGTTTGGATATCACAGGGAAGTTCTTTACAGTGAGAGTGGTGTGGTGCTGGAACAGGCTGCCCAGAGATGTTGTGGATGCCCTGTTCCTGGAGGTGTTCAAGGCCAGGTTGGATGGGGTCGTATGCAGCCTGGTCTAGTATTAAATATAGAGGTTGGCAGCCCTGCCTGCTGCAGGGGGTAGGAGCTTGATGATCCTTTAGGTTCCTTCCAACTCAAGCCATTCTATGATTCTATGATTTCATGATTCTACAAAAACCATTGCTTACTATACAAAGCTTGGACACCTTTTGAAAAGGTTTCTTCCTTTAAATACCACTTAGTTTGCACTAAAAGGTTTCAACGAATGTTCTCGCAAAAGTTTCTTCTTATTAGATCTGTTGCATTTCTATGCTACATTCCTCATTCCAGTAGTTAAGTGCTACAGTGTGTGACTAGAATCAAACATGAACTTTATCTTCATTCCTTTCTGTTGTGAGAAATCTGTCATTGGCATCTTTTGTGTTATTGTTGCTGTTTTTTTAATCAAACCTCGAATTTTACTTAGTTACATTTGATTTTGTTTAATTATCTATTTCATATAAAGCTAAGGTATCAATTTTATGTACTACTTTTTACTGGCACAAGCTGAAAATTGAATTATTCTCTGATCTAGCGCCAGCACTGGGAATCTACTGAGCTTCAGTGCTGGGCTGCAAAGTAATGTCTCTGGCCTCCACCACCCATTTATACAATTTGCTACATTTTTAGAAGGAAAAGTGTCTTCTTTCAGCAAATGTTTTTTTTCCAGTTTTGGTTTTTGTTTTTGTTTTTTAAACTTTAGAGCATATTTTAGATGGAGGAGACTTAAAAGCATGCTCATTTTGTTGCTGAAGGCAGCTGAGAAATAAGTTCCTCTAGTGCTGAAAAAAGCATTGTTTGATTTACAGATGCAGGCACTGCCTAATTGCATGAGCAAGGCAAGAAGGAATTGGCCAGGCACTTTTCTTTTATGGCATCTCTCTATCATAGTATTCAATGCATTTCAGAAAGTTATTAAATATACAGAAGTTGAAAGGGAAATGCCTGCAGTCTGGCTTAGAGTATATCTGGAAAGTAATATATATATATATCTACACACACACAAAGAATATTTTACATTTCCTAGTCTAGATTCACCTACCTCCAATGGTTCAAAATGTCTCCTTCAGTAACTTATATGTAATGGATTTTTTATTTGTTTTAGTGCTCTGTGATGGTCGCTAAAATAAATATCCAATCACTTTAGCAGCCTCCTAACTGCGAGCAGCTACTGCAAGAGCTATTATTCTATAATTTCTAATTTCCAGCTTTCAAATATCTCGAAGATACTGAATTGAGATAGAAGTGAACTATATTGAATGGTAGAAGACAGATGAGTATGGTCGGCAAACCTAAGAACTGGTAGCTCTAGGCACCTTTCATCAGAGAGAGACTGTCATTGGAACAATTTAGTCATCCGTTCAGCGTAACCTATTTTAACACTTGGCTTGAAGTCTTTGGGGTCTTAGGCACACTTTAGCATGGTATTGCTAATGAGGCACTTACTGCTTTTTCACTTCGGGCTTTGTTCTCTAAAAGATATGCCTCAACTCTTCCCCTTGAAGAGTAACAAAAGAATTGCTATTGGCAGCAATTAAGAAGTTTGAATGCCATTTACAGTTCTTTATCGTTCGGGTCACTGAGACACTGGCAGAAGACAGTTTAAATTGAAACAATCCTTTGATTCATGTTATTATCTTCAGTCTGAAGACAGAAGACACCTGAAGTCAGGTTTATCTTCTGGTCTCACAAAGAAATTTTGTCTAATCTTCTCTTAGTTTGGACTAAAAACGCTTCTGAGTGGAAATTGTATCCTATCTGTATGTCTTTTATGCCTCCCTGACACATGTGACCTGCATGGTGGGAGGAAGCCAATTCTGTCCAACACTCCCATCACTGGAGTTCAATGCCAGGTTGGATGGGGCACTGGTCAGCCTGATTTCATGGGTGTCAGTCCTGCCCACAGCAGGGGGCTGGAACTGTGTGGGCTTTAAGGTCCCTTCCAGCCCAAACCATTCTGTGATTCTAAGATTCTATGGTTGGCTAACAAATCTAGACCAAATCTAGACCATAGGTTTCTCCCTCCACTCATTCACAAAACAGTGCCTGGCCAAAAATAGTACTATGGGAAACCAAGAATTTCAAGGACAGTGCATGAAAATCCAGCCTCAGAGAGGGTAAGGAATAAGACCCAAGACCCACAAGAACTGCTTTTGCAGGAATCATCACTTGGTTATCCTGTGTTCTCACACTGTAAGCAGATATGTTGAGTTAGGAGATACTGCAGTTCCTTTTCAATATATGTAGTACATAGGCAGTGCGTCATTCAGTGGTCAAAACCCAAAACACTGACAACTTTTTAAAGTCATGCACCAAGTTCATCAATCCCTGAAGCTGGAGGAGTATGTAAAATAAACATATACAAAACTAGCTGTTGAATCAGATCTGAGTTGCAAGGCAACAGGTGATCATATAGCTTAGTTCTGGAGTGATTTCCAAATGCATTTGCAGAATCAGGCTTCAGACTATTGAGGGCTCCCCACAGAGTTGCAAGGAACAGTCTCCTTATCCATGCCACTGTCACATCAGGTTCTGGGGATTCATGATAATAGGACAAAAGCAAGAGGTGAGGAACTTGGGTAGACAAGCACATTTAAACACTGCAACAGTACTTCTCCCTTCCATCAAGAAATATGCAGATGTGGCATGAGGGACATGGATTAGTGGGTATGTAGTAATGAGTCAGTGGCTAGACTAGATGATCTCAGAGATTTTTTCCAATCTTAATGATTCTATGATTCTGTCAATTACTGTACACTAATTATAAAAACACTACACATACTGTGTGTAAAACACATACACATATTGTATATAAAAAAAACTACATACTGAGTGGCTGGAAGACTGTATAGAGGAAATGGACCTGAGGGTATTGATTGATGCTTGGCTGAACATGAGCCAGCCGTGTGCCCAGGTGGCCAAGAAGGCCAATGGCACTGTGGCTTGCATAAGAAACAATATTATCAGCAGGAACAGGGAAGTAATTGTCTCCCTGTACTCAGCACGGGTGAGGCAGTGCCTTTAGTACTGTGTCCAGTTTTGGGCCCCTCACTACAAGAAAGACATTGAGGCCCTGGAGCATGTCCAGAGAAGGGCAACAAAGCTGGTGAAGGGTCTGGAGCACAGGTCTAATGAGGAGTGGCTAAAGGAGCTGGGATTGTTCAGTCTGGAGAGGAGGAGGCTCAGGGGAGACCTTATTGCTCTCTGTAACTACCTGAAGGGTGGTTGTAGTGAGCTGCGGGTCAGCCTCTTCACTCATATGATTAGTGATAGAACTAGAGGAAATGGCTTCAAGCTGCACCAGGGGAGATTTAGGCTGGACATTAGGAAATACTACTTCTCTGAAAGAGTGGTCAGGCACTGGAATGGGCTGCCCAGGAAGGTGGTGGAGTCACTCAGAAACTTATTAGAATAGCAACTGCAAATGCTGTCTTTCATACTATTCAGGCTATTCTATGTAAGTTTAGAAATGAAGAACCACTCAGACATGGAAAGCAGAAAGAGGATGGCTGATTAAACTAGCAACAAAAAATGTTGCTGTTCTGTTTTATCTAGAAATTGCTCATTTGGTGTTGCTTATTTTTGGGGGGTTTTGATGATTGGTTTCAGTTTGGGTTTGTTGTTTTTTATTGTTTTGTGTTTTCATTTAAAAAAAAAAATTGGAGTGTTCAAACAGTAGTTGTGAGAGGCAGCAAAAGAATTCAACGGTCCTTTGATATGCTGTAAACTCAAGTAACACATGTAGCTTACAATAAATTTTTATATTTTTCAGGCAGGCTTTTTCAGCCCAAGTTGGTTTATTTAATATAAAAATGTGTAGCTTTATATAAAATAGCAATTCAATTTCGTTTCAGTATTAACACCCATATCATATAATGGGTAAACTGTTTGGGTGGAGGATATGAATAGCACATAGTTAAACACACAAAAAATAATAACAGCGAACTTATATAGGTTTGTATTGTTTCATATTTATAATGTGTATACAAATTTATATAGTATTAGGTGGCTGTATGCGTATAGCTTTACCTAAAATATTTCAATTCCTGTATTAGTATAAAAAATTATTTCACACATACAAAAAGAAAAGTGGTCAGATTCACTTCAAAGCTCTTTTACGCACAGGCCTTCAGAGTGGCTATAAATGACAGAATGGTTAAACCTCAGTGCCTGCCAGTTCTTTATCTTCTTTATCACTAACTCTGTTGTCTTCACAGTGAAGATACAAACTGAGGAAATGTACTATAAATAAGATGTGAATCTAAAGATAAGGTGTACAATCACTTCCCTAGCACATACTTCAGCTTGACCTTGACTAACTCAAGATCAATCTCTTCAAATATTTTTCTATCCACTAAAGGGATTAGGAAGCTGATATTATTAAGGACATGGTTATAAATCTTTTCTTATTGACTATTCACACAGAAAATTTTTCTAGTATTCTGTGTCCATCAGGATGTATGATCATGTAGCTGGATCATAACACTTAGAGCTAACTGCTTTAAAGAATTAGAATGGAATAGAGCATTGGCATTCAGAGCCCCAACCCTGTTCATCACTCACACAAGAGATTGATCTTATTTATAGAAGGATAAATAGATATAGATATATAGATAAATAGATATATGGATGGATGTGCATCTGAAAACCATAATTTAGGAGGAATGCATGTTTACTTTTTCGTATATAAGTAATGCAGTGGATTGTTGATAAAAGCAGCTTCTGGATGACTATGCATTCCATCAGCAAGGAGACTGGGAAGTCATTTGGTGGAACTGGAGGTTAAATCTGTAGGATCTTAACTGAAGAAGGTTTTAGCAAGGTGGCAGTGTTTGGATATATGTTGTAGTAAGTGACACAAAGATAAAAATACCAGAGATTTGAGAATGAACGTAAGGGTTTCAGCTGGAGAACAAAGGAGCAGTATCAGACTATTTCTGTGCTCCGCATAGGGGAAATGGAGTGAAACTGGTTGAATAACTTTGGAGATAGGGCGTTAAGTATTTCAACTACAAAGATATGTTAATTATCATGACAGCCAGATGTTATATGTTCCAGCCTAACACTGAAGACTTGATCAGCTGAAGAAATGTGATTGAGGTTTACAGCTGTAATTTTCTGTACTTTTCAGAATTAAGTTTCTGAACCACTTCTGAACTTTGGAATGGAACATTTAAAATACAATTTTATCTTCTCAGAGCAAAATTTGTGCTTTCAGTCTCTACTCTGGGTAAGAAAAATATTTCCTATTGAGCATTTTCTTTCTCCTTTGAAGTTTAACTTCAACTCAAAACACATCTAATTCAAAGATAAATCAAAGATGCAGCAGCAGCTTGCGCTCAAATGAGGCATGTATACATATTTTTTAGCCCAGACTTAAAGGATTTTTAAGATTTTATGGTCTCAGTATTTAAAATAACTTCAAGACTGTGATATCTACAGGCAAACCTTATGGTGTTTTGGTTCTGTGTGCTTTTTTTTTTAAAGCTACCTAGTCTTTTTAGCTCAGTAGTAGGCATACTTATTTCAGAACAACTGCTCTAGCTAAATTGCATATTTAAAGAAGACAAAAACTTCGGGAAATCCAAGTTATTAACAATTAAACTAGAGTTGACACTAGCATTTAGGCAACTCATGGCATACATGGGGTATTAGTTGAAGCCTGATAGTAAGTTCACGGCTGTGAAATATCTGTGTGGAAGTTACAAGAAACTAAATTGGGAAGGTTTGTGACCTTAAGACTGAAGATGTCCAGGTCAAGAAATTTAGTTACGTATTTCTAGCCTCAATTGGTAATTTTCCAGAAATCTAGTGGGGGAAGGAAGGAATTAGCATGTGATAATGAGAGACAATTTATTTTACTTCACATCACAGGAAATACAGAATTAAAGAATAGCTTTAAAGGGCAATGAAATAGCCAAACTGGAAAGCAACAAGTGCCATTGTCTCCACAAGCACAGCCACTCACACACTGCTGTGTGCCTCTAGCAGGCAAGAAGCTGTCAAGTCTTGTCTCTTCAGGCAAGTTTCTTAACAATGCTGATTTCTTTCTTGAGGAAAGCTGAGGCTATCGTAATGTACGATTTCACTTTGAAACTATGAGTACAGTTTACTTATTTAATTACAATTTTTAAAAACATGTTTTTTTCTGTTTCTACTGCTATGCTAACTGCTTAGTACAGCAACAACTTCAAAATAGCTCACCTATTATATAAGTATGTATTTATTGAATGTGGAGATATCTTTGACCAATATATTTTAGGATATCAGACTACTGTTACTTGAGGATGTTACAATTACCTTGTCACGCACCAGATCTTTGTCAAGCAGTCAAAGTGAGAAACAGAGGTGAAATCACAAGATGGGAGACACTGCTTAGATGGAAACTGAATTTGTGATTTCTTCGGTTTCAATGATTATTTTGAGAAACATAGGCACAAATAATCAGTCACAGCATAGTGAATGCTAACCAAATATCTTAAGGCTTTTCACAGTCAGAATGACCAGTTCTGTAACGGAGCTGCTTTGAATCCTAGAGATCATCTGTGTGTTTTTAAGTTGTGAATTCAAACAGTGCATAAGATTTGTGCTGTCTTCACAGAGGTGTATTCAACCACATAAGGATTCATGTACACCACCTCTAACACAGGGCTGGTCTAAATGGCACTGTATACCTCCTGTAATCAGGAAATCCACCTGCCTAAATGTTCTTTTGAAACATCTGGAGATTTGAATATTTAGTACCTGATAAATAATTGCAGTCAAACAATGTGGAGAAAAATTTTTAAGCAATTAGCCAAAATTCTGTACTCGTTACAGAATCCCACCATGGCTGAGGCAGGCAGGACCCCATGAGCCCCCCCATGGCAGCAGGGCCACCCAGAGCAGGGTGCCCAGGCCCTCAGCCAGGTGGCTTCTGGAGACCCCCAAGGAGGAGACCCCACAGCCTCTGGGCAGCCTGTGCCAGTGCTCTGTCACCTGCACAGCACAGAAGTGCTGCCTGCTGTTCAGAGGGAACCTCTTGTGATTTAGTTTCTCCCATGGCCTCTTGTCCTGTCACTGGGCATCAGTGAAAAGAGCCTGGCTGCACTTTCTTTGCACCCACTTTTCAGGTACTTGTAATCATTGATGAGCTTCCCCCCCGAGCCTTCTTTTCTCCAGTCTGAACAGTTCCAGCAGAACTGGACACAGTGCTCCAGATGTGACTTCACAAATGCTGAGTAGAGGGAAAGGATTGTCTCTCTTGATCTGCTGGCAATAATCTGCCTAATGCAGCTCAAGATGCTGTTAGATTTCTTAGCTACAAGGACACAGGACTCCCATTTTTGCAAATCTGCTTTCCAACCATGTAGTCCCCAGCATGTACTTATGCCTGGAGTTGTTTCTCACCAGTTGCAGGACTTTGTACTTCTCCTTGCCGAACTACATGAGCAAGAATTCTGTTAGCCCATTTCTCCAGTCTATCAAGGTCCCTCTGGATGACAGCACATTGCCTGGTGAATCAGAACTACCCAGTTCAAGACAATGTGCATTCATTCATAAAGATTTCTCAAAAGGAGAAAGCAGCACTGTTTACAGATAAGTACATTAAAATATTTACTGGCTTCAAGTTGCAAACGATACACATTTATTTCATTCACAAATATTTCAGCACCATTGACCTGCTTAGGCTTTTAACAACTAATTCACAGTATCTAGAATTCCATGAAATCAGTGGTAACCCACTTTGACTCTGTCTATGTCCAATTTCTTTGAGCAGAGTCAAAGATCCAGAGTCTGGGAGCAACTTCCACTTTAATGTTTGTTTTCAATATGCATACAAGCTCAGTAGTTCAATCTCCCTTCTGTCTGCTGAAATTTCACTGGTAACAAACATTTGCCTTTCTGTCCATTTTTAAAAAACACAGCTTGTGTTCTTGGGGGTAGAAAGAGTGCATGGACCCATCCTCAGTGAAGTGTTTTCTCTGGGTGTTTCAATTTAATAATTCAGTTGATTGTAAATCTCACTTTTGAAAATGTAAATAAGATCAATCACTGGCACCTGAAATAAACTGCAGACTTTCAGTGTTTCAAAGGAGTCTCCTTCTTTGAAGAGATTTGATTGAAATTAATGTTGCAATAAATGATTGCACTGCCCAACTTATTTCAGTGAAAAGGCAAAGCACAATTCCCTTTTTGTCTTTTTTTTCATTTGTTTCCACAGGTTTTGGGTTTTTGTTTTTTTTTTTGTTTTTTGTTTTTTGTTTTTTGTTTTTTGTTTTTGCTTCTGCTTCATCGCAGATTTCCTTGGTAGTAAATCACAAGCATATCTTACAGCAATGGGCCAAACAAGATCCCTGCTGTAAGTATTCAAATAAAGCAGCTGGAACATTTAACTATTGAGTGTTAGTTTGATTATAATAATAAAGTTGGGATGCCCTGAACAAATTAAAGTAGAAATATTGTTTCCTTTTAGAAGTTTTCAAAAGTCAAGATTTCATCAGGTATTTAAACCACTATTCAATCCAAGTACTTAAAAAATACAGGGAAGTTTCTGAATGAGATAGCTTATTTTCACTCTGAAAATTTTGTATTGTCATTTATTTTTTTTTCCACAATGTTTCTCCCTTCATGAAGCCACAAATGTTCAAGAAAAGAATATTATTTGTGATGAGCAATATATTTGTGAAAATGCAATACACCCAATGAAATTTGAACTTAATTCATTAAGTAGCTACAGTTGCAAGAAAATGAAAAAAAAAAAAAAAATCAAGCAAATTTCAGAGAAAATGTCTTTCTTGAGAGGGATTTACTTTTGTTTTCTCCTTCTGCCTTGAAGAATTTGAACCTTAACCTCTCATCTCCTACAACAATATCTCAAATATATCCAATCCCATATAAAGATATAAATAAATTTGCCCCACTTCTTGTTAATTATACTCCTAGATGGTTTCATTTGCCACCAGAGGGAATTCACCTCATGTTGATCAATGGTTCCCTGTTGGAATGGCCATTGCTACTGAAGTCTCTATAACGTATGCACTGACCAATTGGAGTGAGCCCAAATGTGTACTTTACTAAGAAATATTTTTCTGTTTAGGAAAGCACTTATGTTTTTAGTTCACTAAATTTACTTCTTTATACATGCTTCCTTTGCATGTATCTCAGTTTGGCAGCCTGATGGTTATCTACAGTAACAATATTCACTTACTTAAATTTCCTCAAGCAACAAATTTATTCACTGGCTTTTAAGCTCTAGAAAACAAAATAAAAAGCAAAACTGCAGCATGTCAACATCCACTTATTAGACAGCACTGGTGAGAAATGCACAACATTCCACTCACAAGGAATACAAATTCATAATGCCTCTGAAAATTAACGTTGGACAAATAATGGTTTGTAGCATTTTCTTCTTCCTTCTTAGATGTCTTAGATATGAAATTATATGGCTCAGGTAGAGCTCAGTCACCTTACTTATACATAGGTCAATTAGTCTTTATGCAGTTCTATGAAGAGAAAAATATTTCTGTATTCTTTTTTCTCCATCTAAGAATGCTCACACGATGATCTCTAACTAGATGAAATTCTGAACATGACTTAGACATCCTGCCTCATACTGCAATGGAAGTTTTTAGCCCATGGCCTTCACATTAACCTTTAACAGTTATATAGAAGATATTTTTTGTGCTAAAACTACGCCTTTCCTAACTTGCTCTCTCCACCTCATTTCCTTCTGAAGGCCCAAAAGGATTTCAATGCCTTTACTATAGACAAGAGTCCTATTTATTTGCTCTCTAAATTTTAGAAAAGCTGTTTGCTAAGCTGTCACTGTCTCTCAGTAACATCCACAGTTCTTCTGTGAAGTAGTTTCCCTCTCTGATGAACATTTTACCACTTAATTCTGATACGAGATTAAATGAATTAATTCAGTTTCAACAAACAATAAATAAATGGTTTTTTATTAAAAAAAAATCATAAAACATTATGTATTCTCTTTGTCTTTCCCTTACGTTTTGATCAAATACACTTCACAATATTGAAATGAAATAATCCATTCACAAATCAGTCAATGCCATCTCGAGTGCCCATGTCTGAATATTGTCTGTGTAAGCTCTATTCATGCTGTCCTGCTAAGCAGGAAGGAAATCTGTAGCAGTAAGCCCAGAAATGGACCAAGCAAAGTGAGTTAGGATGCTTCTGCAGTGGTATATTCCAGCCTCAGCAGCTATAGAATTTGTACAACCCTTCCTGTATCCATGCCGAATCTGTCTGTGATTGAACATTCTTCAAGCATTTGGGAAATATGCTTGGGGGGGCACGGGTTATTAGTAGATATAGTGGCAAAGTTACCAGCAAACATGGCTAAAAAAATTTTAATCAGGCTCAGAAATGTTTTTCAAATTAAAGAAATGCTTGAATTGAATTCGTACATTGTGCAAGCAGCCTTAGGAAACAGGGTACCCATAACTTCACCGAGCACTCAGTGCCCATCCCACAAATACAGATACTGGTAGTGACACCATCCAATAACAGCCATGCAATTCAAAGCCACTATTTTAATGGAAGTAAAGTGGGCTTTACTTCAGAGAAGTGACATGGTAATCTGGTTTTATTTTATGTTTTGTCATCACTTCACATACTTTCCTCTTGGCAAAATTACCTACCTATAGAAGAAGGATAATAATTCCTTTTGCCTATTTCCTTCCCCTCGCCTACCCCTCGTTTAGACTGTGAAGTTCCTCAGCTGTTTGAATACACAAAACTGAGCATAACAAGGTAGTAATAAGTGTTTACTCCAAGGATTGCATCAAATGCTGGCTTTGTGTGACTGTCTTGTAAAATATGTTTAGCATAGAACAGTTTATCACATTGCATATCTCTTCACTGTATTTTCAGCCTTTTTAGCAAGGCAAAATGCATTAAGGCTGGCAATGGCTGTGAATTCCTAAATCGTATCATTCAGTTTCAGCAGTATACTTTACACTGTTCTCTAATAAACTGAGCTGTCAACAAAATACAGAGGCAGAGTAACAACAAGAGTCATGTTTCTGTGATGCTCAATAACATCATTATCTGGCCAGCTATCTTTCAAGTTAATTTCCTCTGCTTTTACACTTACCCTATATCTTTTCCACCTAAAATTTGAGAAAGCTTGCATTTTGCCTAGCTCACTGTGCTATTTTTTACAAAGACAGGAGAACAAAATAACTGGAATAATTTCTGCTGCTGTATCTGTTTCTATTTCCTTCTCTTAACAAGAATTGTAAGTTGGAATTTAAACACAGAAAAGAAATCAGAAATTTTTTCTGACTGAACAAGATGAAATTAGTATAAAAATATAATCCTCAGCACAGTTTCTCTTACGCGCTATTTAAGCCACTGTTCCAATTTTGTATTTAAATTAAACAAAGGTTTGTACAACCTTATATATGAGAGATGGAAGAAGTGAATAGTTGTGTTTGCATCTTCTTTTGAAAGCAATTGTGCAGGGCTCAACAGTTTCAGAATGTAACAGTGAGTTTTATCACCTGAACTAATCAGAATATATTTTCTCAGAATTGAAAGATTTGTTCATTGTGTTAAGCATCATATTGATTACAAGACTGTGCATATCATGCAGCAGACTTTTAATATGTTGATCTTTTCAGACGTGAATGACTTTACTCATTATTTCCTTAGTCATGCTCTGCTGAATCTTATGACAATTTCCTCTCTCCAACTTAAAATTCATTTTAAGAGTTTGAAGTGCCCCACTTGTTTGATGTATTTTTCCAGGCCAATTATTTGAATGAAAAGGACCCCTGAGAACTTGAGTCACTACAAAAACTTCTTACTCTTCATACTGATTACTACTACAATGACAGTATGAACACTCTTTTATCTGCATTAGTTTGTTAGTTCATTCCTGCTTGTGGCTGAGAACAGATGCAGCAAGCCTCTAAGAGGCTGCAATGAGATGATCCTGTAAGTCAGAAAGACAGGCAAGGCAAGACAGGGCAAGGAAACTTTCACTTTTTGGCTAGCTTTATTTAAAAGTGGTTAGAGTGAAAAGGAGGGACGTAAAACATGTTTTTCCTTTTTTAAAAAATTTCTCTTCCAAATGACCTTTGCATTACAGACCTAGAGCTTGCTGGAAGAACTTACCAGGGAGTTCTTAGTTCAGTTACCACCTCCTGATAAAGTGTCATAAAGCCAAGAAAATTTCCTGCTCAGGAAGCAGAGGAGTTTCATATTGACATTAATAAATCACTGTCCCTCTTAAAAAAATATATCCCATATTATTGCATAAACAACATTACTTACCCTTGGTCAACTAACTTCAAACAACTTAAGCTTAAACTTAAGAGCTTGTTGGGAATTTTCCAACACAATATCTTTTCACCTGAAAATGAAGTTACGTGAAAACCAGAAATGATCAGAAGCAAATTTTCTCTCTCTCTCTCCTTTTTTGCATGTTTTGTTTTTTGTTTTTTTTTTTTTTTAGAAAAGCAGGAAGAATGTGAAAAGTGTCTACAGGGATCAAGGACTCAAGTCTGACTTTCTAATATCTATCCATGGCAACACAGTAATTTGACTTGTGCTTTGTTTGATTATTTCTTTCATCATACTCATTTCTTCTTGCTAACTTCTGTATTTATTCAGTGTCCTCAATGTCTTAATCTAAAATTCCATGAGCAAATTTGCTTCTGTAAAGTAGAATGATATCACTTACAACATTTTCACTTTAAATTCCAGCCATTCCTTTTTTTTTTTTTTTTTTTTTTCAACAAGAACCACTTTTTTGCTTACTTAGCAAAGACAAACTGTTTGTCTAAGGAAAAAAAAAAAAATTGATCAAAAACTGAAAGAAAAGATACTCTTTAGTCAAAGAAAAGACTCCACAGTTTTAAATTCTTTTAAAAGTACTTCTCACTTGACCTTTGGTTATTTGAAACATCACACATCTGGGCTCTCAGCTGTGTCCTTATAACCCCATTGTCTTGAATAAAATTCTGCAGGTATAAGTAAGAATCAAATTTGGCCTGAGGCATATAGATCAAAAGAGGCCATTCTTTTATATGAAACATTAGTATTTCACTTATTCCTTTAAGTTATTTCAAAAGCTAAACATCCAAGCGACTTGATTATCTAATATTGTTTGCAAGCAAAATTTTTTTAAATGAGAGCACTCAGCTGTGTGAAAGATTCCTTTTGTATTCTTCTGCTCATGAGTTTTCAATTGCAGTGGACCATCCACCAACTGGGAAATCACATTCTTGTTTGAAACAGCACTGCATTATTGGTGTTTGTAGAATAAAGTAACTTGATTTAGGGACCACACTGTAAGCTCCGTGTAACACTTAGAAAAGGTTTAAATTAAGAAATCAGACAGTACAAGACAGTTTTATGTTTTTCTCCAAGCATCTCAAGCCACTCTCTATGAGTGGTCATTTAAAGTACATCTGTGAAGTTATTATCTATATTATGCCTCTCACAAATGGTGAAGGTGAGAGCTGGGTACCTTGCCAAATTTCTGGCTTTCTTTCTTTCTTTGAAATGAAAACTTTCAGGCCTCAAATGCCATTTTTTTTTCCCTCTTAGCATCTTTCTTAGGTCCTACCAAAGTAAGACCTTCGTAGATTCAAGCATGTTGCAAACTTTAGAACTCTAAAGGAAAATTGTAATCAGCTCTAGATTCTTGCATCAATATACAGTGTTTCTCTCAAAACTAAAAAGCCACAGAGTGATATTTAACAAGCACTCTTTAACAGCTCCTGTACATGGTCACACAAGATTGATGGGAATTTAATTACTCTTACATCTTAAAAAGTTACTGCTTCAAGTGTGCAAATATTGATCATGAAATAATAGTTCTAACCATAAATTAGCAATTACCGTGTCTTACCTTTATTGAAAGCCTACTAACACTCCAAATAAACTAACATATAAAAGCCTAAGTAATTGACATCCTGTATAATCCTGCAAATCAAAGAGCATTTATTTCTACAGTAAAAGATGATTAATTGATTAATTGCATTAGGAAGACCTGAATTAAAAAGCTAATACATCTTGCTTGGGTGTACACATTGAATATTTTATACTACTTGGAAAAAAAAAAAAAAAAGATGCTTTCTAAATGAAAATGCCATCCTCAGTCCTCAGTGCCTTTATATATTATATATATATAATATATATTATATATATTTGCTATAATTATGTTATACACTACATTTGTACATTACATGTGTACTATTTTTAATTATGTTTTGTTTTGATAGAAAAATCATACTCATTTTATTTCTCTAGGCCACATACAAAATGTAGACTTAGTAGGAAAACAAGTAAGAGCATTGTCTTTTAGGATAGTGGTCAAACTTCATATTCTTTTCCACTGTTATGAACTGTAAGTGAAAGAACAGAAGCCACCTGAATCAGAAAGCCCTGCTTATTCATCTTACATCTTTCTTCGGGAGAACCTTTACTGAACAGGTAGAAACAAACACAAATGAACTATTCTATGTTAATATACTAACATATACTATTTTCTACTGCCTTCCTCTCAGTTTTCTAAAAAAGGAGACTGTTTTACAAACTATAAAACTGAAATCCTTTCTGGCTTTAACAAATAGAGAAACTTCAAGAAGGTGTGTCACATAAT
This sequence comes from Lagopus leucura, assembly GCF_019238085.1. Classification (NCBI taxonomy): domain Eukaryota; kingdom Metazoa; phylum Chordata; class Aves; order Galliformes; family Phasianidae; genus Lagopus; species Lagopus leucura. The sequence goes on from NW_024962263.1 coordinate 39,177,354, forward strand.
GTAACAGTTATATTTTCTTTAAGATGACAGCCATTTGAATATATTTTCTTTCTGAAAACTTTGTATTCAGTGTTGAGTCCAGGCAGATGCAATTATCTCCCAAGAAATTACCAACAGACAGATACTAGGTGTTAAGTGTGATGATGTGACTTTTATTTATAACACAAATGCCTTTTATATTTTTTATGAAAAGGTGAAAGAATCCACAGTAGATTTTGCTAAGTGAATGAAAATCCTTTCACTGACAAACTGTACCTCTTAAATCCTATTTAACTCCCGATTTTGAAAGTTTAATAGACGATAAGTGATGTCTGGTCATAGTAGCAGCCTTTTGCAGAGGACTCATTTTGCTTAGTGTAAAATCATTTTACATTATTATTTCCATAGATAAAATACTTATCAGTTTTTGACATTATATTTTAAAAGAGACTTTTTCCCCATTTAAACACCTACCTTTATTTAATTTTTAAAAAATAATTATAAAAGTACAATGAAAGACCACTTTGGACATATTAATATCAAACAGCATTGTATGGTGTCACATTTCATTTTATACTTTGAAACTGTAACTTGATTAACATAATTATACTAAAACTTGTTCTATTGTTTAGCTAATGCATTTAACTCAGAAGTAGATCAGGAACAGTGAATAACATATGTATAACAGCTGTATTTTGCATCCCATGGCTAAGATCTGCACAAGTGTGGGAGTTACAAAAGTCATGCATCAGATCAAAACTAAATAAACTTAATGTTAAAATACAAAGCTCTCCAGAAAATTATTAATATTGGCAATGGAATCTTGTTACTTATTTTTTAAAAGCTTCGGTTTGAGGTGTTCCTAATCACTTACTCTCAACATTTGCAAATTACATCTATACAACTTTAGAGCAAGGCTTCTTCACTTCAAGTACAAGTACTCACTAGAGGATTTTCACCACAATAAACCCAAATTATTGAAAGATCTTCTAAGGATATAATACAGATTTGAGGGGGCAATTTAAAATCTGACCAGCCATTACTTTTCCCATGAAAAGCTCTGTCAGTATGAGACAGTATGACAAGATCAGTGGACCATCTTGTCCAGAGATTTCTCTGATAATTCTCAAAGGAGGAAAAGATCAGACAAGCTTCCACAATTTTCAGTGACCTACCCCTTCCAGAGTCAATTCCAACACACTGCACAGTACCACTTCAGCAGGTACCACATTACCTGATAAAGGAAATAGCACTGCAGTCCATACCTGTTGCTAAATTCTGTGCCTTTGTCAAGCACATTCCAGCCATAATTCACAAGTCTGGGGAACTGGGATGGTTCCGGGGAATTTGTAACAATATATGAAATCACTGTACTTATCTATTTTACTAGAGAAATGTCTTATGGCTCATGAAGTGATTTTGTCCAAGTCTAATTAACTAGGTGAAGAATAAATACCAAGCCCATCAGGAGTGACACTAGATCTACACTAATGTCAGAAAATCAAATGCACTCAATGTACAACAGTTATCCAAGTCATCAGTCTAGATCAGAATTAGCTCAACATATTTTACATATCCTTTGCAACTACACAGACACGCTTTCTTAGGTTCTGAATTTTGTGTGCAGTACAGCAAAGAAAGAACAGTGAAGTCTCTTTAAAAGTCAACTTTGTTCCCATTGCTCAGACAGCATCATCTCTAGCCTAAATACACATACTGAGCAGTGCAAAAATCCCCTATCAAATCTCAAATCAGAAAGGAGGAAAGAAAACATAACAGATTCTGAAATTTACTTGAGATAACCAAGGCCTTCTATAACCCCCTGAAAGTATTTCTCATTTTAGGAATATTCATACATCTTTTTTTTTTTTTTCCTGCTGGAATTGTTGTTTGCTTTTAATTAAACTCACCTGGATGATAAATAAAATGCTAGAAAACATGCAAGTGAGATTACTCATCATGCCACTTTTCTATACCTTTTGCCAAAGACTGATATTTATCAAAATACATAGAGTTTAAACTGCATAGAGAGGGAGAGGAAGGAAAGGTTTGATTTAACTCTAAATATAGCAAAACAGAAACATTAAAATTCATCATTGTTTCTATGATTTGTCTCTTGATATATAAAATTGGTGATCTTTTGTTTCTCTTTGTTTTCCTTCTTGCCCCTAAAGTCCCCTTAAGAACAGATATGAAGTTCTGGGTAAGGAGAAAGGAGAGAGTGTGAGTAATGGCTGAGATCTGGGAAGGGACAACATTAAGTTAGTCTAATCAAGAATGTAAGTCAGAATCAATGCCATAAAAAAATGCAGACTTAATGTCCCTTGAGAGGATGAATCAGGAGTACAGATAGGGATCCCCTCAATCTGTCTGGTTGGCAACTGGGACCTGCGTAGGAGGAGAATGGATCAGCTGAATGAATAGCTGCATGGATGGTGTTGAACTCTGGATACTGTGATCTTAACAGACCTTTGAGAGACTGAGCATGCTGATGTTGAATAGGACACAACTGAGCAGGAGGGGCAAAAATGTTCTGAGCAGCAAGCTGGCTGAACTGAATAGTAGAGCTTTAAACAAGATTTGGTGGGGAAGGAGATGTACTTTTGAGTGCCAGGAAGTGTCACTTTAGAAAACCTGTTCTGTGAAGTGCATAGATTGGAAAGACCTGCCTCTAAAAAAACAGTCATGTTTGAGAGCTTGTGGGTTAAAATTAGGGACCAGACCAATAAAGGACATCTGGTGGTTAAAGGCTACTACAGGCTGCCTGATCAATGGGAACCTGTTGACCAGGCTTTTTTGCTTCAACTACAAGAAGTATCATGCTCACAGGTTCTCCTTCTGCTGGGGAATTTCAGCTACACAGATGTCTGCTGGGAAAGCAACACAGCATACTGCAAGCAATCCAGGAGATTCCTGGAGTCTGTTGAGGACACCTCCCTGGTCCAGGTACTGGACAACCCAACCAGATTACTGGACCTGGTGCTCACCAATGCAGAGGAGATCATTAAAGAGATTGGGATTGGAGGCAGTCTGGGCTATAGCAACCATGCCATGGTTGAGACGGTGATCTCAAGGAACATGGGCCTGGCAAAGAATGGAGTCAGATCCATTTACTTCAGAAAATCAAATCTGTGGCTGTTCAAGGAATTATTGGGTGAGATCCCATGGAAGACTGTCCTTAGGGACAAAGAAGCGGAGCAGAGTTGGCAGCTCTTTAAGAACACCTCCATCCCCCAGCAGAAGAAATGAAAGAGAGGAGGCAGGAAACTGGAAGGTCTGAGCAAGGACTTTCTGGTCAAACTGATGGAGAAGGAAGAAAAGGGTAGGCAGTTGAAGCAAGTGTGTGTGGCCTGGAAAGAATACAGGGATGACATCTAGACTTTCAGAGATGGGACCTGTGAATCCAAGGAGCAGATGAAATTAAACTTGGCAAGGGATGCAAAAAATAACAAGAAAGGATTCTACAGGTAAGATGGCTGGAAGAGACAGGCAAAGCAGTGTGTACCCCCTCTGATAAATGAGAAGGGGGAACTGGCTTCAACAGACATGGAGAAAGCTGAAGTACACATGTACCTCAGTCTTCACTGGCTGTCAGGCTTCCCATGTCCCTCTTGTCCCTGAACCTCTGGATTGGGGTTGAGGAAACAAAATTCCTTCCACGTTAATCAAAGCATCACAGGATCCTGAAGGAACTGACTCATGTGATTGCCATGTAACCCTCCAGCATATTTGAAAAGTCATGATGTCAGTCAGGTAAACTACTTAGTGACTGGAAAAAGGAAATCACAGAATCACAGAATCGTAGGGGTTGGAAGGGACCTCCAGAGATCATTGAGTCCAACCCCCCTGCCAAAGCAGGTTCCCTACACCAGGAAATATTACTTCCATTTTTATGAAAGGGAGAAATGGAGATCTGGAGAACTATGGGCTGGTGAGCCTCGAGTCTGTGCCTGGGAAGATCATAGAACAGATCCTCCTGGAAGCTATGTTAAGACACATGCAAGACAAGGAGGTTATCAGAAACAGCCAGTATGGCTTCACCAAGGGCAGATCATGCCTGGGCAATCTGGTGGCTTTCTATGATGGAGTGATGGCATCAGTGGACAAAAGAAGAGTAATTGATGTCATTTACCTGGACTTCTGCAAGGCCTTTGACATGGTCCCATATCATATCCTTATCTCTAAATCGGAGAGATATGGATTTGAAGGGTACACTACTTAGTGGACAAAGTGTTGGTTTGATGGTTGCAGCCAGGGGATTGTGATCAATGGCTCTATGCTCAGGTGGAGGCCAGACACAAGTGGGGTCTGTCTTGAACTTGCTGCTCTTCAACATCTTTATCAGTGACATAGAAAGTGGGATCAAGTGTACCCTGAGCAAGTTTGCTGATGACACCAGGCTGTGTGATGTAGTTGATATAACAGAAGAAAAAGATGCTATCCAGAGAGACCTGGACAGGCATGAATAGTGGGCAAAATGGGAACTAAGAGACAAATTTATTTGGGCTGAGGCAATTCCAGATATGGGTACAGACTGGGAGAAGATACCGCTGAGAGCAACCAGTGGATAAGGACTTGGGGGCTGGAAAAAGGTGATCTTTAATGCCACTTCCAAACCAAGCTACTGTATTATTGATTCTCAATGTGCTTTCTTTAAAAATTTAGTAAGATTAAGATGTTTATTGATGCATACTATTTATACATTGGTGAAAGAGAATGCAGACTTAACAAATATATTTCTGTCTTCAGAAACACAGGCATGGTTCAACAGCATTCATGACGGTACTCAGCTCTAATTTTCTTTCTTTGTATTCCTACCAAGAAATTGATTATATATATACAATCATGTAAATGTTTCTTCCTGATATAACCTTTTGGAAAGAGTTCTTGCACCTTACTTCTGGTCCCCCCTTTCTATGCCTGAATCGTATCAGGGAACATTAACCTCAGTGCAAAAGAAGGAGTTAAGACATATCTATTATTTGCATTTATGGAAAAGTGGTAAATGTTTGAGCATCTACACTTTATATGTTTATCATCAAAGTTAAGTTTGAAATAAACTGATCAGTTTTGTCACATTAAAGTACTGTGTTCCCCCTCTACCATATTTCCCCAAATGTATGAAACTTGAAACAGATGTCCTGATTCTTTATTTTGAATCAGAACTTCTCACTTCTATCGACCATGTCAGCTTAGAAAGTTCCAACACAGGTTTTGCGTGGGAAGCTTTTGCATTTAGGCATGTAACCACAAATCATGATGCCAGTATTCTCATTTACTTGACAAAAGACATAGCCAAGAATCTATCAATATTGTAGTATGACAGCTTTGAGCCATCCCATGCTTAGATATTTGCTTTGACATTTCCTAATAAAAGTCTTTCCTATGAAAATTTCATGATATTTAAGAGGCCGAGGCTCAAGATTTTTGCAAGGCCAACAAAACATTATGCCAGAATCATCATCTCAAACCCTGTCACAAGTGAAAATACACATTCCAGTGCATCATCCTCCTCCACATGCAAAAATCATTTGTTTATGCACACAAACAATTTGCTAGTATACAACAAACCCAAGCCAGCTGAGATTCAGTTCAGCTATTTGGCTTAAACAAATTCCTGGATGAAATAAACAGTTCTGGGAAAAATAAACAAACAAATACATTATAAGCAAGCAAGCATTGCTATAGTTACATCTCTGATTTATTTTTTTAAGGAAAATTATTGTTCTGATCAGGTATATGGGAATTTTTTCTCATATAACTTGAATAAATAAGCTGAATAGGTAGAGATTGTTTTCTTATGCAAGGCTAGTAGTTTCATTGGCTTGTCCCTTCATTTTCTTTCAGAAACAATACTTTAGTAAGGTGTAAGAAAAAGAAAAATTGCAAGAGACCTTAGAGATTAGTACTTGCCCCTTCATATTGGGGCTGCTATCATTCTTGGAGTTTCTCAATAAACATTCATTTCAAAGAATTTTTAATCACATTTTTGGCCACACCATCACCACACAGTTTCTGGGCTGGTGAGATTTTGGGTAAATTTCTATTTATAACCTATTTAGGATTTCAAGAAGTGGTCACACTACCAGGGGAAAAGTATTAACTTCTATATGGTGGCAGATACCTTTAGCATAGAATGGTACAAATCAGATCCCACTAGCTTCTGCACAGACAGAGAAATGTTTGCAGCAGACTTTAGGGGAGACTACAGCAGTTGAGTGAATACATATGAGATCAAAAATGGGAATACACTTGTAAAAAGTTTGGGAAAATTTGTAGTGAGATATTGAAAGTGGTATAGAACAGTGAGACAGAAAAAGCACAGAACAAGGACATAACAAAGCATTATTTTTTGTGCTAAGGAAAATGCAAAGAAAAAATAAAAAAAAGAGGGGACAGAGGAGGAAAAAGCTAGAAATCACACTCAGAGAAAATGGAATATAAAAGCATACAAAATAGATGAGATAGAATAAGCAGTTCTTTCTCTTCACCTGCTTTTCCAGCTGTCAACTGCTTTTTCTGTATCTCTTCCCGACACATACAAAAATCATAGCCTATGATCCTTTCTCCCCTCAGGACAAGAGCCTAGCTTTTGTCCATGAAAATCTGATTGCTCACTAAACCTTTTTCTTCTGCTATTGAACAAATAATGTCTTGAACTATTAAATGTCTGTAAAACCTTTCCAGAGTCTCTCTTGGGCATCTTCATGTTTCAGAAGGACACTTCTTGTGTGCATACAAATTCATTTAACAGACTGTCATACCTAAGGCTATGCAATACTTATGTTTGCCTGTTACCATTTTACCTGACACAGTAAAGACCTAATTTGGACCTTGATCCATTTATAGTTCAAAAAGCTTATACCAGAACAGGATTTCTTCTTTATAAAGGTTCCCTTTATACAAAACCAGACCATAATAAGAGCTCCAAATAATAATAATAATAATAAAAAAGCTAGGACCTACTTCATGGAGACTTTCTGCTTCACTGGAGACTGCTGGAGACAGAGGTTTCAGAAATACAACCATCCTTAAAAAAACAGACACTTCAGAAAATCAAAGTTATAAATGCTTTGCATGCTGGAACTATTCTTACAATCATTTCCAGCCCACTCTCAGACTCCTGATGTTTAAGTCACCTAATGCAAGTGTGGAGGTAAAATTATTAAAATTTGAGAGGTCTGGCTAAGAATTATATCCTAGCCAAAATCCATTTCTTTGAAAGGTAAGCTACATCTGTGATTCTCCCAAACCCACTTCTGCCACTCCTACAAGTTCCATCCAGAGCCATCTCCCTACGTTGTCAAATATTCACAGTTTGATTCCTTCTTAAAATTGTGGTCATTAAGAAGCTACTTAATGAGTTTCCATTCCTTCAGACAAGGACAATTGTTTAAACACATAAATGACTGTGAGATGTTCCCAAGAAAGGAAACTTGTTTTTTGTTAGGCTGAAATTATTGGTTTTCCTCACTTTTTTTTTTTTTTTTCCTGAAATCACATATAAGTCAGGTCTCTAAAATCATTTGTCAGAGAACAGGGGAGCAGAGGAGATGCTGTACAAATGTTCTCTATGAGAATAGTTAGTAAAGCTTCTGTCTGACATATCTTAAATTGTGCTTGGATTATTTGCAATTAGCGCTCCTATGTTCTCTGATGGAAGTTACCATTTGTTGAGGCAATATTACTGACAAAAAAACAAACAAACCAAAGCATTATTGACCTCTTACAGGAGTACAGGGACTGGAGGCCAATGGACCAAGAAGGTAAAAAGAAGGGAGATCTAGGGACTGGGGGGCTAAGAAAAAAGGGATAAAGGAAAATGTCTGTTTGATAGAACATAAGAGAAAAGATTGTAAAGCAGATAGTAAAGCCAGAAATGATCATTATTATCATCTAAACCAAGCTCATACATATCAAAGACTATAGGACTCACCAGAATTAATTAGAGAGGCATTAGAGGACTTTGCTGAGAAAAACTGAAATCAGCTGTGATAATCAAGTGCAATTTTATCAAGGTTCTCTCTGGTTAAATACTTTAACTGTTACAAACTGGAGCCTTATTCTATCACTCCAAATTTGTCTTGCTTCACCTTGAAACCACTGAATTTTGTTACAATTTTGTCTTCTCTATCATAGAACACTTGATCAAAGTTCTGTTTGCCAGGAGATACTTCCAGTGTGAGAGACAGTTACTCACCCACGCAGGCAAACACATATGCCTCCACCTTACATTTCTCTTTTATCTCTTTGATAAACAGATTAAAAACCTCAGGGGGGGCTGTTTCCAAATCTTTTAGTCACCCTGGATTTTTTCCAAACTTTCTCCAATTTCATCTACCACAAATGGCACTGCATTTCAATAGTTCTTGCACTTATCCTAAGAGGAATTGCACCCTAAATTTACTCCTTTTTGGAAACAAGCATTTAGCTTGTTATACATCACAAGCATCCAAAGTCTTCTAAAGGTTGTTATCTTCACGACTAACATTTCCCAACTTGTCAGCACAATCTGCAAGTTTTTGACTTTAGCTGCAGTAAAATAAACTATGGAAAAATTAAGATTGCCCCCACATTTTGGGAACTGGTGAGGTGAATCATGCGTTCAGTCAAAGAATTATTTTCTAACTATACGGAATGAAAAAAAAACCAACAGTATTTGATTCTGTAGTGTGCTTGAATCTGCTTTACTTCCTAGACTCAATTGAGTGTATAGCTGGGGATAAAATTTTGTTAGCTGAAATTAATCAAAGAATTATACCCTCCAGTTTATTGAGCAGAGAGAGAAATAAGTACAAGTATGCTTCTGATCTTACTATTCCCCTGACCCAGCTCAAAATATTTTCATTAGTTTGTGTATTGTATTGGATTCCTGAAGCTTTCGGTTCCAGATCAGAGATCCTTTGCTTTTTCTCTGTCTTTCTTTTTTTTAAAAAAGAAAAATAAAACCAACAAGATTTGAACTATCCATATTATTTTAATTACAGCTTTCTTTTAGCTAGATGCTTTAAAAACATAAGAAAGATAAGCTTCATAGGAAAAGATAGCATCTTTTGCCATATAAACACAGCTGGAAGAGTAAATGGATTTGGGGACACATATGTCCTCGCATGAGTTTTAAACAGAAACAGAGACCTTATCTGTTATCTGTTATCACTTTGATTTAATAAATGTCTAATAGATATTTAATAAATATCTGTTTTGATATTTAAAAATATTGTTTTAATTGTTTTATATACAAAATGAGTATACATATCAAAAATTATTATATTTTAGGAAGTTTAATTTTAAAAAGTAAGTTATTTCTCTCTTTAGAAATCAGAACCAGTAACTAATCACCTAAGCAAGTATATTTAAGGTTTCTTGTTACGCTATTTGTACATGATTTTTTATTTTTGATGTTTCACCCATGAGTTCAAACTGTCTCGTTTAAATGAAGCACAGAAGTTATTTTACTTATGTAAAATGATGCCAATAACATTTCTCTTTTGAAGTATACAGAACATGGGCATTTAATTTAATGGTTTGGCTAAGAAAAATCAGAGATTACACAGCAATGTCATAGTATTTCATCAGTTACACATTCTATGTTTAGATAATTTTAGTTATTAGTGAACTGAAATTATGAAAATGCTGAGCTTCCACAAATGTGCATTCAGGCTTACACTTGAGGAATTCAGCACATGCCTTCAGATACAGGCACTTGGCAAGCCAGACACTCTGAGAAAACAGGTGATACTCAGCTTACTTTCTGTGTGATGATCCACCCCAGGGGGCTAAGGGACATTGATGTCCCCCAGCCAGAGCAGTTCTGGCAATGTGTGATAGGACAGAATTAATCATATCTGAAGGAATGCTTTCCTCAAGGACAAAAATGCCCAGTGAAAAGAAGCATTTCTTTTACTACTGTGTAGAGGTTTTTGGACTTATATCTCAAACTCTGGGTAAATACAATTTTTGTGTCTGCATTTTTTTTAATCCCTTTTTGATAGGTAGGATTTAGAACAAGCTCTATATTGCATCATTAACTGGGAGTTGCCTAGTATAAATAAATAGAGAAAGTCTTACCTAAATAAAACCTAATTCACAGAGAAGACAAATTACATAGTTGACCTCATACTTCAGATAGACATTTCCACATACCTAGGATTTCCACAATTGAATTATTTCTCAAAGGTAGGTGACATGACTTTTCTTTCAGAGGAGTATGTCAGGATCACATTTTTTCCCAAGTAAAACTGCTGGTACAGTATTCTCACAGTGGTGTTATACTAATGAAGTATCCTAGTTTTAAACTTTTTTTACCTGAAAAGTTTTGTTCTTTTGTTCTACATCACCAAGGGCTTTTGAATCTCTATTTATAAAAGAATTAGGCAAAAAGGGCTTTTCCTTTAGAGTCTGCTGAAGCAGAATCTCTTTCCAGAGGAGATCTTGGCTCACTAACTCATCAGAAGAAAAATATGACTCACCATTTAGTCGTGGTGAGCTGAAGTTGATGATAGAGACATAGATTCTGGTCTTTTTTCCCAGGAATGCTTGTGGATTCTATCCAGTAAAGAATGATAAAATCATAGAATCACAAGTTTGGAAAGGGCCTACAAGATTATCTAGTACAACCGTCATCCTATCACTATTACTACCTACTAAGCTACTAAACCATATCTTGTAGTACCTCACCCAGACAATCTATTTCCTACCTATCTATTATCAGAATCTATTTTCTATAAAGACCAAAACAATATTGAAAACACGGGTACCACTTGACTTTGTCAGGTGAATCTTTAAATGGTTGCATAAAAGAAAGATGCCTTTCCTGTTTTCTAGTTTCTCTTCTCCTTTACTTTGAGTGCATTATCCTAAAAGCAATAAACTAGTCTACTGGCATGTTAGCCTCAAGAATTACATCGGAACTGTTCTTCTAATGACTTTTCATGTAACCATAATCATGTAAAATATATAAGCCTTAATTTTTGAATTTTGCAATGACTCTGTTTACAAAATAAACTTTTGATATATATATAATCCCTGTGGTATAGGATTTTACCTTGAAAATCTGATATAGCTCACAGACTAGAAACCACCGCCTTTCTTTTCCTCGTGTCTATTATAAAAGATGAGTTTGTCTGAAGCAACTCTACTAACATTCTTACACATTCCACCACAGGAGAATTGAAGGGAATTCCTTTTCCATGTGAGACCATGAATTTCATAAGCTACAGGCCCTCTGACTTTTAGTATTATTTAAAGTGGTATGTGCATCTCCTTCACTGTAACTTCCATTTGTGTGACTTGCATGTGCTACCTTCTCTTTCTGCTTGTGATTATGCGACATCTTTCTGGCAACTACAACAAGGGAAACAAATAGAAAAGTATTTGTGTATTTTTAGTTGTCTAGAATGTAATGATTGTGCTGTCACTTTTGGTCCTCGTTTTGTCTCCCACACCCATCTGTTCTGTTCCTCTTCTGCATCCTGGATGTTCTTCTTTGCCACCTGATTTTATCGCCCACCTCTTCCCTTTGGTGACCTAGGAGTAAGGATGAGAGGCTGCCATCTGACCTATAAATTCCTCACAGACTGCTATCAAATGCATCCCAGTGATTTCAGAGCTTGCTGATTTCAGCTTACACTTTTTAGCAGAGTTTTAATTTACCTCAAGATAAATGTACTTGCTTTGTAAGTCTCTTGCAATTATGCTGTAAAATTTGTTCATATCCTCTTCATGCTTTGCCTCAGTTTGATAGTAGATTCCAGAGTTGCAGAAAGTAATATGATTAATGTGTGGTAGATTTCTTTCTTCTTCTGTCTTGGTGAATTTTAAGTGGGGTACTGGACCAGGGCTATTAAGCTAGTTGTTTTGAGAATATCTGTCTTTCAGATATCCTTACCTTGGGTATTAGCTGCAGTCTGTTCCATATTCCTACAACCCTTATTAGTGTATAGGTGTGTATAATCACCTTTAGTATACAAAACAACCTGTGCCACAAGTGAGTGCTCAAATGGAGAGCAGATTTCTGACCCTTCTGTATCTCTTGAGCATGCCAAAACTGCAGCCATTTTTATGCCAAACAAGTTTATTGCTGGCCAGTTTGTGTTTATTTTTTGTTGGTTTTGAACAATTTCTAATACTGTGGAAATAATCATAAAGAGTATTTTCTGATTCTCAGTGTTTTGCTTTCTCCAGCAGATAAATGAATATTCATTTCAATGAGATTAAATCTGCCTATAACTTAATGAATTTTTTAAAACTTATTTTCAAAAAATTTCAGGCCCTTAAGAATACATTGTTTAACATCTTTGTTGATAAAATCTACTAGAAGATTCTTCTAGCTCTATAAATTCAGACATCTTTTCAATCCATATTCTCACAGTTGTAACAGTTCCAACACCACTGTCTGATTTTGAGTGATCTGTATTGAGAAGCAGAATTTATAACTCATGTTTTCATTTTCATCAAAGGAGCTGCATGAACTGGAGAGACATCCACAAATCAAGTATTTGGTGAAAAAATAGTACTTCACGCATGTTCCCTTTTTTACAGTCGTCTTCAACTGACAAAAAGAAAGTATTGACAATTTAAACTCAATCAGTTATGAGTTTTTCTGGAATAGCAATATACTGGTGATATATATACTTGGACAATAACAGGCGACTTGATGTGCCAATCACTCAAATGCTGTGAAAAGAGCACATGTTTACACATATGTCTCAGACAAGAAATTACTTTCTTTACTACATTCTAATGATTAGATTTAATGGCCTTAGTGTTGCAATGGCAGCACTGGATATTCCAGACAAGAAAAGGGGAAAGAGGGTAGAAAGATGTCCTTATTCATGGAGAAACAGCAACAGCTGATGAGTTACTCATTTCTGTTTTTGCTGATAAGGTACATTATGTGCCAGGAGCACTTCTCAAATTGGCGATTTTGGTGTGTGCATGAGTGCATGTATATTTTGATACATGTATAATTATATAAGGTGTTGTGGCAAAAAATGCCATTCCAAATAAGTCTGGCCATTTCTTTCCAAATTATCTTTGTTTCCAAAACAAAACTCTCTGAATGTATTTTTGTAGTGAATTTGGAAGTCTGTCATGAGTTAGCAACACTATGTGATATGTACTAAACTTTCCCTTTTGAAGTTTGATGTTACTGTTTTGGCACGAATAAGAATAAACTTGCCTTATTAATCTTGCACAAATATCTGCATAGGAAGTACCTTCATGATAGGTGAGAGAGTGCAACAGTGTCTTCTAATAATATCACTTATTTTGTTTCTAGTGCAGAAAAGTTTTTCTTGAATATAGGGAACTCAATTTTGAAGAATGAGCTAGCATATAACTGTTCTGCCATGGCTTCACCTTCTCCTGAGCTTTGTGTTTTTCCAAAGAAAATCAGCAAATTCATCTTACTATCATTATGCATCCATCCTTAACAGTTTTTCTAAAGAAGAAGAACTGTTTTTCTGGCAGTTAGAACAGGAATGTAACCATAAAATAAAATAAAGTAAAATAAAATAAAATAAAATAAAATAAAATAAAATAAAGAATTACGGTTAATTTAATACACTGAAAGGACAGTAGCAACAATACAGTAGCTACAGAGCTTCAGCCACAATGATGAGTTTCTCCCTTACCCTTGTATCTCCTTGCAGATAATAGATTTTAAAGAACTCCAGTTTCTCATTTATAGGTCCTAGGAAATTTGTCCAGCAGGCAACAGTGTACAAGGCTACACTTAGTTGTAGTAAATACATCAAAGAAAAAGCAATACACTTTAAAAAGATATATTATGTATGGTATTTAACAAGAAAATAGTCTGCCTTTAAAAAGGCATTCCAAGTTCTACCTACAACTGCTTATATGAATGCACTTGGAAGTGAGCCAAAGGGCTGGAATAGACTCCTAAACACCTGAGTTTATCAAAGTAGTTTATTCGCTGAGGAATTAATTAAACAGAGGAAAATCCTTCATTCTTATTCTGCATTTTCAAGACAGTTCAGATAGACAGACCCTCAAGTCAAAATGAAAGCTGAATTCTAGGACAAGAGACAGTGAAATATCAGGCAGGTAGAAAAACTGTGCCAGTTAAACTTTGTCTCCTAGAAGATCAGCATCACTGAAGATACTGAAGATACTGTTAAGGCAGTCAACGGGCAGGAGGTACTTTCCAACATTTTTCCAAAGTTACCAGGTATCTGAATACAGGACATATGGGAGCAGCCTGCTCTGCTGTAGCTGATAGAAAGAATGTGATCAGATTCAGGGATGATCACATCACTGCATAAATTTACATGAGACTGTGGAATGCGCATTATTAGCCAAGTAATTTGAAACAAAATGGCAGGAGGTGGCCCTACTTAGTTCACAATTACCAGTTGCACTGAAACATCTGAAAATTTGCTTGTGTTGTTTTAAGGCAATGTTTTTGCTTGTGTGTTTTCGCAATCAGCTGTATCCGTGAGAAAGAAAAATTTGTGTGGAACATCTTTTTCTCACATTTCAGGTCTGTATTTTAGCAAGAGATAAGAACGTGTGTCTGCTTTTGCTGTATATAAAGTTTTAGCCTAGCTCAGGTTTGGCTGGCCATGGGGAATAAGAAATAGGATCTACTTTTGACAGAATAAAATTAGTATATTCTTTTGTTGTGTTTTATGTGCTTGCATATCTAAACTTGAAGCCTATGTGATTGACAAAATGAAAAGAATCTAAGAAGCAGTTACAAAAGAAAATTGTTAAGGTGGAAATTATTAGCATAGAGATTTTTAAACATAATTTCGCAACTAGAAAAAAATATCCAGTTCATTTGGCTATCATTCAGTTTTACTTTTTTTTTCCAGCAACTTGACAGCACAAAGTAATTCTTTATTTAGTAGTTGTTGTCTCTGAAATTTACCTTGATCAGCTTTCTGAAATCAGTCTACCTAGACTGTTATAAGCAAAATAGTGATAAAATGGAAATTAGGAAATTAGGAATACAATAGCCTTGAACTTTCAGGGTATCAAAATTTTGTAGACCTGTGCACTTCTCCCTTTGAATCTATTGATTCAATTGATTTCAGATTGGATGATTCAACCATGTCACAGGATTGATTTTATTAAGTAATTTTCTTCTGAATGCCTTTTTTAAGATCACTGTGATAGATTTGCCAGAGGATTGTTGTAGTTAAGGGATGTACTTTATCTAAACATTAGAGTTAACGATTTATTGTTCTACCCAAAACAACTTTCATGTGTGTTCATAGCTCCACAGAGTGCAAAAAGATAGCTCTATCTCATTATTCCTCTGAAATCTGTTGTGGGAAGTCATAATTATGACATATGCCAAGAGAAAATCCTCAAATATGTGTTAAAAAGACTTCCTAATTGGATCTAATGGCATAAGTGTCGTAGAGGATGTTCTTATATACAGGCTACTGGGGAAGATGGGACTGCAATTATAAATGAATTCTGCTAGCTATATATGTGTATATTTGTGAGGTGTAAGGTGAAGTTTTATGTATGTGTATAATTCTATATATACAATCTCATTGGAAAAGCATCTCTGGAAAGTCAGAAGACACCATTATCCACAGGCACCTACCAAACAGAGAGCTCCTCTGATGCAGAAGGTTCTCCTTACCTCTCCTAGGATGATGCAACTGTGTCTGACCTAAAAGCAGTCTTTGGTTTATTTTATTTAAAACACTATGACAGAAGAAATGTTTAACGCACCTGCTCACTTCAGAAACCAATCAGAGTATATCATCGCAACTCAAACTCCAGCTAAAGGCCATTATTTGGATTAATTCTGAAGTATAAGAGGCTTTTTCTAAGAAGAAATAGGGATATGTAGAGAAGATGGCTGAATTAGGTGACACTGACACAGCTGTAAAATATGTGCAACTAAAATCCAAGTGTGGAAAATCTACCATGGCAGGAAACTACAGTAAGTTACAAATAGCAACAATTTGCTGCTTCACAATACACTTAATATAGTTTGGAGAAAGTCAGTTTAGCTCTTTTTTGTCAAGGTAATGAATGCTAACATAAAGTTCACACTGAAATGGGATAAACTGATTTGTATAGCCTGCATGAATATTAGGTTCAGGAATGGCTACACATCAGGAATGGCGTTTTCCTTGTAGATGTTTTTACCTGGTTCCTTACAGATATGAGACTTCAGTAACCCTGTGAAGCCTGCATGTGTGTGAGTCTTTCTGAAGTGTTTCAAACCATTCAGTCAGCCAGATTCAGACGCCTTTTGTGGAAGAAATTTGTCATAAACAGTTCATTCTATCAATAGCGTAAATACTGACAACTTGCAGACTGGAAAGATGTTCTATTGGTGTCCACATTAAGAGAAAGATAAAATATAATTCAGTTGTGATTAGATTTAAGATTGAGAGAGATCTTATAACTGTATCAAAGAAAGATAAATTTCGTTTCACATTTGATCCTTACCAGACACAAACAAACCTCACTCCAATGCATATATCCATCAGAAACCCCACTATATTATTCTGATCACAGAACATCTTCTATGGCACTTCTCAGTGATGAAGTTATAACACTCTAAGGAGTAGATGAGTTTCACTGCCTTTTATTTTTGCAATACTGGTTTCTGAAACTTAGAATCTTCCCAAAACATAGCAGAGAGAAGAGTAGAAATTAGATCTCCTATACTTCAGTTTAGCAATACCCTGATTTGACTGAGTTGGCAGAAGTGGCGTAAGTCTTCACAAAAGTCACAGGTAGGATTAAAATGAGTGTGTAAGATGCCTGGGTTGTCTAACTTTATGCTAACTATATGCACTGACCAAATATTTGAGGCATGGTCATGGGAATAAGATGAATAATAGATAGACATTCAGTCTTTCTCCTTGTATCTGATCTTGGAAGGAGACTTCCTTGTTTGACAGACCAAAGATATTTCTCTATGAGCACTGTCTTCCAGGCATGCCAGTTCCCAGAGCCTCCAGGTCTTGGGGGTGACATTAGGACAAAAAATACCATGGCAGTTCTGTAGTGTTAACCCATGGATGGATTAACATGAAATGGATTCATTTCAGGAGATTGAAAGAGAATTTTTTCATATTTTTACCTTTTTTTTTAAACCACTTTGTGTTGTGAATTCTAAACAGAAGCATGGATAGAGAAGCACCTTACTCTTCAGTTTCTCTCAATTACATTTTCACACTTGCATTTTCTGACAAGTTTGTACTTTGTCATGAAAGTGTCAGGTTCACAAAATTTACTAAAAATATCTACTAAGTATATTTGGCAAAAAACTGTTGGCTCTCAGCATACAAAAGGGAAGAAAAAAAAAGAGAAAGTTTTTTGTGATTTTTAGAAGTTTATTTTCCCTGCTATTTTCACAGGCATGTATTTGGAAGTTCAAACTACCACTGAATATTACCAAACTGTCAAGGCAAGTGTATGACATTACACAGCTCAAACTCAATACTCTCAGGTAACCTAGGGCTCTAATTAGATACTTGACCTAAATTTTTCAAAAGTGATTTTAGACATTTCTCTTGAGAGGCACAATTTGTGACTGCTTAAAGAGATCAGATCTTTATTGGTTCCAAATGTCTTTTGTATATACTTACCTGGACCTTTTGAAGAACGGAAAATTTAGGGGGAGAGAGATAATTTAAGCATTTTTGTAAGGACTTAGTCAGGCCTGGCATTTTTGTAGTGGCTGAAAACACCTGCTTACACATGTCATCTTAGGTGAAGTCCTAGAGGAAGTCTGAACTAGACAGTCATTAGGTGGTGTTGTATAAATCAAGAAAGTAGCTATGATTTCAAGGTGCTGCGAGTGACCTAAACCAAGAGGGATACACTGTTTTACAGTATTTCTGACTGAAGGAGTTTTACATGCTTGGGTAAGGGCAAGATGTCCAAAAATCCCACAATAATACTGATTAAATATATCACAAAACCGGAAAATTCAAAAACGAGTTCATTCATGGATATATTTTCCTGTAAAAAAAAATGTAGAGTTATACTTATTATTCCCTGCATTCAGTGTATGTTAAATTTTAGCAAAGATATGTTTTCCCCAAAATGTCTTTTTCTCCACTCGAATTGTATAGAAGCAATCTGAGCTACAGTTTAAAGCCAATCAAAATTCCTTTGGCCTGAAGGAGGACAGAGAGATGTAACCTAACATAAAAGTGAAATTAATTGAGAAAGACAGGAGTTAAAAGGAAAATTGAAATGCTTCTTTAATGTTTATCCCATTATTCCATTAAAAACTATATTTTGTCTGTCACTTCATCATGCATTATTCAGCAGATAAAACAAATGGTACATATTAACTATTATTATTTCTTCAAATACATATCTTCACTATGTTATTTGATCTTGTTATAATGTAATCACTTCTGATAACAGATATCACTATCATGTTACACTTGTAATTAATTAATCATCATTTAATTCATTTCCTATTGTAAAATATCAGATGCTATCATACGATACCTTGTAATGCCATTTTCCATTAATCAAATTTTGTATTATAAGTTGAAATTTATCTTTTAAGGATCCTACCATTCCAAGTTATCTCTAAAGAATTTTAATTCTCTACAGAGCTGTACTACAGATAATTCAATCTGCTCCACTTCATGTTTGTGATATTAATTATTGCGTATGAAAGATTTTTTCACTCACTTCGCCTATAGCAGTTTTGCTGTCGGCAATGGTCTTCTTTATGATTATAGTTTAGGTCCTCATCCAGCTTACATGTATTCACAGAAATAATTGTACCCAGCCAAACTGTGTCAGCCAACTCAGAGAAAGTCAATAATATTACATTTACTGACAGAAGTGTTTGCAGGATCTGAGATTCAGTAAGTATCTAACACTAATAAACAATACTAGAAACCTGTACTGATTTCATTTTTTCTTGTTCATGTTTTTAATTTTCTAGGGTTTTTTTTAACATAAATCTTTCATGTTGTCATATGTCATCTTAATGAGGTAAATACTCACCTACTTCTGAGCTACAGTGCTCTGTCACTATCACAAACACTAAGATTTTTCTGTGTTGTGTGTGTGTGTATGTGGATCTCTTCCATATAGTCATCTTAGACTTTTCTATAATATTAGAAAATATTTCTAGTACCTACTTTTAGAAACAATTTGTGAATCCAGAGAAATGGGAAGATGTCAGACTCATCACTAAGATTTCATCCAATATTCCTCTAAATTCTCTGCGAGAAGAGGGTCTGCAGAGTCTTCCCAGGCTCTGGAGAATCACTGGAACAAGCACAGAGTAGCTTTCTCTGAACATGACCCTGTACATATTGCTGGGTTCATTGTAGTGGTAGTGCCAGGACATCCTCTCTTACCTGTTCTGATGCAGGCCAGCAAAAAAATGGCTGAGAACCTCACGGAATCACAGAATCACAGAATCACCTGGGTTGGAAGGGACCTCAAGGATCATGTAGTTCCAACCCCCCTGCCTAGCAGGGCCACCAAACATACACATTTAGATCAGGTTGCCCAGGACCCCGTCCAACCTGGCCTTGAACATGTCCAAGGACGGGGCATCCACAACCTCCCTGGGCAGCCCGTTCCAGGGCCTAACCACTCTCCTTGTAAAGAACTTCTCCCTAACATCCAACCTAAATCTTCCCTCCTTCAACTTGGATCCATTTCCCCTAGTCCTGCTATTGTCAGCCCTTTTGAAGAGTTTACTCCCCTCCTGGGTGTAGGTTCCCTTCAGGTATTGATAGGCTGCAATGAGGTCACCCCGCAGCCTTCTCTTCTCCAGGCTGAACAAGCCCAACTCCCTCAGCCTGTCCTCATAGGGGAGGTGCTCCAGCCCCCTGATTATCTTAGTCGTCCTCCTCTGGACCCTTTCCAAAATCTCTATGTCTTTCTTGTACTGAGGGCTCCACACCTGGACACAGTACTCCAGATGGGGCCTCACAAGAGCCGAGTAGAGAGGGACAATCACCTCCCTGTCCCTGCTGACCACCCCTCTCCTGATGGAGCCCAGGATCCCATTTGCCTTTCGAGCTGCCAGAGTGCACTGCTGGCTCATGTTAAGTCTCTTGTCCATCAGGACCCCCAGGTCCTTCTCTGCTGAGGTCCTCCCTTATTTTTCCTCTTCCCAGGCAAGTGCTGGTGAAAGAGCTTTCTGACTCTGCTCTACATCCATTTTCACATTAGCCACTGTCTGGTCTCGATACGCTCACTGGATCAAGCAGCCCTACTCACTGCTACTTCATCAGGGCCCCTAAAGTCATTTAATCTCAATCTGTGGTTTTATTTCAATTGCCTTTTAATGCAATTAATAACCATGCTTACTGCTTCTTGTCTGTGGAATAGGCTCTTGCCGTTCATTCTGTGCCACTTATCTGTGCCTGTCCACATAGAAAATGCCTATGAATAGCTCTTTAATAACTTTGGGGGAATCATTTAAGCCAATCTTTTGCATGCTGTATTCAACAATATCCCTATGTATTTGTTTGAAGACTGGACAGTAGTATATATGTAATACTTCATGAAAGAATTGAAAAATAATTTTTCCTAGTAGAAGGGGATTTGGTCATGTGAAATGTAGAAGAGGACATTGCTGAAAAGATTCTTCATAAGTGCCCTTTTTATATTGCCCATTATTCAAAAAATAATCAGGATATTTCTCTAATATGCAATAACAAACAGAATCTGCCTCTAAATCCTGGTGATTATTATCTTTAGTAATATTGAAGCATTAGAAACAGAGAGCTTATACATTCTCTTCCAGAAAATGATGTATTTGTAAATTGAGCTCTGAAATTGTACAAGTCTAAGCTAAGAGGCTTTTTCCAAAGCTGTTTTATGGACAGTTAATTTTGGCTCCATGTATTTGAGAGATATATATAACAGGGAACACTATTTCACAAGTATGCACACCAGAATGAACTCTCATATCCTCTGACATTAACAGGATTACACAGTGTCATCAGGTTCTCACAAGACCGTATCTCTGCAGGACTTGCAAACTAAACTTCTTGTTATGACAAATTAGTTATTATGCAGTGTAATATCATCAATGAAATGTCCATTTCTTTAATTTTATGCAAATACCATGTTAAATTTCATTAAACTCAGTACAGAGCAGGAAATTGCTTACAATGCAGTCAAATCACTTAATAGATTTCAGATAATTGTTTTTTAGAGAAAATATGCTGCTCTTGTCGATTCTAAGCTACACTTATCATAAAGCAGATGCTTGCATAATCTGAAACCAGTACAATATCTGCTTTGGTACTGCTCTCTAAACAAGTAGTTAGGCACAGTCTTTTGCTGACTCAAGCTCGGTTGATAAAGACTAGCAATCCCAGTGTTCTCAACAGAAAGTTTGTTACACTATTTTATACCAAATTTTGATTAAGCATCAATAACTATTGCACATATTTAATATAATTTAGAAGATTGATTTATTTTTTTCCAGCTCTGAAGACTGGTAACTGGCAGAATAATTTGATTAGCAATCTATGCATCATTTATCAATGTTATATATTTCTATTCCAGTAATGGTATGCTTGTGCTTCTTTACTCATGGTATTACCATATATAGCTATAGGATGCTTTTATCTGTACACTTCAGCCTGTCTGCTTTGCAGCTGGTGGTATTTTTCAAAATTCAGAGATTGTCTCACAGCACTTTAGATGAGCTAAAATTCTTGAAAACTGTAAAACTCCATTCTTTGTCAGTGGACTACTTTATTCTCACTGATAAGCTATCTAAAAGCAAATCCATTATTTCACACATGCAGTGGGCTATAAATTTCCAAGGCATATGCAAAACTTCAAGATAATATGTTTTTAATATTTGTGCTTATCAATCTTTCCATTTGTAGCTATGCATAGTTCCCAAGGACAATAAAGGATACTGAATATACCAAAGGGAGATAATGAAGTGCCCAACTACTCTCTCGAGCTTTAAGAAATAGTGATGTTTTGAATCTTCTATTACTGTAAAACTTAATGCATAAGGTCAGTTTCAGCAAATATGCCCAATACATGGAATATTCACTTACATTATCACTTTACAAACTGTGGCAGTATAGAAAAGCACCATGGGTAAGCAAATGTTATATCACTTCTACATTCTATAGCAGGCTAAAATTGTTAAATGACAATTGTACTCACAGCTTTATAAAGCTGTAAATTTGCATATGCATATAGTTACTTTAGTATCATTTCAATCTTACTGGGCAGGTATCAAGCAACACACTTGGGATACTCAGGAAAGCTGTGCTGAGAGCAGAGAAATTACAGCAAAATATCATGTGTACAACCAACAGATGTACAGTATGGAAAAATCTGATCTTTTGTACTTATTAATTCCCAAAGTGTTATTTCTTTACATCTCTAAGTTAAATTTAGCGTACATAAAACTCTGTTTTATTATAGCTAAAATAGAGATGGATGATTAAAGTTGTATAGTTAAAGCACAGAGTATGTAATTGTGCCTTTCTTCTGTTCCTTCCCTCAGCTGAGAAGGACATGACTGTGATGTGCAGATTTGCCCATTCGTGGTGTAATTCTTTAAAATTTCCAGAAACCAAGAAATCAGGACCTGCCATGATCCATAGTTCATGGCTTGTGCCAAGATTTGTTGGTCAAAAATCACAGAATCATAGAACCATAGAATACTTAGAGTTGGAAGGGACATTAAAAGGTCACCTAGTCCAACTCCCCTGCAATGAAGAGGGACACCACAGCTAGATCAGGTTGCCCAGAGCCCAGTCCAGCTTTGTCTTGAAAGTGTCCAGGGACAGGGCATTCACCACACCTCTGGTCAACCTATTCTAGTACCTCACCACCCTCACTGTAAAAGACTTTCCCCTTATATTTAAACTAAATCTACACCCTTTAAGCTTGAAACCATTTCCCCTTGTTCTATCATCACAGACCCTTCCAAAGAGTCTGTTCCCTTCTTTCCTGTATCTCCCCTTTATATACTGAAAGACAGCTATCAGATCACCTTGCAGCCTTCTCTTCTTCAGGTTGAACAGCCCCAGCTCTGTCAGCCTGTCCTCATATGACTGAAAGTCACTTTGAAAACAGAAAATACTAAAACAATCAGTAAATGCAAAAAATAAAATAAAATAAAAATCTTTATTACTGAAATAATAATTCAGCCTAAGCCAAGAAAATGTGTGTTAGGGTAACCTCAGCCACAGAGAAAAATAAAAAATACTACAGTAAGGAGCCTTTTCTGAGTTGGGCCAAAGGTTGAAGCTGTTTACTGACTGCAAACAGAGTTAAAATTATGGACCAGTTTAGACTTAGACTGCAGTGAACTGTTATTCTAGCTCTATGGACAGCAATACTAGCATGGTAAATCTCATTCGTGAGTCACATTAATTACCAGTCTGCCAATCTGGCACTGCTCCTGAAAAGACTGTTACTGCACCACCTCTTTCAGAGAGACCTATCTGGGTGGGATGAAGTCTAGACAGAGGAACCAGCCATCTGGAGCAGAGGAACTGGAAAGAAGAGGCCAGCAAAAAGGTTCAACCATGAAATGGTAGAAAAATATCAAACTATAATACTTTACAATGAAAATCAGGACTTGTCCACATGGGGCATTCTTTAACAAACCCTCAATTAACTTCTAAAGCCAATTACTTAACAGAATTTAACAGATGGTAATAATATCCTTATTAAAAACCAAGTCTGTTTAATACAATTTAGTTGTTGGGTTTTTTTAATCAATGGGTTAACTGACGCACTAATGAGTTATCAACTTCTGTTCTCCAAACATGCCTGTATATGGCTTCTGTAATAAGCACATTATTTTTATTCACTATGGCTCTTGTCTCTCTGAGTGGCACTTTGGGATAAGTGCTAGCAGAGCTCATGCGGACCTTTTTCTGGGATGGGGATCAAAATGAGGAACATAAACCCTCACCAGGATGTTCACTATGCTAAAATCCACTGTTTGGTCTCCATAAATGTTCAGTAAGTCTAATAATAAAATGACTGCACGCTCTTTTTGCAGATATCATTCTTTATCATTTACAGGTGTAATAAAGGAAATTACTCAGGTTCCTAGCTAAATACATTATAAAAATATTATGAAAAAGTATTTTAACTGAGTTAATAGAGTTCACCTAGAAGAAGAAAAGTTCATCCTCTCAAAGAAAGCAAATGTTTTATGAATACCTTTAGTTTTCATAAGTCTTGAAAATCCAAATAGCTTTAATAATTAAATAAACTAGTTATCATTTCCCAATAATAAATTTATATTTATACTGTTAATCTAGAGTCTAGGTTTTATGATGTCTCTCTTAATCTTTCCTCTGGGACCACACTTACCATATACTGTAGGTTGTGCATAAAATAATTATTTTATATATTGGTGTGTTTCCTACTACTTTCCTTATAGATTCCTCTGAAGCTAAAATCATTCCCCTCACCTGACAGGGAAATCTGTAAGAAATATTTAACTAAAGTATATGTGTGACCTACCAAGAGTATATCTAACATTGCTAGCAAAGTGTTCAGCATCTGTGAAACAGCAGAAGATGGAACAAGAGGACTTAAACAAGTTCCTGTGGGTAAAGCAATCTAATACTCCTTAAATATAACACCTTCAACCAGTCTTTTCTGCTTTTCCAGTGATGTACAGTGCAGGAGACACAGTCCCCTCCAAACACCAGACAATGAAGATAGGCAGACACATAACTCTATTAAACCCATGGCAAGTTACAGAAGAAATCATGTACACTCAAGAATACCTGTTGAATTTCTTCTTTACCAAGGGAAGTCCTTCCAGTTTCTCTGTTCTTTGTACAGTCCAGGTCTTAGTCATCATTTTAAAAAAAAGTGTAATTTTATCCTAATTTAGACTGAATGGCTATTAAAGAAAATAGCCTTGCAGACAAAAAAAAAAATGTTATGAACCATATTTTTTAATTAACAATTACACTGTATTCTATACATTACTGTTGTGAAGAAAAATCCATGGAAACTAAATTTTGTTAGTGTTTTGTCATATAAGTTATTTTTCAAATTATTCTTTAGTCGTTCAGTGCCACAGGTCTCAGTGTTTGCAGCATAATGTAGGTCCTGTCTGCAAAACAGCACTGGGCAAGAAAACATTCCCTCAAATAAAGCAATCATAATTCGCAGCTCTGCAGCTATCCCAGTCCTCTCTTCTTTTGTATGCATCTGTGTCTGTGTGGCTGTGAATTTTGTGGTCAACCTAACAGTACTAGCTCTATAACCCTATCTGACGTATGGGTATAAGCACCATGAAAGAGAATAAGAAAGAGAAAACATACAAAATGACATTCATATTTTTAAGTCTCAGATTCTGGTAAACTGCAGTTTATTCTCTCAGAGCCATAGGTTTTTTACTGTGTGTGAATCTTTCTTCTCAGTGTCCTGACACATCTTTAACTTCCATGATATCCCTGACTTCCTTTTCAATCCATTCTCTGGTAAGAAAAAAAAAAAACAAAAACAAAAACCAAAACTGTAGGGTTTCTGTTTTGTGTTAGCTATATTAGTTCTTTCATTATGTACTCTTGCATTCTTGCATAATGAGAAGGAAAAGAATATGGAGTGAGTAGTCACTCTTCCATATTGTTGGGTCTGGTTCAAAAACCCAAAACTTTTAACACTTCTTTCTCTGTCTTATCTTATAGCAAACTTTAAACAACATTCAACTGATCACAGGTAGAATTTTACCACAGTAAGGGGAACAATATTGATAAAGAGTTGTATACAATGTATCTCTTCAACATAGGTTGCTCTGAAAGTAATGCCTCCTATTTATTTGCATGAAAACGATAATAGATACAAAGAAAACAATACAACTATTTGGTTGAATAAACTGGCTGCTACAAAACACTTTCAAATTAGCTATGTGTTTTCACCAGCATTGAATAAAAGTCTGCATGCCATGTTTATAGAAATCTAAACTAGTGGAGCTGATCTACTGTCACCACTGCTTAAATGCACCACTCATCACTACCTCAGTGTGCTCACATCCACTGAATGGTCTCCATAAACATTCAGCAAGCATCAATGAATATCAGTTGGGTACAGTTTTTCCACATGGAGGAATTCAAAACCTTTTCTTCCTACTTACTTCCATGTCAGACACTATTTTGTCACAATGCCTCTCTGCTGCCACCTGTCACACAGCAACAAAATATCAGGGAATACTGGTGGTAATGTTCAACTGCTACTGACATCCCACCAACATCCACCTCTGAATACACTGGCCAACATAATAAAATAGGAGCCATTGCTTTCAGAGCAGGCCTAGCATACATTTAGGTGATAGGGAAGCAGGACAAACTGTTTACTAGCAAGAAGGTGACCACCACTTTCCTTTTGAAAATGATATGTTGATATCTGGCATCTTTCATTAAGAAGAAAATGAGGTTGGTATGTATGAAGGCTGTGAAAACCTCTTCATAGTTCAGCCTATTATTTTTCCTGCCTGTCTTCTATTTCATTCTCATCCAAGGCTTTCCATGCACTTATGTACCACTCCTTCTTTGTTGCAGAATATTTTAGCTAGCATTCCTGCCACTACAACTGAGTACAGACGTGTAGAATTGGAGGTCTCCTTCAGCATCAATACTCCTCTATTTACATGACAGAATGAGCCATTTTCAGTGAGAACAGATCATTTAGAGAAACTATTGCCTCTGTGATCCATGGCTTCATTCTTCTGCCTATACAGCCCAGAGTACACTGGCTTTTATTGCCTGCATATTATATTGCAATTCATATCTAATATGTTGCTCTTGTCTTGCAGTATTATTGCTTTTGTGGATTTTTCCTCACATTTATTCATACTACTTTAATGTACTGGAATGCCTTTTCCCAGGTTGTGGCTCATTTTGTTATTTCCTGCCTGTATTTCTCCCTAGGGCCTTTGCATTATGTTTCTGTCCTCACTAGTATTTGTGACTCTTCCTAATTTAGTATCATTTGTGAATTTCATTAACATGCTGTTTATCCTTTCTTCCAGATTGCTAATGAAGATGTTAAATAGGAACAATCCTGAAACTGCACCCTTCATTACCCTACTAGATATTTTCCCCCTAGTCGCTATCATAATCTTTTGTTTATCGTCTTTCAGCTGTTTTTAACCCACATGCTCCTATAAAAATCATTGCAAATCATTTTCCACTTACATAGCAAAAGACACTGCAGTGAAAAATTCAGGAACATATGGATACAAACTTCATCCTCTGGAAGTCATGAGAATTTCTGGAAAAATTGCAAGTAGCCAAGAATTTTCTGGGTACCTCTGGTCTTCTCACTATTGTATGTATATGTGCCCTCATATGTGCAGTTAAGTTCAAAGCCATTATTCCTGCTCTGAGTTATATGACTGAAGTTACATTGTCAACGTAGTAGATTTCTTGTATATTCACATACAGATATATAATGGAATGATTAGGTTCTATAATAATCCTATTTCTTATCACATGCCATAAATCTCCAGATATTAATATGTGAAAAATTGTATTTACTTTATTTTGGTGCATGAAAACATAGAAGATGTTAAAAAGCTTGCTTTTTTTTTTTTTTTTTTTTTTCTTTTTTTTTTTTCAGCTAATACTTGGCCACTCAGAACCATGTAAACTGGGTGAGAGGAACAGATGTGTTGACGAAGATTTGTGAGAAGATTCTCACATAGACACCAGTTCACATCCCAGATTAAAATTAATTTAATTGTGCTCACCATGTCAAATTTTTCCCTTTTATACATAGAAGTGCTCTCATTAATTTCAGCCCCAATGTATCCGCGATGTTTATGTTAGTGTAGTGAACTCGTACACTCAACACTCTTCATGAAAATAAAGCCTAGCTTTCGAACTTTAAAAAGAATTCCTTTTTTTCCTTTTTTTTCCTTTTTTTTTTTTTCTTTTGGATAGTCTTTTGGCTTTACTTGATTGCTTCCATACCATTAATCATTTCACCTATTCAAATAAAATAAAAAAATGTACCACTTAAAAATGCTCTTTGGCACTTCAAAAGTCTGTATATTAGAGATCTAATTGGTACAGCTTTAACACTTTACAGTGAATTTTTTCTTTCCACATTGATTTTTTTTTTCCTCGATACAACAGAGTCACTTCTTTTTGTAACAGCCTTTTTATGATTGCAGCTGTTCTGTTCACATAGACTTGCATGATACTTCACTCTTGCTTAGGAGGTGTGAATGATTGCAACGGTTTCTTCAGGACCTTTGCTAGATTTTTCCTTTTGCACAACTTTTCTGTCTGTGATGTTGTTTTCACAGAGCCTGCTGAAGTTGTTGTGGCAGATGTGTGCAGCAGACACAGCCAAGTGAGTTTCACACCAACAAGCTCTGCAAAAAATCAAGCTTTGACAACAAAAAGGGTCAGCAGAACGCCGTCACTACTGCTCCCCATGCCAATAAGGCTAACTGGGTATGAGAACACAGCTAGTTTAGAGCTCCCACATTTGTGTACTGCATCTTACAGATCCAGCAGTGTTAGCTGAACTCTAAAAGAGGAACCATTTCAAGAAGCTCACTTGTAGCTGAGTCATCTGGCAGACTGTCATTTAATTTCTAATTCAGTCCTCTGTATCCCTGAGCAACCTGGAATTTGGAGGTCCTGCTCTCAGTGTTTGCAGTGTTAGAGAGCTTTCTACATACATGTATTTTTGTGCTTCCGGTTTTCTATCCAAACTCTACAGGCATCAGGAAATCAGAGGTTTGTGGCAGAGGCTCTGTTAGTAGACAAAATGAAGCTGAAATCATTTCCTCCTCCTATCTCTTGTCTGCTTCACCTGGTTAGAATATAAATTTATAAGTGCAAGGATTGCGTCCTATACTGCATTACTGAGGTGCCTGTTCTAGGTTCTCAAATCTCTTGCCATTGATGTGATACAAATAAATGAAAAAACTGAATTACTTTGTCCTTGTTATCAGGTTACCAAATTTGAGTGGAAGAATGCCTGGAATAATGTCCAATATAGATGTATGTATTATTACCATTGTATTATTATTATTATTATTATTATTATTATTATTATTATTACTCTTGAATATTCTACCACAAGAGTAAAAAAAGGCAACTGTTCCTACAGTCAACCCCACAGTAACTTCATTTTTCGTATGGTTAGATACATTTTCTTCTTTATACTTTGGGAATATAAATACACTCTGGAGGGTATTTGGCTTTGGGAGCCTCCCTTTCAGAATGTGGTGTTTTTCTTCCAGCTGGATCCTCCAAGGAGTGTATTTGTGTGTAGCATACACAATAACTTTTCACCTCTGAAGCCTTCCTTCCTAACTAGCAGTTTCAGTGAATTTGCAGTGCCTCCTATTGCAGCTTACAGTGACAGTCCCCTAATCTTCAGAAATAATGAGAAAGAAAAGCAGGCAGCAATGATCCACAGCACAGCAGGGAATGGTCTGAGTGGTGTTCATTGCCCATCCTTTTTCCACACCAGCTGTTTGGAGCTAGTGCTAGAAGGAGGACACGCTGTGGTTCTCCAGCAGGTATCATTGCCACAGTTGCATATGGTCTTTTGTGTCTTTGGAGCCTGAATGCCCTTGGGACTTGCCACAGATGGTAGTCCTTTCTGCACCATCTCTTTCAATGTATCGTCAACTAAAAAAGTTCCAGCCTAGCTCTAAGTCTTTCCAAAGGAAATAATTGTAATAACATTATATACTGAATGCTTTGTTATCTTTTAAACACTGAGAAATTTATTTAAGGCTCAAGAGGGGAACACTGCACTAACCTGGTGAAGATCTACTGTAATGGAATAATGTAAGTTTCAGTTCTATGCAATTCTGCATCTATATGTGCATAAATATGTCTGTTGTATATCTATTCAAACACCTGCATACATATGTGTGTGCATAAAAGCATGGAAAATCTGTAACTTAGGTCTCTGGTAGCCTAGGAATCTCTCTACCACACTCCATCTCACAGTGTAGTCATGTCCTGTCATGTCATTCTCAGAAATAATCTGCCTTGCATGCACTACTTCCAGCCATAATTGCCAGACAGATGGCAGTGGTAAATTAGGCAGTATTATTGGTAATAAAAGATAGAAGCTTCAGGTTTTCTGAATTGCATACACATATAAAGACTTTTAGAAACAATATCTTTAATGACAGAAGCAACATTCAAATTCACCTTCGCTCCATCTCCTGCAATATTTCGTTAGAATTTGTTCAGCCTTGTTCTGTCTTTTGATATTGACTAGTGGTTTGTGCTGTCCTTAAATACCACCTACTTCCAAATAACTACTCTCTGTTTACTTATCAGCATCAGCTCCCTTTCAAATTGCTGTCAATACCTATACTCTGCATAGAGAAAGCACACAGTGTTCAACAGTTTAACACAATACAGTACAAAAGCATTTGCAAAATAATGTAGGCAGAAATGCTTCTGGATGCTATTACTTCCACTGCAAATAATGCCATCTGCTTATCACTATGCCCCAGTGCATGCTATCTTACACGTGGACAGAACTTGCAGTGTGGTGTTTTCTCTGTAGTAAACAGCTTGGAAACTAAGCCCTGGAATAATGTCAGGCAGAATACCCCATTGGCTTTTTCCACTTAATTTCTCAGCTATGGTTTATAATAGAAAACTGTAGTTAAAAGGCAAAAAATACTGACTTGACCTTTCAAACTGAAATTCCCAAGTTTAGTTTTTGTAGAAGGAAGAAAGGGAAGTTACAGAGAAATTGAAATATGAGCAGTAGCTAGTAATAAAATGAGAAGTTTCTTAAAGAACAGAAGATGCATGATGCTTGAGGTGTTAATATATGTATAAATGGCAGGTTACGATACTGCAAAAGAATCACACCTCTATATGTTGCTTTTGTCAATTACTGTTCTTTAAACTTCATCAAAACTGTGGTTTAAACTTTACATCACAATGTTTAAGGTGCCATACTTCATAAGGTTTCATGCAGTTTGAGATTCCAGTCAAAATATTTTTTTGCTATGTGTAATAGCAGAAAGACTCTGTGAGTGGTTTGTGCCACACAGCCTGTAAATAAGGCATATCTACAGACTTTTGTACCTGTCCTGCCACCTGTGACATTCTGGCACTCAATAGAGGACCTTTGACATCTATCTGACATTTATTTTCCAAAAAGGGAGAGAGAGAGATCTGGATCACCAAAGACTGTATTCAAAAGATAGAATAACCCTGCCTTTTCAGGGTTTTTTTTCCTTCTTTTGAATGAGAAAAAGGTTTGAATAATCATAATTTTTAAAAAAAGGAATGGAAAATTTTTATATAGCTTTCCCATTAATCTGCTCTCACTGATTACCAACAATTATATTTCTACAGTTATGGACTCAGTTCTCAGTCTTTTCTTGCCTTGTGAAGACAAGCTTATCTGTTGAGGTAAGATTAAAGGAAGGAAGTTAGATTAAATACTGAACTTGAAAGTTCTATCTCTGTTTTCTTTGAGAAAGCTACAGTTCAGTTCCACTTGAGATGAGGCAATGGTCTATAGTTCCTAGCAGACATTCATCACATGCTTCAGAATGAATCAAACATTTCTCACATGGAGTATTCTATATACAGTATGTCAGAAAACAGCCTGGAAGATTTCCTGCAGGCAAAAATCATCTTGAATTCTTGCTAATTTGGACTTTAAAACATTTTATTTTGATGTGCTCTGCAGTTTCCATTAGATGAAAATATATAATTTCTTCTTCAATAAAAAAGTTTCTCCTCTCTTGTAGAGTTTCTGAGCAATATTTTCTTTTTGCTTCTGATGTGCTTTAAATGATGTGTTGGATTTTTCATGTCCTTACTAGGCAGCAGGCAGTGATTTTTATATTAAACTGTATGATGAGATTTTTGTCTAGTAGTAAATGCAATGAATCATCACCCTGTATTCCTTTCATCCATAATAATTGGGTTTTACTAAATAAAACTTTCTGAATACGTAATTTATCCATTTCTATCAAATAAGATGGAACTAAAACTGAGCTTAATTAGCTTGTATGCCAGAATGCAGCCAAATAACTTCTGATACAAGAAAAACTTGGAAGTACTCAAATACATTTGTTTTCAGAAATGGGTGGGCTGTGGATAGAATTCAATTCACATATGGCCCAGTTGATTAGACCAGATATTTACTCACTTGTAATTGCTGTGATGATAATGATTTAGGACAAGAGGGAGTGGCCTCAAGTTGTGCAAGGCAAGATTCAGGTTGGATATTAGGAAAAATTTTTTCTCTGGAGGAGTGGTCAGGCACTGGAACAGATTGCTGAGGGAGGTGGTAGAGTCACTGTCCTCAAGGGTGTTCAGTAAACTTTTAGATGTTGTACTAAGTGACATGGTTTAGTGGAGAAATACTGGTGGTAGGTGGGACGGTGAACCTTTCCCAACCTTGGTTATTCTACAATAACATTAAATCTTAGTCAAATTTCTGTTTACCAAGGAACTTCTGTTTTGTCTCAGCCCCTTACCTATTGCGTACTAAGCCATGCCTGGAACTTCTAGATGCTATTGCGTTATAAAAAAAATCCTCAGGAATAAATCTGAATTGTTTTTAGGCAAGTTGGAACATTACCCTAATACCTGAGCCAGATAGTGTGAATAAAGACATAGGGAACAAAGTGTTCAGCTCTTGCACCTACAGCCTTCCAGGTGAATAAATTCATGCAATTACTCAAGGTGCATCTATAGAGATAGACCAAGACACGCCTGTAGCTTGCCAAAGTGAGCCCAGCTCAGTTTAGAAGCCACAGAAGTGTACAAGCATGGGGCAGGACATCAATTAATATGATAATAGAACCTCTGCAGATGTTATTTACTAGATAGCTACCAGTTACAGTTTCCAGAATAGAGCTGGTTGGCACCCAGCTAGCTCAGAGCTGATCTGCATACATCCATGTAGGCATGCTGCAGAATATCATGTCAGTGTAAAAAAGATACCATCATCATGGGATCAGTATCTCTTGCTTTGTAATTATGCTCACTTGGCTTTGCTTTAGCATTTACACAGCAGCATGCAGCCAGTGCACTTTGCTGGTGTTAACAAACACTATCATCTGGTACAGCACCCAGACACAAATACACCCATTTCCATTGCACTTTGTGAAAGTAATTAAGTCATTGGAGGTTTAAGTCATTATACGGAGAATCTAGTTATTCTAAATATGTAATGTGGGACTGCAATGACAGATAATAAACAATAGATCATAAAAGCGATGGTCTACAAATAACTGATGAGGTTTCTTATGAATCTAAAGACATATTTTGGCAAGTTGTTTGAACACTCATAGTCATTATTTTCATATAGCTTACATCACAAATAATAAAAGCAATGCTGAGAAACTACAGAGATGTGTTCTCTCCACCTGGATGGAGGGCTGGCATGGTTGCAGCGCTAACCTGCAGTAGCTCAGCCCAGCCTCCTTCCTACATGGATTCTGTGACTCACCTCCATGCAGTATGCACAGCACCAGAACCACTAATACTGGCTACCTAAGGCATATTAAAGATATGAATACTTGCTAAAGACTTGCAGTTTTGAGAGTTCCTGCTCTTTGCCGAAAGTCTTGATGAGCATCAGTAAAGGTTTGAAATGGGAAATATGTAAACTGCTTGTAAGAACACAACAAAAGATACTAGTAAAGATCATATTCTGAGTAGAAGAGGCTTCCTTTCCATTTCTGAAACATGTTGTTGGGTTTTTTTATTATTTGTTTGAGGATTTTATTGTTGTGTTTTGGTTGGTTTTTTTTAAGCAGCTTTATCGGCTGAACTGTAAAGCAAAGTTTGCTTGTTTTTGAATATGGATATTAGGAAGAATGGGAAGGACCACTGAAAAAAGAATTGTACACTAGTCCATTTTGCTAGAGATTTGCACACATTATAATGAATCAAAGCAGCACATAGAGAAAATATGCTGCTGAATAAATTACCACTGTGAGCCTATACCTTCAATAACAGAATTTGCCACCTCCTACTCAAAACACAAAGGTTCCTGACACTTGAGCAAAGAAAAAATTTTGCTAAGAGGTACCAGTGGCAGCGTTTGAGGGTTAGAGGAACACTCAGAAATTAAAAAAGTACTTTGCACAGAAGTCAGACTAAGCGTAATGTTTTAGAATTAGACATTATGTGCTGCTGTACATTAAGAACCAGGAAATCAAAGGTGATGATTAGATATGATATTTCTATAGTATTTCCTGCCAAGCAGAAATCTAATAAGATCTTCTGATAGTGGTATAAACAGGCTGCTTTCGCAACTTCTGTATTTGGATAAATTTGAGATGTTTATTTGAATAGATTCTCCAAGCTAAATATTAGCCAGAGAATTATTGAAACTTTCAACATAGTCAAAATTAAAGTATGTTAGGGACATTATATCTACAACAGTTAAACAGTACTCCTGCATATCTGCATTACCTTGAAATGTCTTGCAACATTTAATTCATGGAAGTCTACAAAGTAGTAAAATTTCACAATAATTTGTGAACAAGTTCAGCTGCTAATAACTTCAGCTAGCATCCTGACAAAGCAGCTGAATCACCACTAAGACTAACAGCTTAACCAGGAAGGTGTTTTATGCTGGTTGCTCCAAAAGTAATGCCTCCTATTTATTTCCGTGGAAAATACAACAGATACAAAGAACACAGCAAAACTATTTGATTGAACAAATTAACTGCTACAAAATGCCATTTTTCAACATTCATCACTATTAGCCATGTACTTTCACTAGCAATGAATAAGAGCCAGCATGCCATGCTCATAAAAATCTGCACAAACAGAGGTGCAGACCAACTGTCACCTCTGCTGACACGCATCACTCACTGCTTCATTGTTTTCATGTTTACTGGTTGGTCTCCATAAATGATCAGCAAGCATGAATGAATGTCAGTGGGTACATTTTTTCCACATAGAGGATTTCAGTGTCACACTTTAACTTCCTGCTTGCTTCTGTGTCAGACACTATTCTGTCAGACTGCCCCTGTGTTGCCATCTGTCACATGGCAACCAAATGGAATGGGATTTTGGTGGGAAGGCTGAACCTCTGCTGCCATCCCACCAATATCTGACATTGTAAGACAACATAATAAAATAGGAGGCATTACTTTCAGAGCTGCCCTCATACATTGGATCTAGCTAGTTCTGCTATACCATATTGCCAAAGACAGGTGCAAATAATCAGATCAAACAGACTGAGTGCAATAAATTAATTATTTTACCTTATACACTAAGCATAAGATTTTCAAAATTAAAAAAAAAAAAAAAAAAAAAGGTTTATTCCTTTCTTCATTATTAAAAGAAAAAAATTATCAGATCTTTTCATTACATTGTGTGGAACAGATTTAAGGCATTTCTAGGTGTTTTCAATCATTTACTATCCTATTAGATATCCTTAAATTATCCAGCTAAGTATCTTGCATTTACTATCTGGATGATATATTTGAGCTTATTTTCTGAATAAGTCAGAACTGCCCCAGTGGTGGGTGGTCCAACAGATAGCAAATTAAAACATGACTTATTATGCAGCATCTTGCAGGTATCCTGAAACAGAAGTCTGATTTGACCATAGTGTAGGGCTTCCCCTCACTGTTCTTTTGAGCAAAAGTGTTGGGAACCATCCTTTTTAAAAGGGTTACACCAAGCCTTCTTCCCATTGCTCAGCAGATGGCAAAATATTCCTACATACATATCAGTATTTATTCATGCTGCTAAGTACTCATTTGGTTGGCAGACTGGAAAATGCCAGTACCCTAATTAAAAGTAAATGGAACCTAAAAAGAATATGTTGTGTCAGAATGAAGAAAATATTGCCTGAATCATAATTAAAAAGTTTTATGGTTGTGGTCAATAGTATCAAACAGGGTAAGCTCATCAAATAAAATTAGGAAAGATAAATGGACATAGTTCAGGAGAAGATTATTCTCTGAAACAAGAGTGAGTTTAGTGCTGCAGTTGGAAGTGTACTCAGAAAAGAAGTTCTCAAAGGAAACAAAATTGATGACATTTTCAGAATGACATTTGGTCTCTTGAAGACCTCATGGATCGCCATTGATTCTGGTGGATTCGAGCTGTTACATCAGCTGGGAGCTCTTCCCAAATCTTCCCAAATTTTCTTATTACACATTTTCTTTCAGATCACAATGAAGCAGGTACTGATATACTAATATATTTGTATAGTGCATACTTTTCAAGGGTCTATACTGAAAAACCTATAGGCTAGCTACTGTTTTTATGACATTCTCCTCACCACCAGTTTGCTGAATCCCATTATTAAGAAACAGTGTTTCCAAACTTGGAGTTAATAATTAAGACTGCACAAAAGCAATGTATTAATAACTGCCAAGAACACTAAAAGAAAATAAACAACAACAAATAAAAACAGAAACAAAAAGCAAATACTAACCACATTTATTTGTTACAGTACAGGATCCAGGATTCTTCATGAATCACTCCATATCATACAGTAAACTGGTTTTGTCATGTACAGTGAAATAATTTTAATGACAAAATCAGCATGGACCACCACAGGAAGTTCTACATCTTTATAAAAAATCTGAATCCTTCAGCCAAGAGCAGTTAAAATATTGTTCTCTTGGACAGCGCTGCTGTGCAACCTGATCGGGATCTAATAAGACAAAAAACTGGGTATTTTCATAAGCTAATTTTTGCCTTGGGAGGCTGCTATCCCTCCCTAGGCTCCATCTGCAGTCAGTACAGAAGAGATGATCTCAAAATGGTAATTCAGAGTTGGAGCCCAGTTTAACCACACTGAATTGCTCTCTGGGGGAATTTTTTCTCTTCCCAGTGACAGCAGAGCTTTTAGAGGAATATTAGCCTTAGGTAAAGTGAAATACTCAGTTGAGCAAGAAACAACGAGTAATCTTCATCAATTCACATAATAAACCTGGAGCTTGATCCTCCCTGTTTGACAGCTTTGTTAATTCCATTAAACATCTTGAGAAGAAAATGAGATGAGGACCTTAGGTCAGCAGTAGATTTGTAGATTTGAATTCTAAAACCTGTTTAAATTCCTCCAACAGAAGGAATCCTTTTTCTGGCTCCTGTGGAAATCAGAATTTAAAATGAGCCCTTACTCCTTTGGGTAAATAAATCGACTAAAAACAAACAAACAAAAACTGCTTTAAAATATGTGTCTCTATGCTGGTCCAAAAAATGCTTACAGTACTTTTTAGGTCTTTTAGTTTATATTTAACTCATGGAGTGTCCCGTAATTTTCTGCATGCAGCATCCCTACAGCACACAAGTACTTACGAGTACTGCAAGAATTCCTCCTGCAGTAAAGACACCAGGTAGATTTGTCAGTAGCAGTTCAGCATCACAAATGCTGTTTCCTAATTTTTTTTTCCTAAATTTTTTCCTAATTCCCAAATAAATCAGAATGCCTGATAACAACAACTTTAGATGTTTTTTGCAGACAACAACAACAAATAGTAGTAGGTATTTGTAAAGCAGAGAGTTTGCAGCTAGAAAAGACCCTCCCTAGCCATAATTACCATCCTGTTACAAATCATCCATTCCTCAGTAAATGCTGTAAATAGAACAGCTGAAATTCCTATATACAAGGTATACTTCTCAATATATGTGGATTTATGTGAATAACTCCTATGAACTCTAAAGACAGTTAAAAGTCATTGAGCATTCCTATTAAAATATCCCTGTTCACTTATACCCTTATTAGCTAAAATTAGTCTTCACCTTCTCTGAAATACAATTGTTAGGAGACAAGGAGTTTTCATTCTTTGGCAAGAACCATAGAGCAGTGCTAGTCCTACAGTCTTCAAAACAGGGGCCGCCATCATGTCACTGAGTCCCTTGAGTTTTCTCATCAAAACCCTTTCAGCATTGCCTGAAATCACCTTGAGCTGGCTAAGCACACATTGTAAGCATGGAAAAGATTGTGCAGCATGTTCAGGCAGGGTTTCCTGCAATAGATATCAAAGGAAGGAATCCCCTCTTGGTAGTATCGCCTGATAACACAGCTGATGCTATTGAAACAAGAATGTGTTATGAATACCCGAAAATCCCAGGGCGAGGAGGATCTTTTTTAAAGAAGGAGGAGTCACTGTGAAAAGAACAGAAGAAAAATTTTCAACCTCCCAAAAACAGAGAGAGATAATTGTATGCTGCACAGCCACTGCTCTGCTATTAAGTCATGGCTTTGACATTGAGTTTTACCTGCAATACTTCAGTATGAAGAATGACTTGCAGTGGTAGTAATAAGAAGTAACAATAACTGCTGAGTTGCATCAAGCAAGCTATGAAATATAAAAATCTACATTTGCTTCACAGAATTTTGATATTTCTTTTCTCTTACTTCCAGCAAAATGCAAGAAGGGAACATATTTCAGATCTTAATGGTATCAGAGAAAAGGATGGAACAGAGTGAAACTTTTGACAGAAAGATGTAAGCTGGTGTGTTTCATCAAGTTCAGATTTCCTTTTACTGAGCAACTTAATAAAGCTCCCCTTGATATACATCTGATTCTCCTCTCAGCCCACCAGTCTTCCACAAAGTGAGCTGTCACAGATTTGATGAACCTCACTACAATGACTCCTAGATGTAGGGGTATTATAGTTATACTTTTTGTTACAAACGACAAATATGGACATAGATAGAGGCTGGTATAAATTTTCTGCTTCATTTTATTCTTTTCAAATAAGTGTATTGAGGCTATTTTTCACACACACTAGCCTAAGGGGTGTGAAACAAAGTACACTTGGAGAAGATCTCATTGTTGTGTCACTTTGTGTTGTCATAAGGGGGAGCAATGCAGAGGAGGGTCCTGGGAATTGCTTCCCCTATCTATATTTCTATATCAATAAAAAATTATATATATATATATATATCCTCCTCTCCTACAAGCATGAGAGGTAAGGTATACTAAATGTATAAATTTGTAAGTTGCCCATGTTACCCTGTCCATGTTGCACCTCCTCCATACTTTTTCACGATGGCACTGGTGGGCTTCTCTTATTCAGTTCAGAGGCAACACAGGATTTCTGCAACCATGCACAGCACCAGCACTTAAACTTGGCATGAAGAGCTATAGTTTCACCCTGAATAGCAGTTTGTGCTGTTCCTTTTGCACCAAACTCCACTGAAAGCCAATACCTGAATATACGTAAGGGTACAAGCCCCAGCTTTTCTGTGTAAAATTTTTCTTTTGATGGATAGAGAATAGCAGAACAGCACCCAATAATTAACCACGATAGTTGTGTTCAAGCAAATATGTTTACTAAGCAATCTACATATATCTTCTAGAAGGGCACCTTATTTTCTCTCCTTTTCCTTTTATATTCATTTCCTCTATGTCACACACACGAAGGAAAAGTGTACTGGATCCATGACTTTGTTTTGTCAGAGAGATGTTTTTCTCCTAAGTTCTTTTTTGTCCCTCTGTAAAATTCTCCCATTTCCTTACAAATTCAAGTAAGTACATCACCTGCACTGTGATTTTGCAAAGCACATGACTTCATTTTCCACAAAGGAAGCAGAGATAAAAAGGGGCTTTTTTTTTTTTTTTTTTTTTTTTTAATAAATAAAATGTATTAGAAGCTACAAAAGGAAAGCATCATTTTCTATTATTTTTTCAGATGTAGCCCAGAGACAGATTTTTCTCTTCACAAAGTAGAAAATTGAATTATTCTATCTGAGTGCTCTCCTTTTCCTGTTCTCTCATCCTCTTGACTTTCTGCAAGCAACAGAGAAATCGTTAAAAATACATGGAGTCTGGAAAAAAAAAAAAAAAAAAAAAAAAAAAAAAAAAAA
>NW_024962263.1:39217702-39222516 GCF_019238085.1 Lagopus leucura
GGGCTGCCCAGGGAGGTGGAGGAGTCACCATCCCTGGAAGCATTCAAGATATATGTGCATGTGGCACTGGGATACATGGGTTAGTGGGCACTGTGGTGGCAGGTCAGTGGTTGGACTAGATGATCTTAGAGGTTTTTTCCAGCCTTCATGATTCTGTGATTCTGTAATTCCTTTATTCTAGGTGTAGTTAGAAGAAGTACACATCTCTATCTCCCACAACAAAAAAAAAGTATGTGGAAGAAAAACTTTGTATCTTAATCTGTATACCCTGAAACTTCAAGATTTGCTTTAAATCTTCTTCTTTTTCCTTTTTTTTTTTCTTTTACTCAGAGGAATCAGACATCTACTTTTTGAAACAGTGTCTTAAGGAACAGGCCAACAAAGCAGAGGTGATGAGGGGATGTCCAAGAGTTCTTCAGTCGAGGGTGCGCTGAAGTGCAAAAAAAAAAACCTGGCAAGTCACTGACCTGGAAAATACAGACAAAAGAAATAGGAATATAATAACGCGCTCTCAGGATGGGGTCAGTTTTTTATGCATTGAGTATCACACAGACATATAAAATTTGTGCCATCTACAGACGCTACAGAATATTTTGACCATTCAGTGCAGGTATCTAGCCTGATAGCTGAATTATCATGGTTTTGCACTTATCTTTTAAATGAGCGTTAATCAGATTAAGCGACAAGATGGAAGAGCTTTTGATCAAGTGTTCAGTGTCTGAGTTGTAAAGATGACATTAGACTCCTTCCTTCAAAGCGTTCCTCTGAGATGTTACAGTTACCACAAAGAAATCAGTAATTAAAACCAAAACTAATACTTTCAATATGAGATAGGGGGGAAACCTTAACACCATCTGAATTGCACAGTTTTCTTGAAAAATGAAAATTACAAAGCTGCAGGTTTCTCTTGCTTTGCTCTTTGATGTTGTATGCCTTCTTTAAAAAAAAAAAACAAAAAAACCCACTTTGCACATTATTCTCTGAACAGACTTGAATACT
The DNA here is from genome assembly GCF_019238085.1 of Lagopus leucura. Classification (NCBI taxonomy): domain Eukaryota; kingdom Metazoa; phylum Chordata; class Aves; order Galliformes; family Phasianidae; genus Lagopus; species Lagopus leucura. Next base: position 39,218,702 of record NW_024962263.1, read on the forward strand.
AGACTAAAACCTATTTTATTTTCCTGAAAGTAGAGATGATTACGTGAATAAACTCAGTTGTGAGTTTGACAAGCTTTGGCTTGAAAGGAAGATGAGCAGTGGAGCAAGCCAATAAATATATCCAATTTAACCTTCCACCTTCTCAGTAACATATAAAGCCGGTAAAGGAAAGAGTGTGGGTTAATTTCACAAGGATGTATTGCCCCTTTAGTGTAAATAGCAAGTGAGAAATTACAAAATAATAGAAAATATACTGTGGAAAGAAGAGAACATTTCAGGCATTTTACAGATGCTGAAGTTGTTTGACCTCTCAATTTAGCTGTCGCTTGCAGCCTACCTTTTCTGTGATACAGCCCAAGAAATCAAACATCCTGGAGGGATATCACATGCAACTGCAATCAACGGAGTGAAGTTCGAGTCAGCTTGCCTTCTCTAATTATAATTTCATGTGCTTGTTCCTATGAAAAGACTTGACCCAACCATGTTAACACCTGTGCCCCTTGAATGCTGAGGTGCCCACCTCTATAACGAAAACAAGGTGGAAGACAGAAAGAGAGAAACCAGAACTGCTGCAATTAAAAATGGTATGGGAATGATGTCAGGAAACATGCAGTCTTTACTGTACTTCTCAGAGAAGAGCTAATGTCTAGAAAGGACTCCTAGAGACAGTGCTATTCTAATAATATCACCTATTCATTCTGGTTGGATTTATAATAAAGCGATATTACCTTAAGAAAATTGTTTCGTGAAGCTATCTGTCTGCAATTATACACACTCATATTTGGAAATAGTTACTTATTCTGAGGATAGTTTCCATGACATTTCTCCCATTTATCGTATACAATCTTTCTGAAATGAGGTCAGGCAGAAAAATATACGTGAATTCAGCAAAATAAAATAAAATAAAATAAAATAAAATAAAATAAAATAAAATAAAATAAAAAGTATTTTTTCCAACTCTCCAGCTACTTTATATCCACTGGAACTTATTTTTGAATCTTATACAAAGGATTCAATCATACAAAATGATTTCCTTCAAATCTGTACCTACAAGTGAGAACCTGAACTTTCCAAAAGATATTAAATCAAGAACACCAGCACTAGGGAAAATCTAAAGCTAAATTTTGGGAAATATTCAAAAACAGTAAAGTGGAATTTGGTATAAAAATAGCACTGGATTTTCCAGCAAAATATCCAGTATTTTCTTTTTTTAAGACATACTTGGAAATATGCAGAGAAGGACATTTGTGTGTCCATCCACTTGAACAATTTTATGTTTCTCATTCTGAATAAAGTTTTTGATCTTTTCAGTGTGTCAGCAGCTTGTGGAAGAGTGAGGAAGGTCTTATTTGGTTTAACTCAGTCCAAGTTTTCTGCATAGTGTAGAAACAGTCCTCAAGAAATATGAATGTATGTTGTGTAAAGCAGAAAAAAGGTGTCTGGAAATTAGACATTTCTTACTTGTACATAGCTAAGTAGACTTCTTCAAATTCTTCATGAATCATATATATGTAAAACAATGCGTGCTAAATAACAAGCAATTTGGTCCCATGCTCCTTCTACACATTTCAATATGGTTTTCCTAGGGGGAATCTTGTTTTTTCTCTGCAGAGAACTGACAGCAGCCTTTTTCTAGTGAAACCAACGATATAAGCAGAGGGGGCTATGAAGGCCTATGTAACATATGATATAAGCAGAGAAACTCTTACAGTGATGTTTGAGTATCTGATGATAGTTGACATGATTTTGCTGATCATAGCTTCTCAGATAGGCATGTATTACTTAATTTTGTGGGTGAAAAAGATTAGATAAAAAAAAAAAAAATTGGCAAATTTTTCAAGGTAAGAGATTAAGGGTCTGGAGCATCTCCCCTATGAAGAAAGGCTGAGTGAACTGGTTCTGTTTAGCCTTGAGAAAAGAAGACCGAGAGGGGATCTGATCCAGGTCTATAAATATCTAAGGTGTGGGGGTCAGAGTGGCGAGGCCGAACTCTTTTCAGCAGTGTGTGAAGACAGGACAAGGGGAAATGGCAAGAAACTCGAGCATAGGAAGTTCCTCACAAATGTGCGAAAGAACTTCTTTACGGTGAGGGTGACGGAGCACTGGAACAGGCTGCCCAGGGAGGTGGTGGAGTCTCCTTCTCTGGAGATATTCAAGACCCACCTGGACACCTACTAGTGTGACCTGGAGTAGGGAACCTGCTTTGGCAGGGGGGTTGGACTCGATGATCTCTGGAGGTCTCTTCCAACACCTATGATTCTGTGATTCTGTGATTCTGTGATTTGGGATGAGTCTAAGGATGGATTTGATCCACACAGCCATCCTTTATAACAAACTCATACCCTTAGTCTAGGTTACAACCTTGAACAGTTGTATCCTGAAGCACAAAATATTGCAGGTGTTAAAAACTTGACACCACTATCGACACCTCAGCACCAGGGACTATATTGCTATTTTTTCTTATATCAGCACTTGCAAGAGTAACAAGCCAGACTTAGCAGGGCTTTGTTGCTGACAGAATAGGTACCAGGATATGACCTTATGATATTTCTTGCCACAAGAAAGTGGTGATTTTCTCTATATCTAATATATTTCCAGGCCACTGGTATGAGCAAATGAGAATTTTCCCCTCTATATATTTTCAAAATTGCTTACTGCTTATACTGACTTTTACTATCTGCATACTCATCTATTTTGAACTGTCTGAAAGAGACAAATAGTACAAAAGTAAACTGTCTCCTCTGTTTCCAGGGCTCTGAGAAAACTTTCGCATAGAAGAAAATTTAAATGGTCAAATTCCATTTGAAAATTGAAAAGTCACGTAAGATAAGGACACTGCAGCTTTCATGGAACTCATGAAGCCCACCTTCTCTTTTTATGTAAAAATCTAATGCCAAAACACAACATCCAACTTCTTTTTCTGATCTTCTTCCTTTAGCTCTCTACTTGATGAATTGAGGTGGTATTTGTAAGGATGAACATGTTGTTTTGAACTAGTTTTGGCATCTACTATCTTTATTCCTTTCTCCCTATTGTGACCAGATCCTTCACTGCCTCAGGATCTACCTTCATTCTGGCAATATAAAGAAAATTTGAAAGTTTTTAATTTGCTTACTATAAAATGAGTGGGATTCGTTTACAATTATTCAGATGTCTAGCTATATTTTAGATCTAAGTGTCTATGCGAAGTTTCTCTCTACTAACAGCTGACCAACATCTCATCAATAAATGCCTACTACATTTCTGGTATTGAAATCTGTAAATCCTGTTACAATAGTGCACCATCACACATGTACAATATGCAGTCCCTGACAATGTAAGTGTCTTACCCATGCCCAATCCATTGTGATCAACTCCCACTTCTTGAAGCATAAACTCCCCCTACTTTGCCCTAGTTAAGCCTAGTTCAGGAGAAATGGTTTTACCAGCTTACCATAATATCTCTAGAATTATCCATGGGGTTTGATTATCAAACCACACAAAAAACATGAGCTCAGAGAGGCTGGTAATTAGTAAAAGATAGATTTTTCCTAGAACTTTTAGATACAGTAATTGAAGAATAGCTAATAAGATAAAGAGGGCAGGGACTAACATCATCAGAGTTTAAAGCAGGTTTTTTTAATTTATGACAGAGACACGTTTAGGAGCTATATGCAGTCTGAGCAGATCTTGAAGAAAGGGTTAGAGAAAGACCAGGTTGTAATAGTCACCTGGAGATACTTCAGCTCAGATCACCAGTGAGAGAGTTAAAAGATGAAGACCTGAGGAAAAATAAAATAAAATAAAATAAAATAAAATAAAATAAAATAAAATAA
>NW_024962263.1:39222526-39321360 GCF_019238085.1 Lagopus leucura
AAAATAAAATAAAATAAAATAAAATAAAATAAAATAAAATAAAATAAAATAAAATACAATCCTTGGACAAGATGCAAAGCCTGCCGAAGTCATTGTCTGAGGGAACTATAGACTTACAGAGTATTTCTCAGCCCAAAATGCTCCTTACCTCTTGTTGGAGCCATGGGTTTTGATGGGTTCCGCCTGATGCAGGGATCAACCCTGGGTTGCAGTGCTGCCTGGGATCACTGGAGGGAAACAGGAGAAGAATAGAGATTCTAGGGATCTTTCTTATTCTGGTCTTCCAGGTATTAAGGATGTAATAATAGTCAGGAGCTTTAGGAGGATGAATGACATGATAATGGAATTGTCCTTTTCCCACAGTTCATCTACCTATATCAGTACTGGCTTCTATCATCTTCCAGCATGTATCTGCAATGTCCTCTACTGATAATTTGTTTAATTTCCAGTGGCTGTGACTTTTGTCTGCTTGCTCACTTCCATGCTAATATGATTCCTCTTGGCATAGATACTTTTGATGAACACGACCACATTGTGTTTCCAGTCACATTCTTGATGCATCCAGAAATCACAGGAGTGTTCCCATAGAATTTAATAACCAGAGCTCCCTCAGAGGACAAGGTCCCCTCCAAGGATGAGACATTTGATAAGGAGGAAAGCTGAGTGTGTGTTTTTCCAAAGATTCTAGAAGTTTCTTCTTTCCCCACTTAATACATGTTAAGAAAAACACCAGGAGATTGTATGGAAAGCTGTTATCTGCTGTATCAGCTGTGCAATGGACCTTCTGCATTTTCTGGGAACATATACTATACTCTCTGCTATTACTCAGCAGTTTGCTTGTACTAGAATCTATGCTGAGCCTATGGCCATTTTTTCTGCTATAGCCTTGCACCTAACTCAAGTAAGGTTTTTTGAGTGATAGTGACAACAAGACCTAATTGAGGAACTTGATTTGTCAGAGCATTGCATAGTTTGCTGTAACATTGCTCCTGCAATATGTGGCCCGCAATGAAGTGATGGAGAGATCTAAGCGAGCAAGTACACAGTCTTTTTCCCAGGAAGAAACAAACTGTTCTGCACATATCAAACAGAAAAAAAAAAAAAAAAAAAAAAAAAAAAAAACCAATTCCTTGTGTTATCACCTATGACTACCAATCAGCTCATTTGATTCAAATCAAAACCTCTCTAGGGGTTCTACCATATGGTTGCAAGTGCAAGAATCTCACATGAATCTGAGATGCTCGAAGTCGTCACAGTGTAAGACACTACCTTATTAATTTTTATATGCCAATTTCACAAGCTGTAAATAATGGAAATTACATTTATTACCAATTTTAGTAAAGATCTTAAAGATCTACAGAGGAAAATGTTTGTAGTACCAAAGATTGTAACTACCACGTGAAAATATCAAAAGAAATTATTGTCTAGTTATTTTGTACTCATTCCCATCTGAACCTCAAATGTGTGACATCCCACATAGTATTGGAAAACATATATTTTATTTTTCCATAGCAAAAACACTAATCCCTCATTGCTCCCTGCTTCCAGTGACTTACATTAGATTTGATAATTGTAGGAAACAATAAGAATGAGCTGAGATAGATACAGCTTACTTCTCAACTCCACAACCAACCTCTCTGGTTATGAAGAGTGATAAGTAGATAATATTGTTCCTCAGATACACTCTATTGGCTATGCTTTTCCTCATAATGTCAGAAAGTAAGTGTTAACTCCTGGCATTATTTCACAGCAAAAAAGTTTTGTCATTCTACTGTGCTAGAAATATCGGCCTAGCATCAGAACTTGTTACAAACGCTGCTAGTGGCTTGGTTATCTTGGCTATTATTTTTCACACAAGTCAGCAGTAGCTTTGCAAGTATGTGTAAAAGCAACAAGAAAATGGATTTCCAATTTGAACTGTACCACCTTCATGAAATAAAGAAAAGCAAATGGATTTACAGTATATAAAATAAAGTAACAGAACTGAGCATAAAGAATGACATCAAAATTCTAAATTGTGCTTTTCAAAAAAATGGTAAATGTTATTTTCAACTATTAATATTTTAAAACGGTGGACTTTTTCCCTCAAAAAAAATTGTCAAGTTCCAGGCACTGTTCTCTTTTGTTTTTGTTGAGTACAATCTTCTCGAACCATCTGAAGCAAAGTCATTAGTTTTACAAAAAGACAACTGAAAAGAAATTCAGCTCACCTTCACAAAATAAGGAGTTCAAAGATCAGAAATGTAATGGCAAGTCCTTCAAAGGATGTATACATGAAGCTATATATACTGGTAGCTTACTAGAAACTCAGCTTCCCCTCCTTTCTCTGTTCTCCCTTTGATCTCAGTCTAAACATCAGAACCTAGTTTTTAAAAAGACTTGAAGTGCCTTTCATTTTCTCTCAGCTGCCCGAGGAACAACAACTCCCATGTCTTACATGAAAGAATTTATTTCTCCCTAAAAATAAATTCAGTTTCAAATGCCCCCCACAAAGAAGTTGAAATAATTTCCTCAACTTTGGGAAGACAAAAGAAGGTAATTGCATGGATAAGCCATTACCTACAGCAGGAGGAAAGGCGGAGGAGTCATTACAGACCTAGCTGGAGCAGTAATAGAACATTTCCAGCTTGTCATTTTTGTAAGAAAGGAGCACAGTTCATATGTGGTAACCTTTGTGCTCCTCAGACAAGGATAATTAACACTAGCAATGCTGGCTAAGCTGATACCAGTTATAATCTAATAGTAATACTTATCCCTTGAGTTTTTTCCCCTTTCTTCCTGTAAAAGCACTGAAACTATTTGCTAATTCAAACCATTATTTTTCTCTTCTGAGCTAACATTGTTCTGGGTCAGGTACATAGCATACACTTTTGCCTCTAGCATGGTTAATTTAACAGTCATAGTACATTTCTACTGCTCACAAATGCACTTTTCTTTACTCACTCTCAGTCATGAAATTAGTCAGATGGGGAACATCAACAAGCGATGAAAAATCCTCCAATTTTAAATTCAGTCCAGCTAATCAGCTAAGGTCTACATTCTTAGGTGCAATAGAGGTGCTTTTCAGATTTCAAGAAGGTAGAATCATGAGAGAGAATCACCACTAATATTTATACATGTAAGCCAAGATAACATCTCTCCAATTACTTAGATTTTCTTTTATATCAGCATGGCTCATTGTGCTGTGACAACAGACCACCATTGAAAAAAATGCTGACATCCAAAACATGACAGTGTTTTCAGCTGTTCTTTTGTATTTTTGAGTATATCTTTCTTGAAAAGGTCTTTTCACTCAGAAATCAACAGGCTTTAATGGAAAGTTTTGAGGTGTCTAGAAGGTGAAAATTCTTGCTTGAGAACAAAGGATAAGAAAGAATTCATAAATAATTATTTGGTACAATTTAAAATATTTTTAAGACTGTGACAGCTCCTGATTTTTTTCATGATTGATGTCACTAATATGAAGATATGCAAAATGTTTTGACATTTCTAGCTTGAGCCCTATTATACATCCTGTGTACTGTCTCTCAGAGGTGCATTTTGGCACACAAGGTTCTCTTCCCAGCCAGGAGCCAGATGGACCACTCCATGAGCCTTCACAGTGCAAATAAAGTTTGGCCCAAAAAAGACTAACGATTGTAATAGGGAAATTATTGTAGTAATAGATAACAAAACAATCACACATGTTGTTTCTAAGCTGTGTTTTTATTAGAGACTTATGCTGTTCCTTGAATTCCATAAGAAAAATGTTTTCCTTAAGAGGGTAACAGTGTAAATGTGCTGTTACGAGATTCTTTGTCTCAGGATTTGCTAACCTGTTTTCTCTGTACCAAGATTGCAAAGAATGGTCTCAAACGTGAGAGAAATCTCATTTATGTAGAAAATCATAGTACTTGGCCCTGGCTTGACCTTGGCCATTGCTCAGCAAAAGTTAGTAACACCTCCACTGCTAAAGGAAACATGCTCCAGCACAAGAAACATCCCGCAGAATCTTTGTAATAAGAACTTGAAACCCTTTAAGCTCTGGATTTTGGGCCAACTGCCCACTTTGGCACAACTTTGAATGACAGCAGTAGATAGGTTTGAAGATTGAAGAGCAGAACAGGCTGGCACACAACAGGAGGGGTGGAATAGGCAGGCAGATCCCAAGTAATCACTAGGTAGCATCACTTTGAAGCTGAACATCACCTGCAGAGACCCTGTCAGGGAGCTGGAGACCCTAACTTTCATTTATCTACTGTAAATTGAAAACAATAAATCCTACCTATTGGCGAAAAACTGTAAATTAACCCTTTTATTTATGTGTGTATTTGTATTATTTAGTGTGTAATTTCCTTTCTGTAAATTGACCATAAGAAAATGACCAGTTGCCATGCCTTAAACAAAAGCACTCTTCATTGTCTTGCAGCAAAATCCTCAAACTGAGATTATGAAGGCCATCATTCACTAAATGCAGTAAGTTTATGAAGGATTTAAAGCAGCATGAGTGTATACACAGTAGCAAATCTTTATACCAATGGCTTTTGTAATCATTTTACAAATATCAGCAAAAACTCACAAACTGTTTTCTCTTTTGATTTATCTTTTCTTTTTTTAAAAAATGATACATATGAAAAAAAAAAAGTGTAAATCTTTTAAGGGATCATTCACTTGTTTTCAGTAAAGAAGTCACTTTTATCATAGAGTCCTACACTCATTTCTAGGCCTAGAAGAAATCAAATTTAATACCACTGAAGTCAACAGTGTTATCACATCAGGAGCAGATACTGGCCAGGGCTTTTCCAACAAGATGAGTAACTTGTGTAAATTGCCTCTTTATTAAGCAGATAATTGTTTTGTCAGTTACTTATTTGCCCAAGGATATAAAGAAGCAAGCAATGTAAGGACAGAGAAGTAAAATGAGAAGGAACTTCCTCAGCAAAGACCCCTGAAAAGCAAGACTACAGTGAATGCCTCAGTCTGAGAGGTACAGTGTCCCTCATTTGCTGTATTTGATTCTGCCTGCTTACAAATCCCCTCTAAGTTATCCTAACCATAAAAATTTTTTTTTTTTTTTTTTTAAATAGAGCTGCTTCACTCCCAGCAGATTTTGAGCACTTCAGCCTTTTGATATTCGGCAGCTAAGGGGACCATGAAAAGTCTGAAGAGTCATCAGGACTGCTGGAAGAATCAGATTATGCTCTAATTTGGGAAAATAGGCAACTGCCTCTCTCCTGCTTTCCCTGCCCTGCCCCCTTGTCGTCCACAGGTAATTATGGTACCAAAAATATTCAAAGAGAGAATTTTAAGCTGCTAGTGAGAGTATCACGCCAAACTTGAACAGCTGAATAATAAACACTTAGATTAAGAATTTTTGTATCCTGTATGCACAGTCACAGGAGGATTTGTGTCACAGCATATTCTGCTGAAGGAACATCTTGCAGAGGTGCAGACCATCTGACATCAGTACTAATTCTATTTTGTCAAGTTTCAGAACAATACTAATTTCTGAGCTGTAGAAGAAAGGAAGAAAGGGGAATGAAAAGCAAACTCCTTTGCAGATATATTGAAATGCAGCCTGATGGTTCTTCAAGTGTCAAAGTGTGTGAGACTGTATACTGACCTGTCTTGAGGAGAAAAGATACATGTTGGAGGAATCATGAGCAGAAAGAAGGGGAGACAGTCCTGGAACACTGAGAAAAATAGATCAAGCTAGAAAATACTGAAAGCAGAATAATTAGTTACTGTTAGTAAGCTTTTGGACTGAACTCTGGTTTTCTCTGCCAGTTTGAAGAGGGATAGGAAAAATTACTTTGAAGTAATTCTGAAAAGATAAACGCTCTTCCGTCTTAAGATTTATATGTAGTTAATCCTGGGAGACAACAATACCTTTTACTGACAAAAACAATGTAGCTGCAGTTGAACAAAAATGCTACCTTTCCTGGTAGTAGAATAATTCCCAAGTGGAACAAATACTGTCTTTTGAGGAATGTAAGCTTAAAAAAGAAACTCCAATGGCGTATGTAAAAATTCTGTTTTCCAGCTGTATTGCTACTGCTTTAGTTTCAGTTTAGTAACCATGGTGTGACAAGCTTGCTCCCAAATTCACAAACATGTCTAAGTATCCAAAAAGAGGTGGAGATACTGAGAGTAGTGAAATATTCATGAAGAGGAGACTGTTTTTATTGCCTGTGATGGCAAAGGTCTAGCAACCTGGAATAATTGGTATTTAGTCTCTATTCTCTTCTCTTTTTTCCTTTTTTTTTTTTTTTTTAAACACTGAAAGTATTTTAGTATTTCATAAATCAACTCACCAGAGTATTAAAACTCCAGCTTGACACATACTTTGAATACATTCCATTTTACTGTAATGGTCTCAACAAATGAGATCTTTCCTCGTGACAAGCAAAACTCATTTTCTCCTCTGCCAACTGATCAGCCATATCTAGTTTCTCTGATAACAAATAATAGTAAATTAAAGAGGAGAGGAAGTGAGAATTTTTGGAAGCTACACCAAAATAGTTTTCAGTAATTTGTCCCTCACCAGTAGTGTGTTGTGAGGATTCTGATAAAACTGTGCCTTCTCCTTTTCCAATCTGCCAAGAGAATTAGTAGAAGCAGAAAATTGCTGGCTGTTGGATTCCTTTCTTGGCTTCTTTAGAGAGAAGAATCCCTTATCCTAGAACTGATCCTTCTGACTGAATTGTGATCAAGATTTCATCCTTCCAAAATAAATAAAGACAATTCATTCTCTGACAATCTGTTTCTGAAAACATCAAAAACTTTTAATTTGATTTAGCAGGGAAAGATCTTGATCTCTTGCACTACTAATCCATCCAAATCTTCCACCTTTTTCTATAATTCCTAAAAATAAAAACAGTGGAATGGAAACAAGATAGAAATGCCTGACTCTGGAATGAAAAACGAAATACATAAAAATATCCATTGCCAAATGTGGTAAAACTAAATCTGCTTTTAGATTAAGAGTGGTGCCTGATAATTATTTCTTAATATTTTATCTACAAATATTCTTTTCTCTGTGTCTGCCGTCAGCTCTTTTATACGACAGTGAATTTAGGTATAATTTCATTCCAGCTGTTAAGAAAACCTACACTGCTTATTTAGAAGTCTGATCTTGAAACAGTGAGTAAAACAGTGATGTTAAGGGTGGAACAACATCTTTTAAATCCACTGACACTGGGTTTAATTTCCCAGTTTAGTGGCAAGAAGGGATGCAATAAGATGTTGAACCCTGAAAATATAGGCTGCTGGATTGTTGGATTCTGAGTTTTATTGACCAGTCTTAGAGGTATTGGCTGACACTTGGCTAAACATGAGCCAGCAGTGTGCGCAGGTAGCCAGGAAGGTCAATGGCATCTTTCCTGGCTGTTCTAAGAAAAAGCGTTGCCAGCAGGAGCTGAGAGGTGATCGTTCCTATGTACTCAGCTCTGGTGAGGCCACCCTTCAAATACTGCACTCAGTTTTGGGCCTTCACTGCAGTAAGCACATTGAGGCCCTGGAGACTGCCCAGAGATGGTCAACAAAGCTGATGAGGGATCTGGAGCACAAGTCTTGTGAGGACTAACTGAGGGAACTGAGATTTAATCTGGAGAAAGGAGGCTTGGGGCAGACATTGTCACTTTCTACAACTACCTGAGAGATTGTGGCAGGGAGAGTGTCAGCCTCTCCTCCCTCATAATTTATGGCAGGACTAGAAGGAATGGCCTCAAGGGAAGGTTCAGGTTGGATATTAGGAAAAAATTATTCTCTCTCCTGAGTGATCAGGCTCTGGAATGGGCTGCCCAGGGAGGTGGTTGAGTCACCGTCCTTGGAGGTGTAAAGCAAATACTTAGATGAGGCACTAATGGACATGGTTTAGTGGAGAAATATTGGTGGTAGGTGAATGATTGGACTAGATGACCTTGGACGTCTTTGCCATCCCATAATTCTATGATTCTATTAGGTAAATGCTAGATCAGCCTTCTGGGCTGCTAGACACTGTGCCCTTTGACAACTAATGACAGTACTTCCATAGGCATAAATAGAATTAATATTATAGATATGTGCCTGAAATTGTTGAAGAATGTAATAGCTTAAAAAAGTAGTCATTATAATTGTTTTGCATGATTTTCGGGTATAGGTAGAAAAGATTATTTGAAACTGTCATTGTGAGCTATATGACTTCAAGTTATTATGAATCATCTGTGGGTTTCTGCAGCTTTTTAAAAATATACTGTTTGCTTGATTCTCAAATTAATAATAGTTGTAGCTACACACTTTTAGCTGACAGTAAACATTAGGTAATTTGTTCAACTCTCTTTTCAGCTCTGTAAGTCTTATTATCTTGTGTGCACCTGAACTAAAGTACAGACAGTTAACAGTCAGCACACAGACACAAAAAATAAAACCACACACACAACACACAGCAAAACAAAACAACAACAAAAAAGCTGGAGAACTTCTACACAGAAGAATATGAAGAAAAATAAAAGGGTATTTAGTGTTCTTCAAAAATATGTAATCAACACTAGAAACCGGTATGTGCCAGAATTTCTATCTTTAAGAACCATATTGAATTCAGGACAAATGATCATCTAAAGACACTTGTTTTTTAGCAAGCAGCTACTGTAGCTAGGTGAGTGTTTGTATCCATTGTGTGCTTGTTCTACTTAAAAATGTTAGGTTTAAAGATGGATGATTAACCTACTTTGCTTATGTTCCACCATTAAATGCACAAAAGAACATGCGTTAATCACTGACCTGGTACAAAGTCTGGCATTGCATTCTGAAAGAGAAAATCATTATTTTAATTGGAACTAATGGCTTGTGGCCATGATAGCTCATGGTGAGGCACAATATTAATGTCACTTTGTCTAGTGACAGAATATCTTATGCCCACTTACTCACAGTCTGCCACAGCACCAGCTGATGAAAATTGACACTGTCTTCAGGCCAGATCCACAGAAAAATGTCTTTGTTGCCTTTCATGACTAAAAGAGAGACTTGAAGTTCTCATGCCCAATGTCACCTGAAAGTGACAAATGCAAGAACAAACCAGGACTACTCTTGTCAGCACTTAATCAAGAGTCAGTAATTACCTTCATACATTTCTTCCTTTTCTGTATTCTGTACAGAGTGTGTTCATGTTAATATCAAGAATAAGTAGATGGAGTGTTCAGCCAGGAAAATGTACAGCTAAGCACAAAAAGGAAGAGAATATTACACCTGTCTGTGAGTTAGGTGCAATAGGTAATAATATCTACAACACTGAGAAATCCAAAGAAAGAGAATACTTAGAGAAATGTAAAGATTGTCTTCTGAACTATTCAGAAGTTTTTGGCTTTTACAGATGTCATTTCTGGAATTTACAGAATTCTAAAACAAAGTTGATTTAACCCTTTATAGCTGTCATGATTTTTTATTGTAAGAACAGGTATTAAAACTTAATTTTTCTATTTTGCTGTTGTTTTCAACAGAAGATGATATTGGATGTGGTAAATATTTATTTCCCAGACTTAATAAGAAGAGATGAGTACAGGAGGAATAATGGCTCCTTATTATTTCAACAAAGTCCATGATTAATAATGCTAGTGTAGTAGAAACACTAAGTTAGGACTTGAACCAGTGATTGAGCACCTGATGGGAAAGCAAGGCAAACCCAGGGGAGTTCAGGTGCATGTAATAGCTGAGTGATCAGAAGGGTGGAGTCAGGACCCACTGCTGTTATGTTTGAGCAAATTTTCACTTGCTGCATCTGGGATTTTGCTGCTCTACTGTTACTGCTGCACTTCCCATTGTGTTACAGATGATTTTGTTCTAAAGCCTTTTTGAACCACCAGTTTAAATTCCTCCTACTGGATTATTAGATTTCTCACAAAAACTATTTCAACTCATGTATGCCTTTTAACTGAATTACCTTGACAGCCAGAACATAAGTTTGAGAATAAGAACTTAAATTTTACAGGACAATTCTGTTGTTAGGTGCAAGCTACTTTGAAGTAAATGATCTGTGTCTCTATACATATCGTAATTTTCTGCATGTTGCAATAGTTAAGCTAGTCATGACAACTTTTCTTCAAACTTTTCTTAATTTGGATACTAACTTCTCAACTGTCTTGCAAACAACACCGAGACGTGTTCTGTTATGGAGGATTTCCAAATGAAATCCATTTTCCCCTCTTCCTATCCTATGAAATCAATTCACATTTTGAGTATCTCCAGGGAGGAAAACTTTGCAACTTCTCTGAACAACCTGTATCAGCAAAAAAAGTGTTTCCTGAAGTTCTGAAGGAAACTGGCATGTTTCACTTTGTGTCCAATGCCTCTTTTCCTGTTACCAATGAAAAAAATCACAGCTCCAAACATTTTGCACTCCACTTTCAAGTATCTATATACATCGAATCTTCAGTGAACCTCTAGTGAGCCTTCTGTTCTCTAGTCTGAAGAATCCTAGCTCTCTCAGCCTTTTTGCATAGCTGAAATGCTCCATTCCTTTCACAATCATTGTGGCACTTCATTGTACTCTCTCCATTATGTCCACCTGTTGTTTCACCAGTCCTGAGTAGGAGGGAAGGATTACCTCCTTTGACCTGCTGGCAATACTCCTAATACAGACCAGGATAATCAATCACCTGTGGGCTCTTGTTTACCAAGCTGCTTTCCAGCTTGGTGGTTCACAATACATACTGGTGCTTGTGGTAGGCCCTTTCCATGCACAAAACCTTACAGCACACTTCTCCACCCTCTCAAGGTCACCTGGGACAACAACAGATTTCTCCTGTGCATCAACCTCTTCCCTCAGTTTTTTGTCATCTGGAAATTTGCTGATGATATATTCTTCTCCCTAAGCTAGGTCAATAATGACAATGTCATTCAATTAGACCCAGTATTAATGCCTGAAGTACACTGGACCCCAACTGGACTTTATGTCCAGATCGCTACCCTCAGGGCCAACCATTCGGTTCCTTTGCATTCTCCTCAATGTCTGCTTATGTAAACCATTCATCAACAGCTTATCTATGAGGATGTTATGGGAGACATTTTCAGATAACTTACTGAAGCCTTGCCACCTTTACATAGTAGTTGTTCCATCCAGTATTCTTAGCACTTCCTGTTCCCAAGCATTCTGTGAAGAATTTACTTCTGAAACTGGATCTCCTTTCTCTTTCCTTGTTAGTGTCTTGAATAGCCATAAATCACTCCAGAATATGACCAGGGGTAGTGGGAGAAGAAGTCCAGTATATCAGCTTCTCATAGCCATTTGAAAAATGTCTGTGAACTGCTTGCAGGAGAAATTACAATAGATCTTGTAAATTTATCTCTAGTGTACAGTTCCACACTTAGGCAAGTTTTCACTTTGGTTCAAACTGTGGTCCGTGAGAGGGTGTTATTACTAAGCAAAAAATAAACCATATGAAAATATGATGCTTTCTGAAATAGTGGGGGCATAAGGGAAGTTATTGACTATTCCAAAATGAATGCAGTAGCAGTCTGTGTTAAATTCATTCACCTTCCCAGAGATCATTGTAGGATGACAGCTTTGCTAACAGGGCATTTCTAGGCAAAGGCATGGTCTGCCCTAATAGAGCCATTACAAAAATAAATTATTCTCTTTATCCCCTCTCAACTGAAATAAGGGCTTATGAAGCTGCATTTTGAGATAGTTTGCAGCAGATATGTGGTCTCCTTGATTTGCTTCAAAGACAAATAACACTGAGAATTTCTCTTTAAAATGTAATAAAGATCATAGTAGATTTAAATCTAGGGTATGCTAAAGCTAAATACTTTCTTGAAAAAAAGTTTTTCGGGTATTTTTTATAACTGAATAAGTTAGTGTGAAGTCCACCTTCTTTTTACTTTTTTTTTTTTTTAACGCTTGAAAATACCATCATGTTCATTAGGAGTATTATTCAGTTGGCAGTCATCAATGGCTTGGCACCATTTCTTACAGCATTTTCCTGGAAGAACTGACTGTTTATGGCTTGAAGAGGCATACAGTTCACTTGGTGAAGAACTGACTGGATAGCCAAGCTCAAAGACTCACAGCAGATTGAGTTCAAGTTCAATTCACTTGACAGCCAGTCAATTTTGTTTAATTTCTTTATCAAAGATCTGGATGAAGGGATTGAATGCAGCCTCAGTAAATTTGCTAATAATACCAAGTTAGGTGCTATCTACCTCTCTGCTTGAGTTTAGGAAGACTTTCAGGAGGGATCTGGATAGGCTGGATCAACAGACCAAGTCCAGTCAGATGACATTCAACAAAGCTAAATGTTGAATCACACATTTGGGTCACAAAAACATCACACAGAGACACAGGCTTGGGAAAGTATGGCTGAAAATTTGCATGAAAGAACCTGAGGGTGCTAGTCAAAATCCAGCTGAATACAAGCCAGCAGCATGTCCAGGTGTCCAAAAAGACCACCAGCATCATGGCCAGAATCAAAATAGTGTAGCCAGTAGGATAAGGGAAATGATTTCCCCTTGTAAGCAGTAATGGTGAAATCATACCTTGGATATTGTGTTCAGTTCTTGAACTCTTGCTACGAAAAAAGTATTGAGTTGCTTGGGTGTGTTCAGAGAAGAGCAACAAAGCTGGTGAATAGACTAGAAAACAAGACATATGAGGAGTGACAGAAAGAACTGAGGTTGTTTTCTCTGGAGAAGGTTGATGGAGATCTCATTGCTCTCTACAACTACCTGAAAGGAGGTTGTAGTGAGGAGGTTGTCTGTATCTTTTCCTGAGGTGTCAAGTGATAAGATGCAAGGAAAGAGTGTCAAGCTGCACGGGGAAGTTTCAATTGGACATCAGGAAGAATTTCTTCATAGAGCAGATGATCAAACACTGGAGTATCTTGACACAGGAATTGGTATTTAAGAGACGTGGGGGCACAGTAGAAGCTGATGGTAGGACTTTATGATCTTTGAGGTCTTTCTCAGCCTAACCTTTTCTAAGAAAAGAAAAGGCAAATATATTGCCCTGAAAGTTGACAGTCCATCTATGCATAATTTCAATAACTTTTTAAAAACCTGGAATTTTACATGTAATTTCTATGGAAAAGCTTTATTCTGGATAACATGCCCTTTTCCTCTGCTTTTTACCCTACAATTTATATGCATGCTCTTTTTTCGTGTGTGTGTGCTGTTTAGCAAAATCTATCTGTACTTTCTGGGACTCCAACAGTGCCTTTAAAATTATAAAAGATTTTAAGAAAAGCTTTCCAGGCCATTAAATATTGAAACCTTTGTAGCACTGAACTACTCAATTATTTCTCAGTTGTTTGACTTTCAGCCATGCTTCTTGGGTCTGTAGGTGTGTTGTCTGTGTATCTTGCAGCTGCTTTCCTGCCTCAAACTGAGAGCTGCTACCTGATAGCTGGACAACCATATTCATTAGCACATCAAAAATGTATAACCCCAGCTGTGTAGAAAGGGTAAGTACTGTGGGGATTGTCTAAAATTGCATGTTTTTATAAGATATGTATTAGCACTATAGTCTTCCAAACATATTCTGCTGAATAATGGAGAAATAAAAGAATATAAATGTAGGAGGCTATTCCTAGAGAAAAAGGTGAGTGATCTAGCCAAAGGCTAGGAAGGATTGCTAAGAATTAATCAACAAGCCTGTTAATATGAAATATCTAATTCACAGCTAAAAATTATTTAAATTCCCCACTTTGGAATCTAAATAGTGAATAGAAGTGGGGCATAAGTTTTGGGAGTAGAGATAAGGTGACCAGCACTGTTTTATCAAGTTAGGGAAGACTTTACAGGTGGAAATTTCACATGGAGTTCATCTCAGTCACTGGCTAAGCATCTCAAAAAGATATGAGGAAAAAAAGACAGTGGTATGCTACTTGGTGCACACAGCATGGCAAAGCTGTCATACCCCATAGACTTTCAATTGAAAAGTTTGAAAGGAGGAGATCTGGGTGTATCATAAGCAAACTTGATGATGCCCAAAGTTGTCACTTCCTTTAAGAAAAAATGAAAATACGTAATTCTGAGATACTGAAGAAGCAAGTGCAATCTCCAGTAAGATGTTCTTGTAAAACAAAGTTACTTCCTGATCTTAAACTTTTAATTCCAGTCATATATTTTGACAATTTTTAGGATAGAAAATGCTGAACTTTACCATTGTTTTTGGCTGTATGAACTGTCCTAATAGTTTGCCTTCTAATCAAGCCTCCTGCTATATGTTAGTAGCTCTTGCTCATCCAATTTATGAAGTTGTATAAAAAGAAATTGTACCCCTGCAGAAAAACAAACCACAGAGAATAAGTAACTAATTCCCATGTAGGTGTAAAATTTTAAAACTAATGAGATTGTAATGAGGAGAATAAAAATCTCATTGCTCCTACATACGGAAGCTAATTCAAAACTTGGATCATTCCTATTCCTTTTATTTGTTTTCCTTCCTATTTTTTATCAGAAGGAGAAGAACACAGATTAAAAAATAAAAATAAAAATAAAAAAACAGAAATGTATGCAGATATCAGGATGAAATACCTTAGACATTTGTGTATAACCATATCCTAGTAGCAGAATAGTCTTTTCCTTTTTCCTCTTCCTTTTTCTCATTCAACTCTTTGGTTCATTGGGATTTATAACTGGAATGGTTATAGTTAGCTCAGAGCCAATCCCCTTCTCTGTTGGAATTAGACTTTTTAATTCAGTCAAATTATATAGTAACTGTTACAAAACACCATGACTCTCCTCCTTAGAAGGAATCTTCCATTATCTCATCTCATGAGACATCCCTAAATAATACAGCCTGAATTACATTAAAATTTAATCTGAAGAAATCTAGCCCACTCATGAAGGTAAAGATTTGAAAATAAGCACAAAAATGTGAGATTTAGCTTCTTAGTCTTTAGACCTGATTCACAAAGCAATAAACCGACAAATCCAGGGTTTACTATCCCAGCTGAGTGGATCAGGTAAACTTCCTTTACAAAAACCAAATACTAAAAAATGAGCAGTAAACAACATGGATTTATTCACAGGTGTTCTCAGCAACAAGAGTGGACCATTATCTGGATGACGCACCAGACTTCTACTGTATAACAGCACTGCACTAGTACCTTGTTTGTTGAGAAACAACATCATAATCAAAAATCTCATTAAAGCATATGGAGAAGAAATCATAAATGGCCTCCAAGTAAAAAGGCGAGTTAAAAGACAAATTAGCTGAAAGCATTTTGGTGCTGCTCGTAAGAAAGCCAGAAACTAGAGAAAATTAGAGAAAGTGTAAAACAGTCTTAATTGGCAGAATTATCATATTAATACCACTTTCTGAACCACAGTGTCCAAGTGTACAGCTTGAAGAAGTGTAACTGGATTTATATGGGGCTGTTTGAATGCAAAGTATCTGTTTACTGTGCTTTCTGACTCTGAGAAAGAAAATGTAGAGACTGCCCAACATTGATGCCCATTTAAAACTTCCTCAGCAGATAAAAATTATTGCTCTCTGTTATAAACCTGGCTTTAGGGTATTAAAAACAGTAGCTATGGAAATACTGTGCACCATAGAATTTTTCTGCACAGTACCTAAATTTTAATGAACCAAAAGTTTTGATATAAGCTTTCTGATATTTAATGAAAAATAAATAGTTAATCAGAGTGTTCTCAGCTAAACTTCATTAAAAGATGATTGTTTGTTTTAGCAATTTCCTGTTTCCTTCACCCACCTTTTAAAGAAACTTTATTCTTGGGGTAAGAATATAATTAGAAAGTTTCATATAATGTCAGACTTTACTGTCACCAAGATAATGGTTTGTTTGCCTAAGGGGAAAAGGGAATGAGTTGTAAGTAATAAAAATAATCTTTATGATTTCTTCTTTTCCCTGCTCTTTGGCATTTCTTTAACTGTCATTAGATGTAGTTTAGACCTATGGGGCTGCAGTCCAGAATAAGAGTTCTTTTAACATCCAGTGATCCCTAGATAGGTTCTCTGTTACAGAAACATTTTTATGTATTCCTCAGGACTGTCAGTATTATTACCACCCTGGAAAAAATAATTAAAAAAAAAAAAAAAAAATTGTTTCTGGAGCTTTCAGAATTTCTGTTTCAAACATGCCAAGACCATCATTATCTATCAGTCAGAGTGAAGATTTAAAAAAAAAAAAAAAACAACTTTCAAATGTACTCTAATTTGCTTAAATGAAAATATACGTTTCACATGAAATTAATACATCAAAGTGATTGAGTAAAATCATGAATAAAATAACAAAGGAAATCAAACAGGTATATCATGAAATGCAAATCTGTCTTCAGTTCAAATACTGCTGTCCTATAATTTGATGACAGTGCACCCTTACTTATTTCCTATAACAAGAAAATGTAGCTTCTGCCAGTAAGACTTTTTCTAATTACAACCAAAACATCAAATTTTGCTTTCTTGGATTTTTATGGAAGGATTACAAAAAGTTACCACATCATTGAGCTTACCCAACCCCTGCTGCAAGAAACAAAGGAGTGCCAAATGTTTCAATACCAGTATGTGAAATAACATTGAAAATAGTAGGTTGCTTTTCCACCTCTAATTCTTTCCAAATCTTTTTTTTCTCAGTACTAAATAGAACCTCTAAATCCAGTTCTATGGCATTTTAGGCACCATGCATGTTTCTTTATAAAGTACTATAGATAAGAGATTCCAGGGGAAAGCTGAGCAAAAACCAATTTGATCTCAAATCTATGATGTCCCAAAAGCTGCAAACAGTAAAGCATGCTCAAGAAATAGGCAGCATATAAGGAACTACCTCTTGTACATTGAGATACATAGACTTTCTATGGCTGTGTTCATCTGTTGGAAAAGTGTCAATGTCTACATTCTCAAATATGTGAGATAAGCAAACCCAGGGAAACTGCTCTTTGAGGGCAGTGAATAACAGTTTTCTTTGCCTTTGAAGGAATGTAAGCAAGATTCATAGTATCAGAGAGCCATAGAATCATGGAATCACAGAATGGCTTGGGTTGGAAGGGACATTAAATCCCAACTCCCTGCTGTGGGCAGGATTTCCATCCATCAGATCAGACTGTTCAGGACCCCATCCAATCTGGCCTTGAGCTCCTCCAAGGATGGGGCAATCAAAAGAGGAAATCATATGTGCAATGTCCAAGCAGAGAGAAAAGTCAGGTGAATCTGAACTACTGTTTTTATGTTTCTTCTCCTTTCACAAGAGATTAAGTGAAAGCTCTTGTTGAGCTTTGAAGATCCACCTAGGCTTTGGGTTTTTGACTTTTAGCGAAATTGAGAGATTCAAAGGTCAGGGACTGAACTCTTGTTTTCTTAAGCTGTGGACTAAATAAGCCCTTAGTCTATGCAGATTTTATGCCTATTTATTATGCTGGGGTTCCTAAAAGTATAGGGAAGGATGGAGGAAATGGAAGCAGAATGTCTGCTATGGAAGCACCTACTAAAGCTCTCACTTCTTCAAATATCTAAAAATGGAGGAGTTTGGAAAGCAGCAATAGTGGTTAAAAGCCTTTGAGTGAAAAGTCGTAGCACACCGTAAAATTTAAGTGCAATTATAAGAAGATATAAAATTTTTTCTCTCTCATCAAAGTAACACCTCTCTTGGTCAATGGAATTATTGAAAAATCAGTTAAAATAAAATGTAAATTGAAACATCCACACAGCCATTGTGAAACTACATAATTCAAGACAAATACTATGTTGTCTTTAAGGAAATAATTCTGCCAAGCAAAAATGTATGCCCTACTTCATTCTTCCTTTCCCCTTAGCTCAATTGTAAAACTAATGACTAGCTTCATAAGGCTGGAGTCAAACATCTTTTTCAACAAATATCTTCCACCTTTGCATTAGACTTTCCATCCTTGAAAACCGTATGGTTATATTTGTCTCAGTTTAGCCAAAGATAAAGAACTTGAATCAAATAAATTTAAGAATGCGTTTTTAGATAAAGTCATGATTCTTTCTGATAGCTTTCACTGCCGCTACACAATTCTAACCTGCTTCCTGAGATAAGTAGATTTATGTGAAGTTAATATCATATTGTACTGGGCTTTTTTTTTTTTTTCCTCTTTTTTTCTTTCTGCTTTTTTGGGGGGGAGTTTGTTGTTGTTTCTTTTCTTTCTTTTTTATGTGAGGGTTTTTGGTTTGGTTTTTTTTGGTAAAAATTCTGATTTTTAAAAAATTTGGTAAATTCTTTGTGTCTTTTCCTGTATGTTTAAGTGCAACTCTTACCTCAAGTGAAATTTTCTTCAACCACATCGTAGTGGACAAGGCAACCCACTTTGTCATCTAACCCCTATATCAAAGTGTCAGAAGATTCAATAGTTCAACACCTAGAGAAAAGTTCATTACTTTTACAAGATTTAGACAGAACTTCTGTTAATGATGCTTAGATCAGTGTTGCAGAATGGTTCTAGAACTGCTATTTATATGTTTTAAAAGACAAGCATTTCAGATTAACAAATGTAATGCAAACAGATTCAAGTATTAGATACGGAGGTTGGCAGCCCCACCTGCAGCAGGGGGATTGGAGTTTGATCATCCTGGAGATCCCTTCCAAGCCATTCTATGATTCCATGAAGACAACCCAAGCCATTCTATGATTCCATGAAGATCTCTTTTTTAAGAAACAAACAAACAAACAAACAAACAAAAAAACAGTAACAACACACATTCACTTCTTACAAAAAAGATTTGTTGATAATGCACCAATAACAACTTCCACATAATACAGTATACAGAAAGCCTTTGCTTCATCCTTAGATTAAGTGATTTTATTTCTGAGCACAAAATTCCTTTAACCCTCATCCTCCAACCTCCATTCCTCCCAAAAAAGTACACAAGTAAAATAATTCTTAGTGCTACAAAAATCGGTTTGCAGTTTCACTTAATAGAAGTGATTGCTAAAATGACTTACACATCATTCATGGAGGTCACTTCCTAAGTCATGGCTGAAAACAAAATTTCGCAAATATCAGGTTTACTGAGGATAGAAAGATAGGAAAATTAAACTGAGATAAAATATCTGAGTTTATACTACAAGACCTCAAGCTATCTTTGAAGTGTGGAAATAGCTGTAGGGAAAAGGAGAGGAACTGAATGATCTGGTTCAACATTCTAAGACAATTTATAATTATAACACAATTTAAAGTTGCAAATACTTACTTACAAGGTTTCCTTGTATTGTTTTGTAGCAATCCTCTATAAAGAACATATATATACAAAGACCACTGATAATAGAGTAATACAGAGACTTGTACTGTCTTCGTTACTATAAATACATTGCAAAACAAATTATTTGTTATTGGTCTGTCATTTAGGGAAGAATGTGCAAAGATGAAGAGAAAATGTAGTGAAGTATTAGTCACCTCTTGTGGGTAAGATAGCTATCCCACCTTCAACAAAATGGGTTAATGGTAATTTGCAACATTATTTTCTGTCTTCAAATGCCTTTTTGAATTTGGTTTTAATAAGGGATCATATGCTCAAGAAATGTTTAGCCACCCTGACTATAGGGAATTGATAAATGCATTATGTCAGACTAAGAATGCCTACCTTCCTTGTTTTTGTTGTTTTCTTTTTGTTAAAGAGTATATCATAATGCAACAAATCAAATTTGAGACATCTTCAGTGCTTTGGCAATTTTTACTCCAGTACATCACGTGTAGTACTACATTTCTGTACTCATATGTCATCTATGAAGTTATGTGGGGCAATG
Source organism: Lagopus leucura (assembly GCF_019238085.1). NCBI lineage: Eukaryota > Metazoa > Chordata > Aves > Galliformes > Phasianidae > Lagopus > Lagopus leucura. Next base: position 39,242,200 of record NW_024962263.1, read on the forward strand.
TGACTGTTGCTAAACATTCAGTGTGGGTGGAAGATGAGAGATTAACTGGCAAAGTTGTGGTGGTCTGCTCCATTCAAATTGCAGTTGTAAAAACCATGTAACTATTGCGACAAATAGTAAGTAAACACTTTGGTTCTGCTCATGTACCAGGAGACAAGCTGGAATCACCAATCCAAATGTCACAGCTCATATTGACAGCCAGTACTGACCACAGTATCAGCAGACAGATGAAAACTGTCTGGGTAAAGTATGAAAGTGACACTAACATCTCATACTAACTGGTGAAATAGCTGCTGAAAAGAAATCTTGCACCCTTTCTCTTTGGTCCACACTTGATTTGTACAGAGAAGTCTTTATTACTAAAGACAGAATACAAACTTGGTTTTAGACAAGTATGGGTTTTGTGCCTTTTGGTGAAAACTGAATATAATCGATTTCAGTAAAGTCTTCCTAAAATTGAACTCCTCTAGTAAACCATGGCATTGTGATTTTCCTAACATTGAGCATGACTGAAGACACCAGATGACCCCTGTTTTCTAAACTTCTTGCACTTGAATACCAACTACCACCTAGCTATTTCCATTTCTAATGGAAAACTCTAAAAGGGGTAATAATAAAATCTGCACTACATATTCTCAGAAGATGGAGTCTCTCCTTTCACTCTTCCACTTGGACTGGGAATTCTTAATGTTATGGGACTTTTTGCATGCTGTATCCGCACTTCCTACTCCAGAAGCTGCCCATTTTCTCCTGGGGAAAAATTCATCTTTTCACCTACCTATTAACCTTCCCCTTACCCTTTGTTGAAGTCTTTCAGTTTATTCGCATAACAGTTTTCAGCTTGCTGCCTGTTTCTCTTTAGCTTGCAGAAACTGGCTATCAGCTTGAAGATGTTCAATTGCTTTTGGTAAGGGAGCTATTTTTTCCCTTTTTAGAGACCTTCTCATAGGCCCAACTATAGCAGAGAGAAAAAGGCAAAAAGACAGTCCTTTCACAGCTGTCCTCTAACAGGACATCCAGGATTCACATATTATGCTGGAGACCAGTGCTGTAATACCAGTCTTATTTCAATGATCTCTTGAAACACTACAAACTAGGTCAGCTTGGGTGCAAGCTCCAAGAGAAGAAGTCATCTTTTAATGAGACTTCTGGAATTTATCTCAGTTTCATGTTAAAATATTGAAAGGTCAGCATCAACTGTCTTTTGCTTCTTTTACTTTAGCTCTCACAGAGAACCAGTAAGCACGAATTGAATATTTCTGATTTTGTTTTTCTTGTTCCTATCCTTCATCTAGGCATAATAAAGAATGTCAGCTAAAATTAACAAAATTTTAGTTGTCTTTGTTTCTACCTACTCAGATTATGAAGTTTTGCATGCTGAAAAAAGAGAAAACACAACTACTCAGAATTGTATCTCAAAAAAAACTTATTTCTATTTATTATAAGCACACAACTTTCACTATTATTTAGCTGTTCTTTCAACTACCTCTTGAAAACAGCAAAAGTTTAAGGAAGAGGTGAAACTTTCTTCCCAGCTGTACAAGCAGTGCTAGGGTATAAACATACTTTGTACTTTTGGAAAGTAATAGGACAAATCTACATTGCATTCATCTATCAGTAGCCAGTCATATTTTATTATATAGCGAAATGCACAAGTTAGATATGGTAAAACGAGGAGATGGAGATTTTTTGTATTTGGGGGTTTACTTTGTGAATGTGGGTCTGATATGCTCTCCCAAGCCTTTAAACTCTTAAGATTTTGTAAATGGAAGACAGGTCTTTCTTGGTCCAATAATACCATTTCATGAAATCACTACAAAATATTATCTGACACTTCATTAGTTTGCTTCACCAGCTTTCCTAGAAATCACTTAGCAACAGAACTCCCCAAACACATTGTATATGAATGTCATTAAATAAAGAGAAATGACTTTGAGCTCTAAGAAGGTCATCAAAATTGTAATTAAAGTATAAAGCATTACTATGTTGAGCTTACTCGCAATTAAAAAACAGATTTATGAAAGCTGTAGCTATTCATCTCAAACATATTTATTTTATAACTCACTTCCCATTTTCAGTGGTCTCAAACAAGATTTGAGAAACAAAGAAGCATTAAAGTGTAAACCGAGTAAGTATGGGGAAAAGAGCGACATTTAGATATATGGAAATTAGAGCTGTTTAATTCTAAGACATAACAAAGCCATATGCTAGTATCAAACAGACACTGCAGATTGGTAAGTAATGTTTTTGATTCCACATTTGAGAGTGGTCAGTGTTGAAAGAAGCTTTCATAAGTTTTGTTTTTTCAGCACTCTAAAATCTTAGAGAATAAGAACTTAATTATGTGTAGAAATGAGCTTAGATAAATAAATATAGAACAGATTATGAATATGGGAGTTGAATTGGTTTAACTACCTTCACTTTTCCCACTTTTCCAATTCTTTCTGTGAACACAACAACCAATTTGTGCAGTTTCATCTCCGGTCTAGTAAGAAACTGAAGTATTTCTTTCTTGAAGTATGGGTTTCAATACTTACAATGTTACATTCCAGCCATTGAAAGAAGTCCATTTTCTTAACAATATTAACCCAACGTTAAAAAATAAAAATAAAGCATAAACTAAGCCAGATCCCATCAGAAGAAAGTCAGCAGTAGGTTTCTGTTCATTTTGGTGACAGCTGCAAATACATTTTTTTTCCTCCATCACTATTAGAAGGCTACAGGCACTGTTTTTACTTATCTGTGTATGGACTCATCTGGGCTTGTATGGCCTGAGCTGGATGTCCCTTGTTGAGCAAATGTGCAATGAATTTATTGTTACAATTCCCATTGTTAGATTTACCATTTTGAGTTCCCTGTGTAGCATTGGTCTCACAAGCCTAGGGAATCAGCGCACTTTTTGTCAAAAAACAGTGGAAATCAATGAAAAGTCAGCTGTGTATTGTGAGAAAGCTTGTAGAAACAAACCTGCAACTGAAGGGAAAGAAACTTATACCATAAACTTCATATCATTCCCTGCAAAGTCCTTAGGGCACTGATGACTTATTATCACTACAACTCATGTGCCAATTAAGACTTAGCTGTTGACTGCAGGATCCAGTAAGGAAGAGCATTACAACAGAGAAAAGGGTGGGACAGAAGTTGTGTAGTAATTTTAATTATATTCTTAGTTATGTTCTTAATTACATTCTTTGTTATAATTTGAACTATTTGTCTAGGAAAACATTATTTTAACTAAAAATAAATTCTTAGCTCCATCTTTGATGGGTTGCTTTTTGCTCAGAACAAGATTTTGAGGGCAACCAACTGTAACAAATCTGAAATTAGATTGCTATTATCTCTTAAATTTCTACAAGACAGCAGTTTGACTTCATGTAAAACATCATGCAAAACTGCAACTTGTCCTTTTGTGAAATTGCTTACAAGACTTCAGGCATTCTTCCGAAGAAATTCCTCTACTATTGCAACTATTTGGCTGCACACTGCCCAAATTCTGAGATTTTTTTTTCCTGTCAGAGGTCTTTCCAGCTGTAGGCATTGATGTACCTGATACAGGATTTGCTAATGCAATATCTATACAAAGTCTAGTTCAAAAAAGCTGAAGAAGTTACTATCTCCCTGGATTAAACATTTGTAGTCATAGTAACCCCTCTCAACTTCCAAATCATATTATGGCTCCTGTAAACAGGTTTGCTAAGGCTCTACTAAACCAGTGCAGTAGAATTTTCTCTCTGCTGATGTGTCTGCATTTTAAATAAAATTTTCAGGAAGCACGATCTTCTTTTCTCTCAGAAAACTCCATGCTGAATACAAACTCTGCTTTGCTTCATTTATATCAATGTCTTGACAAGTGGATGTGACTTAGTAATCAGAAACTCTGATCATTAATGATTGCTGTGATGCATCTCTGCAGCCTTTCTGAGATTCTCAGTCATATAGAAACATTAAGAATAGACAAACTGTTTATAACTAAGGAATTGCTCTGCAACAGTAGAATTTGTACAGTACAAGCATTTTGTGCTGAAGCAAGAAAGAATTCAACCAATGTAGCAGCTGCATTAACTTAAACACACTTTGCATTTGGAAATGGCTAGTTAACTCTGTGGTAAGATCAATAGGATTGGGCTGCTTTGCATTTCTGCAGTTTCTATGATGCAGTCTAAGCTGTTTATTACCTGAACTACATTCTCCAGAGTGTAGGAGCAATCTAATGTCTCTCTTAAATACTTGTTCAAAGCATTCTACTAGATGTATGGCTATTTTTAGTTTAAATTTCAGATAAAAGCACTGGACAATCACTGTTAAAATTTTTTTGAATTAGATTCAAGAGAACTAAAATGCTTGTGTGTATCTACAGTATTTATATTTGGTAGGGGAAAATCTGTGTGCAACATGGTAACTGATGACACATTAGAGGTTAATTCCAGTATATTGATGATACCTCCTACACCTAATAACTAAAAAAAAATTGTGAATGATAAAGATATAAAAATCCTGAAAAATGATAAAATCCAAAACAGTTTTGAAAAAAAAATAATAATCACATCTGAATCTACTAAACCAATTCTATTCTAATTCCACAAAATACATTTTGTGTGAGCCACTTCAAGAAGAAGCATAAGACACAAGACTTGGAAGCATATTTCTGATGTCACTGTTACCTAGGGTGGTATAAAATGGAAAGAGAAGAAAGAAATTGCATGTTCAAGAGTAATCTGAAGATGGATACACTGTGCTGAGAAAAGTGCCTGAGCATGCACCAGATCTGCATGAATACCTTTTCACCCAGCACTCTGCAGTTACAACAGACTTTCTGTGGCATTTCCAAACAGGATTAATGCAATAATTCATGACCTTTGTGTCTGTCATCAAAAAAGAGCCTTTACTGAGACTTTGACTTACAGGAAATTAAGTGAAAAAATGTATAAAACAGTTTTGCCAGATTGTAAATGTATTGCATTATTAGTTCAACTCAAAGTGAAAAAAAAAAAACACATCAAATTCCTTAATCTGGAAGCAGAACAGCCATGGTTATAACTTTCTGGGTTTACAACTTCAGCTATAGATGGCATCTACTCCAGAACACTTTGTACTAATGACACAGCTAATTGGGAACCCAAATAAACTACTCTAAAATTAAGAAATATCTGTATCATGAATTTAATCACATGATTAAATTATTATGTTATGAATTACATGCATTAATAATACATACAGGATAATTTAGTTATGACACTTCTAATTGACCTTTTACTTTGGAAATAATGAATTTGAGAAGAGATCTTGTTCAAATGATATGATGCAAATGGAAAATGGAAAAAATACTTCTGTAACTACTATTTAAAAATAATATTTATATTATTTATTCTATTATTTTCTAAAAAAGAATTGCTCTGTTATTTAGAATTTTCCATTATTTCTACTACTATTATCATCTCCCTAACATCTGTAGACAACCCTGTAGAGTTGTTTCACTCTAGATGAGACCTGCACTTTATCCACAAGGAGTATAATTCAAAAACTCTACAGTGTAATAAGCATTACTATTTTCAAAAACAACTTCTGAAATGTTATTCATGATGTGAAGTAGTAAAACGGAAAGTAATCAAACGTTTTTTAAGAAAATCTTTGCGTCTCAGTTTTTGTAGAAAAATACAAACTTGAAAGTTTCTATTCTTAAATAGAGAATGCAAGTATTAAAGTTCATGTACTTTGTGCAACTTGTATTGCATTGCATTTTGTACATAGTGTTCTGTGTACCAAAAATAAAAGGTTTCATTTTTAGAGCCTATTAAAATTGCAGTTCTAGTCTATAAAAGAACTTGTGAAAATAGCATCATGGGAATAAATTTTAAACATGTCTAGTAAATCTGAGCTGAAAAAATTGAAGTTTAAAAGAGGGAGAAAGAGAAGAAACAATTCAAATGACAGGCATATTTGCCTTCAGAAATAAAATTTATATTCTCAGTGAATTATCTGATTTTATTTAGTATTTTTATTTATATTTTCAAGTGCTGTTATCCACTTCTTCAACTGACAGCCATTATCTGTAATTCTTGAAATGATCTCTGCACTTCCAAGTAGACTTGCAGCTTCAGGTCAGTAATATGAGTGCACAATGGCTGGCACAAAGGTTATCATCAGACTACAATCATCAGTTTTTTCCACTTCAACCCATTCCACCTCACTACTAATTACCCTAACTCAATTTTTAGCAACACTAATATATATGTGAAGAAGATGTGAATGACAGCATGACTAAATTCATGAAAGCAAAAAAAAAATAAATACTATATACACACCATTTACCATCAAATCAGTCCAGTAATCCTGTTGTATGAAACCATTTTGCTTAACAAATTAACTGTCACTTGTTAGTGAATGTTGTTTCTCTTAAACTCATCTAAACCCTCTGATCAGTAGAATCTCTGAGGAGAATTTTCAACTTCTCTAGGGAAAAAAAGAGACTCACCTGAAAAATAATTGTTTTCTCTTGCAAATTTTGCTCACAGTTTTTCGTAGTTTTACTGCATCTTGGTCATAATTTCCACAAAAGTGTTCTCCTAAATACATTAGGAGTCTCTAAATTAGCTTCATATCCACTTACATGGAGTCTCCTTAGTTCTCATGATTGGAAAGATAGCATTGAAGGAAAATGACTTTTTAAAGCAGGCAAAAAAATAAACAAAAAACACCTGAAAATCAACTTCAGGAGGTGGTGGGGTGACATTTTTCTAGAGGGTTTTGGGTTGTTATTTTTTCCCCAAGCTTTCTAGATCAAAGCATTCAGGTTGACAGCAAACTATAATCAGCACCTTTTAACTAAAAGACTGATCACAAGTATGAAAATAACTACTTGGTGCCCCAGATTTCTGTAGGAAATAGAGCTCATAAATCCTATTTGAATGCATAGGCTCTAATCTACCATGGCCATGTGGGCCCTAGTCTACAATAACTACAGTAACTACAGGAGGGGGCTGCTCTCCAAAGGCAGGTGTGCAGAAAGCTGAGAAAAGTCCGCAGGACCGGTCATGCCCCCACTGGTGGGACACAATCTCACCAGGTCTGAATGCAGCAGTCAGAGCTACATGCTGGCAGCCAGGTCCAATGACAGACTCAGGCAAAGCAAGCAGTGAACCATGTCTGGGGATCAACCAGGTGCTCCAACCAGCTGTCTGCAAAAGAAGATGAGAGCCAGAGTTACACTGAGTCAATAACTGTAGAGAAAGGGCCAAGGCTAAGGGGGGGCACAAGCCCATCTACAGCATAGCTCAGGTCAGCTATGGGTAATCCTGTGCCTGTGGGTTCAGGTGGTTCTGGTCAGGGCTAGCCATGCCTGTAACGTTCCCAAGTATCTGGTGGCTGCTAAAGCCAAAATACCATGACAGTTTGCTTTAAGCAGGAAAAGGCTAGTCTGAAGGAGTTGGTAATCCAGCTATGCCTTATGCATCACAGGCTTTGGCAGAAATGTGCCACCATTTTTTCTAGGGTTTAGTTAAAGCTAGAATTGATGAAAGGATTGGAAATGCTAAGAGAGCTGGAGTATGCAGGTTCATATAATGTTGGCGAGGGCGATGGGATTTTATCAATGTACTTAAAACCTGAAGGGAGGATGCAAAGAGAATAGAGCCAGATTCTTTTCAGTGGTGCTCAGTTCCAGAACAAAAGGCAGTAGGTACAAACTGAAACACAGGAAGTTCGTATTAAACATCAGGAAGCACTTTTTGACTGTTAGGGTGACTGAATATTGGCAGAGGTTGCCCAGAGAAGTTGTGGTGCCTTCCTTCTTGGAAATATTCAAAAACCACCTGGGTATGGTGTAGGACAGTCTTCTGTAGGGGACCTCACCAGAACAAGCAGTCTGGACTAGATGATCCTGATGATCTCCATAGGCTTCTTCCAACATCATTAATTCTGTAATTCAGAGAAAGACTCTTAAGAGACCTTTTAAATATTAGTACAGAAATGGGGGGGGGGGCCCCCTAGAAATAAGAAACCACTTGCATTTTGATATTTTCTGAAGAACTTTCTTAAGGCATTATAATACTACCAGCAAAAATTTTATAGCATCTTTTATGAATATTAGGTCATAAACCATCACAAACATTTCTGGTAATATCCTTCTGGATCCCCTAGATCAGCCTTTTAATCTGCCACTAGTTTCCTCTGAGAACTAATACTGAACATACACATATATTAGGTTCCAACGGAAATATATGGTTCTTTATTTGGATCTTGCAGGGCTAGAAACATTAATCTTCTGAAAAATACTCATAGTTTTTCAATATATAACAAAACACTTAATATCATTAAAATTAAAAAAAAAAATCAAGTATTTTTACTACATCAAATTTTTTTACTGGATTTCTTTTTACTTGGAATTGCTTGTTAAATAAAAATAATCTATGCTTAAAAGAACAATCTATTGTGTGATTTATAGTAGTTGTACTGTATTATAATGACATTTATGCATATCAAAATATCATATGAAAACTAAGATACATGTAATTCATTTTTTCCTGTTAATATCACATTTTTATATACATCCTTGATTATCTTAGCATTTATATTCTATATATTCTACACAAGAAAGAGAGGAAGAGACTGATAACGGACTAACAAACTCTTAAAACCAAGTGTTCTTGTTCACTTTGAGCCTTCTGGATTATTGATAATTATTTCTAAAAATGTAGGTCCTCACCTGCATATATCAACCTTCTGTTGATATTTTTTGTTTGTTCTTATTTTCTGTCTTTTTATTATCACAGCATTAAAAACATTTATCATTAGTTTGTAAATATTGATTCCAGAAAATTATGATTTTATACATACACAAATGTATATGGTAATATAAGAAAAGAATAATGTTGGAAAAGAGCGCAAAGACAGAATCATCTATTATAGCATTTGATGCCATCTCATGAATTTTTCTATAACAGATTAAGCCAAATGGATATGGATAGATGCACTATCTGAATGGAAAACTTGCTTGAAACAGTGTGGTGATTAATAAATAGCTGTTTGAGTTGAGAGGTCAGGAAGCTCACAAGTTGACAAAGAACTCTGATAAACAAGCTGGATAAAAGGACAGTGTTCTGGGATATGATGTTTGTTTACAGCACGGTTGTCCAACCTTTTGGCAAAAAAGGAATTGCCATGGGCTGCATATAAAATATGTAATAAGCTTAATGTATATAATTAACAGAAGGTTTTTTTTTTTTTTTTTTTTGCATTTGTGTTTTTTTATTAAAAAATAAAACAAAAAAAACCATAAAACTAATGGGATGTTTGACCTTGTTTTTGTGAAACTAATACATCAGGCAGTTCCATAACGGTGGGTACCATTCCAAGTGACTTCTAGTGGTTTTCATCAGAGATTTTTGATGAAATATTACTCTTCCTGTACTTCATTCTTGACAATAATAGTTCACAAATGTACGCACTGCCAAAAAGTGATGACATGAATAAGGTGTGATTGTGAAGCAAAGGATATTTTTCTCTTATAAGAAGAGGCATGTGAAAGTCTGGTAGAGACGTGGCCAAATTTTTATTTGAATTGAATGCCCAATCGCAATTCTATAGATTCAATATGACAAATTTGCAAAAAACATGTCAACTGAAAATGGAGTCACAAGTATAAAAACAAGATTATTATTATTTTTTTTTTATCTTGAAACCCATTCTCAATTTTCTATATCAAAAGGAATGTGCAGCTGCAGATTTTTCACTGTTCACAGGACTTTAGACAATGTATCAAAATGCATGAAATTATTTGCCATAACTTGAGTTAGCCCCGATTTAAGTTTCGTTTCAAATGCTGTTATTGTCTGAAACATGGCACAGATAAGGTGATTTTCACCTTGAAAACACATGTTTAACCCATTTAAATGAGCAATAAAATCTATCAAAAGTGCTAAATCTGTGAGCCATTTCCCACCTTCATGTTCTGGCACAATTTTTTCTTTTTATTCCATAAATGACTTGATTTGACTTGGCAAAGTATTCTCAGCATTTTACCCTGATTTAGCTACCTACCTTTGGAAAAGTGAATTATGACCCCATTATCAGTACCCATACTTATAAGGAACTCCTAGAATTGGTGATGATTCGGTTGCTTGGACTTTACGAAATTCACAGCTTCGATGTCGATTTGCATGACATTATCAATTTTTAAAGATTTGCACATGAATTTTCTTGAAGTGAGTTACCTGCGGTAGTTGCATCATCTTCTATTAATTTTATGTCTTTCTTTTTTTACCAGCCATCTCTGGGGCACCATCAGTAGCACTACCAGATATGTTGGCAAAGGTTAAAGAAAATTGCTTTAGTGTGTTTTTTTACTGCTTCATAGAAATCAAGAGATTTAGCTGTGTTTTTGACAGCACCAAAGAAGCCATTTCTTTGATATTATATTTTTTATCACTACCTTTAATGAAAATGGCAAGTTGAACTGTATGTGCAGCATCATTATTTTTATCTATTGCCAAAGCATAGAAATTTGAAATCAGCAGCTGTACTCTTTTTTTTTTTTTTTAATAGATATTCCTATTTCTTCAGTTTACCTGGCTACAATCTAGTGAGGAAAACTGATTTTAGAAAAAAAAACTTTTTTTATTAGAACACATTATATCTGTCATGCTTTCCATATATTGCTTAATAAACTCATCATCAGGAAATGGTTCTGATTTTTTTGCAATCAGAGTTGCTATCACGTACCTACCTTTTCTAACAGTCTGTGTGAGTTTTAGCTTTTCTAAAAAAACATTTTATTGAAGTAACAGACTTTTTTTCAGTTCCTCTATTGTGTTTTTACAAAGTATTCCTTGATCTGCATTGAATTTGGCAGCATGTTTCTGCATATAATGTCTTTTCAAATTGCGATCTTTGAAAACTGACACAATTTCCTTGCTAATTAAGCACAGTGCCATATCACTTGCCAGCGCTGCACTGCACTCTCCCCATGCTCCAGAGCAAGGCCAGGCCACTTGGTGGGGCACAGTCACCACCACGATGATGCAGCAGCAGGTGGCACGGGTCACAGTCCAAGCTGAGCTGGGCCACATGTGGCTTGTGGGCCACGGGTTGGGCATACCTAGTTTAGAGTATTAAGTTACCAAAATCCAATGTAGTGAATATTAACAGAAACTTGGAAAAACAAATGTAGCATAGGCTTGAAAGGTATAATTCACCTTCTAGTGTTGTTACTACCACTTTCATTTACGCTTCCAACTAACCTCATAATTTTATGGAGATTTTACTTAGAATTCAAGTACTAAACAATATTTAAGAAATGTAACTGCTAAGTAGGCAGGCTGAAGCAAACACAAACACAAAAACAGCCAAGTCTTACCCTTTTTCCTTACCCTACATGCCAAGGAATGTAACAAGAGAGATATGCTTACCACCTTACCTACTTTACCAGTTGAGGATATGACAGTCTTCACTGCCTTCCTCAAAATAAAGACAGCTTTTGCAAAGAATCTACATCTTCCATCTCCCCAGAATGTGCCTCTCACTGTCATTCATACCTGTCATTCATCTGTTAAAATAGATCAAATTAAAAATGTCTCTGCGGTAGATATAATTCATAAAATTGTCCATTATGTCTGACAACAGGAAGACAAGAGTCAAACTATTTCGTGGGTTTTGTCCTTTCTCTCTAAGCTGATATTTCTTGGGATAAAAACACTTAATATCACTTTGAATTTCTGTGCAACTGCTACTAGTTCACTGTGTTTCTTGACCATCTCTCTGTTCTTATATTCAACATGCATAAGCATTAAAAAAAGGTGTCAGATTCAAGGATTTGATACAGCAGCACTTACACCTGAACTTGTTTGTGATACATACCAAATGAAGGGAGAACAGACTCACTGCAGTGCAATTTTAAGATGCTTCTGTAAAAAAATCTCACTCAGGTTGCCCAAATTCACTCATTATAAAATAAATGTCTAGAAATGCATTAGCAGACTGCTTGGATATTTCACTTAAAATGTTGTCTTCAATCATTAAAAAAAAAAAAAAAAAAAAAGCTTAAGCATTTTACCTAACAGACCTGAATAATGAATAATGATGGCATCAAAACATGTTTCTATTTATTATTTTTTAAGCACACCAACTTTTTCCAGGCATTCCAGCTAAAATGTTTTTCACAGAAGCAGAGTAGAGATAGATCCAGATGAAAACCTTATAGGAAAGCTTTACTTTGGATGTCCCAATCTATCTGTGATCGCTGGCTTGCTTTTCCTTTGTAGCAGGGCAGAAATCATTAGAATTAGGTTCAGAAAGGGAGTTCTATAGAAAACTTGACTTTGAAGTGGGCATTTGGCATTTTGTTTTTAAAGGCTAGTAACTGCCAATTCTCTTTGAAGATGAGTAGAGATACAGTGGTACAGTACAGCATTCTTTTTTATTTCTAGAGTCATAGGCTTTACCAGCTCTGGCCCTTTGGCATCTTAAAGTATGATAGAAACTAATAAAAATGGCTGATGTCTATCTAAATTTGAATTTAAAATGTGTCATTTTTCTGCTCCTACCCTTTCTTGTGATTGCACTGAGAGGAGAAGTACCTTATGGAAGGATGCCCTACTGATGGGCTATTAAGGTTTTCCTTATAGGTAGTAGACCTGCATAAGATTCAGATTATGGCATTCAAAACCCAAGCCTTCAGGCACTTACCTGAAATTCAAACTGCCTCTTTCATTTTGTGGACATCCCCTTCTGGTTAACACAAAAGATTTATTATCTATTTTCCTCTGCATTAACAAAAACATTGTGCAAGTCACTCCTTTCATGGTTAATATATGATTTCATGACTGAAAGCCATGGAAGTGGGAGTGCAGGGAAGTTGGTGATGCTTTTTACAAGAACCTTACACCACTTGCCAGCCAAACCATAGAATCATAGAATTGTTTGAGTTGGAAGGCACTGTTAAAGATCATCTAGCCTAGCTCTCCCGGCCTTGGATGTCTTCAGGCACAGGGTATTCACCACTTCTCTGGCAACCTGTTCCAGTGCCTCACCACCCTTGCTGTAAATAATTTCTTTCTTATATCCATTCTAAATCTCTTCTCTTTTAGTTTGAAACCATTTTCTTTTGTCATGTCACAACAGACTTTGCTAAAGAGCCCATTTCTTACAGCCATTCTTCAGACACTAAAAAGCCACTCTCAGATCTCCCCAGAGCCTTATTCAGGCTGAACAGCCCCAGCTATCTCCTCCTGACCTCCTGACCTCCTGACCTCCCAGAGAAGGCATTCCACCTCTTGTATCACTTTTGAGACCCTCCTCTGGATACACTTCTACTGGTCCATGTCTCTCCTGTATCAAGGACTCCACATCTGGATACAGTACTCCCTGTGGGGTCTCTTATAAAAGACTAAAATGCAGGAAACAAACAGTTGGGAATAAAAAACAGTAAATGACTGTGATTCAGACAATTCACTGTTGGAATTCTTCAGGAATCTCTGTGTGCACAATTTGTCTACAGGAGTGAACACATACACATACACATCAGTTTGCTGCTTTTCTTTTTTTTTTTTTTTTTTTTTTTTACAGAATTATTCAGTTTAGTTGAAATTTAACTGGCTGCAGCAAGTTTCAGGAGCATCTCATCGTATGAGTCACTGGCAATAAGCTGAATTTCTGTGTTGATAAATACAGAGTTACACATATAAAGAAAAACAACCCGAAGTAAATGTTTGCAAAGATTTAGATGAATAGCTATTATTCCTAAGAGATTCAGGAGCCGTTTTGAATAAGTCTCTCTGACTCACAGTGTGTCCATCAATGGGCTAAGGTGAAATGGAATGTAGGGTTTTTTTCAGTGGATGAAAAGAGATCTAAACAGCAAAGAAGGTATACTATGCCCAGCTTTCAATAAAGTAACATTTTGCTGTAGGTCTAACTTCTGCATCCCAAATTCCTCTGCACCAACTCAAAGAAGAAATTGGCAGAAACTTTAAAACTAGGAAGTAGAAAAATGTGGCAAAGGTATGGTAACTGCCTTAAAGGGGTAAGGATTCTTTGTTTTAGAAAAGAGGAGGTGAAAAGTGGAAGTAAATGACAGATGTTATATGAAACCATCTGTGATACAGAGAAAGGGAATGGAGGATACTTCATGTGCTATGAAATCTGTGGGAATACAAGAAAAACTGTTCAGAGCAGAAGCTGTGGAGCAAGACAAACAGCAAGAGAACCAAGGACACCTCTAGAAGAAAGAATGTCTTGCAGCTGTGATTGGATAAGCACCTGTGTGAATGGTTGAAGACCATTTTGTTGAACGCTCTGTTGACGTGTAAAGGTGGATGGGAAAGTTGTAGGGTTGGATGGGAAAGCTAGAAAAAGAAAACTTGTGAAAGTATATAAGTGATGTGAGAACTTGTAATAAACTATTTGGATTGTTCACATCTGAGTCCATGCATCAGACGCCGCAGAAATCTAAGGATATTAAATGAAATTCTTAGAAGTTTCAAAGCAAAAAAGATTTGGAAAATATCTCCTGTGGATAATGAGATCACAGGAGTTGTTTTCATAAGGCATGACAGCCCTCTGAATTACAGATGGATCAAAAGGCAATTAGTCTGGTTTATAGAAGGACAGGGATGAAAGATCTGGCATGGGAAATACTTAAGCTGGAATTTTGATACAACTGGGATGATGTATCTACCAGTATCCACAGTGCTAGTGCTTATTCCTACAGCATCCACTGTGGCCAGTGACGGAGATCAGATTCAGAGCTAAATGGCCACATACCATAATACTTCTTTTTTGTCTTATATTGGATAAGCCGAGTCATAATACAGCTATATATTACTGAAGGATAACAATAAAATTCTATTAGTCTCACTTTCTAAATAGGTGCAGAACATTGTCAGCATGCCTTGTATAAGAAGTCAATATTTATCAGTTTTAAACTTCTCATATTTCAAATTGAAGTCATGGTTTCTTTCCACTAAACGCTAAAATGCTTTGAAATAGTTGGAGTGGAATGAGGTGTCTAGGTAAGCTACATAAATGAAGAAGACCTTGGAAAAATCACCTCTACTTCATATTGTTAGGCTGCCAACCGTGTTAAGTTTCCTGAATTGGTCATGTAACAAATATGATTGTGTACACAGTGCAGTTTTATTATTCTTTGGTTCATGTTGGCAATATTTGTTTCTGCTGCTGTGGTGGAGGTCGGGGCAGTGACAAAAAGGACAATGGAAATCTGCACATAAATGGAATAAGAATTTGCAAGGATCCCTCAAGCACGAAATAATGTTTGAGAGAGAGAAAGAAATATTTCATACGGGGAAAGTACATCTCTTCATACCAAAGTAAAAACTGTCACATCATGAAATAAATTCTATAAATATAGCTCATTTGGATATTTTCAGCATGGAAAATACGTACCAGGACAGAGTCTCCCATGCAATTTCTCTTTATGCTTTGCTGCTGGACAATATCTATATCATAAAATTGTCATGTTGTCATCTAAGGAGTTGAAGACTTTTTTATTTTTTAATATGAGTTACTTGAGAATAGGGAGTTTGCATATTGCTGGAAATTAAGAGAAGCCATGAGGCATATAGAAGTCATATTAAGACACTAGTAAGTCATTTTTCTCTGTTACAGAGAAATTGATCTAAGTTTTATAATTTTAGTCATTATATGGAGGACAAGCCTTGAAAAGGCAGCAAGGAAGGTGAGTCTGGAACACAAATTTTTACCACCATTTGATATAAGTTTGTTAGGGATCATTCCTGTTATTATTATTGTTGTATGTGTTAATATAACCAAGTTAAGTAGCGCTGGAGCCCAAATGTAACCATCATGAAGCATACAGAGGTAAAAAGAGAAAAAAAGATATTTTCTCTTTTCCTTTCTTTTATTAATAATGCCTATCTAAAGATCGTCAAGGATTCAGGAACATTAAGCAGCCTTTAATGCAGTTAATTCTAGGAAAAGATAAAATCACAGGAGACCACAAAAACTCATGACAAAACTATGCAGTTTTTGTAGCTCTAGGTGCAGAATAAATATCATAGATATACAAGCAGATCTGAATTTAGATAAACATCCTATGCTCTCCTTTCTGAGGCAGTTGTTACAGTCTTAAAAGTAGTGTTCACCTGTACAAAGGTGTGATATTCACCCATTTAAAAAAAAATGCTGAAGAGATAATGAGATAGAGTCCGGTGCATATGGGTACGTTAGTGTAAGAAAGCTTTTCTGTGATGAAACTACTCTGCAGCTAAAAGGAAAGTCTCCAGGAGTGTAAGTTTAGCATCTTTCACAAGTACTTACATCAAGGTTAGTCTTAAAGAATATGAAAGAGCCCATTCTTCCAAAAGAGGTATTTCAGAGCCCACATTTAAAAGATACAGAGTAAAATTTCATTTTTTCAGGAGCCAAAGTTGAGGATCCCTATGGTTTCACCAGAGACACCACTTAGTCCATGGAGTATTTCAAAACTAGATATAGATCTAACATGCATTTGCAATGATCCTGGAACCATCCAAAGATGTGCACATATAATTTACATTATCTTAAGCAGGAATTGTGTAGATATCTGAGATGTCAGTGCAGATCTGTATGCGTGGGATTAAAAAGAAAAGCACAGGTTACAACCTTGAGCCTGAGAGATTTTCTTTGATTTGCTTTCCTATTCGTGTGCCAATCAAATCAACCCCAGTCAACATGTGAAATTTCGTAAGCTTCTTTGCAGACAAAATATATTTCACTATATTTAATATAACACTCAGCTGCAACATAGAATTGATGATACGCGGTCTGGAAATAGCACTTTTTTAGCAGAGGCAACACAGGGCTTCTCTCTATGCAGACTTCTCTCCTATATCTCTCCCATAAAATACAATTCTTGGTTAATGATTGGAAGGAGGACAATTATACAATTGTTATGTGATACAGTAAGTGTTTATTCTGGATAATTTATTTTTAAAATAAAGTTAATAATTTACAAACAGTACAAAGTTGTTTGCCTTAAACTTGTGTAAATAATCAGGAGGCAATTTGAAAAGTTCTCTCTTTGATGAAACACATTGTTACGCACAATACTTGTCTTTTTTGTTTGCAAATGATAAATTATTCAAAACAGTTTCTCTGTGCAGTCATGTGGTTCCTCAATGTGTCAGTAAGATAGGAGATTTTTATTTTTTGACTGGATCCCTTAAAGTAAGAGAAACGTAAGATATTCAACACTTTCACTATGTATTATTCCACCCTAGCAATGAAAAGTGGAAAAAGGCAAAATATACCAATCAATTTATTTATGAAACAAATTTCCAAAACAATTCTGGGTCTATGATGTTTGCTTTTTCAGGTAAGGGATCTCTAAGGGAGATGTCCTTTGTATATTGTTGGCAATAGAAAGCTTACAGTGCAGTTTAAGATTATCACAGGTAATGATCATATGTATTCTACTTTTTAGCCAAACAAGAAAATGAAAAATGAGCTGCTCTGTTATAGATCCACTATCAAGTTTTTAAGCAGGCATAACCTGGTAGCTGATTGATTAAAGGCAGCTATTCAACTGTGTTGACCCCAACTGCTTCAGTGGAGAAATGAGTCATAGTTCACATATTTGCATATGCAATGTTAGGATAATGAATTCTTGCACATGAAGTGAGTTATGATGAGGAAAGAGATACATGTTTTAAAATTGCAGGGACATGTTTCTATCTGGAAGAAGTGAAACAAGAGACACAGGTTCAACTCCCTACCCTGTTTGAACAATAGCTGCCATTTGGAGAAGTCAGGCACAATTCATAAATACGATAAATTTTACTGGGGGAAGCATTCTTTTTCAATGTCTGGACTTCTGTTAACTTTTCTTTTTTTTCAGTGCACTTTGGTGAGGTGACATGAAATCTCCTATTTGAGTCTTGTAACATCTTATTTATTTTTAGAAAGAGGAAATATCTTGTTATTCTTGTCAGCCACTAAGATACCCACCAGCATAAATATCTCACCAGATCCAACATTTTTCTGGAGCTTGGAAACGATATAAATTCTCGAAGTTTTTCTCATGCAGGACATTAACTTCATCCATTTTACACATCTCACCTTCACAGGGAAAATCTACAATGGATAAATCATAAACTGTAACAAAAAGACTTTTAGGTGTAGTTTGTTCAGGTTTTTGAAAGAAGGTACACTAAACCAGTATGTCAATTTCTAGAACTATACAGCTGTTCTGTATCACAGGAAAAGAGTTTGGAGAACATCAAGAGCTGTTCTGTCAAAGCAAAAATCTCTTTTTTTATGTCTACTATGTCGAAAAATGATGGAGTGAAATTTTGTATGTGTTTTTAATAAATATTTGGAAATTTTCATGGAAAAATGTCTAGGAATTCTAAGCTATATCAATTTATATTTAATCAAATGCAAAAAAAAAAAATAGTTCACTGTTTCTGGGCTGTTAGTGATGTAAAGTTTGAATGAGGTTTTGAAGAAAAAAATGGGTTTTTCCAATCTTTTACTTTTTCAGCAGGCCAAAAAATTGGAAAAAACAATAGATGCAATGGAGAAAAATGAATGGAAAGCATCAAGCAAAGAACAAAAGATCTTTCCCAGTTTGCTTCAGCTTTGATTTGCTATGATTTGAGTTAAATTAAAAAAATAATAATAATGAAATTTTAAAGCAAAAATGCTTTCCCACTGGTGTACTGTATTTTTCCTCACTCATTTTTTCACTGCGTCCCCCCTGAATGAATGTACACTGTGGATCCAGTTGCTCTGCTCTTCATAAATGCCACAAGCCATAGTGCCAGAGCTGGAAAAAAAAATTTGCAGGAAAGCAAAGAAAATGACATACTCCCTTGAAGTATATACCCTTGGAGTGACATGGGCACTATGCACCGTGCATAGAATTATGGTTACCTTTCATGCTTTTGTACAACTGGAAGTAGAATCACATTACCCATGAAGCAGCCACTGTACAGCTCATCTATCTACCAAAGTACAATTACTGAATACAGAAAATTGAATATATAAATACATGTTGAAAATATAGCCTTAAGCACAAAAACCCTAATCAGGCCATAAGTCTTATTTAACATTCATGTGCTAGTTAGTTTAGATCAAGCTTATCCTGAAGATTTTATCAGGCAACATTTTTACTGCCTATAAGTCAACATGCTTTGCCAATCTACAAATCATAGACTTTGTTCAGTAGTGAATAATTCCTTTGGCAGGTTAGAAATGTATCTGCCTGCTGTGTAGGAGATGGCAATCTATAAAGCCACTTCATTACTTACAACTCTTTCTTTTTTCCTCTGTATTCCGTTTTTATGGAATATATTCTCTGATAGCAACTAAATCTTATTCTGCTGCCACTTGCTATGTATGAAGTATTAAAATAGTAATAATAATAATTTAAGAACCTGAAAGCAGAGCATGCAAAGAATAAAGAAATTCAGCTTTCATCATGTAGTTGCATGAAGAAAAGGAAAACTAAAACTGAAGTATTTCTTCAATTCTAGAAAGATCAACTCAGCATACCAATTACAGTCTGAACTAGGAATGTCAGAGAGGTAAAACTTTAGACAGTGATTTATTCTTGACCCTGTATGCCCTTGACACAAGGTACAATACTATATTGTGAAATACAAAAACTGATGAGATTCTAAGGGTTGCACTCAACTACTCTGTATTTACGGAGAGTTGGACAGAACAGAATTTTTCCAAGCTCTTGATTTGATGGACAATCTTTTCAAAAGCAGAATCACATTTTTCTGACCTGTTTTGTTTGGTGGTTTTGGTTTTGTATTTTATGTCTGGCATTTTCTACTGCTTTTGAACATAATTTCTCTTCAGTGTATTGGGAAATGCTGGGGACTTTCTTTAAGTGCTTTCTTGTTTAAAATTCTTACATGCTAAATTTGAACTTGAAACATATTTTGAAAGAGCCTGTAGTACTCCAGGCTCTACATATATTTTGAGTTTGTATCTGCCTAATTATTTTTGTAAGGGGGGCCCATAATCAAGACCAAAATATATGTAAAACCTGTTCTACATCTCTTTCCTCCTTGTCTAATTTCCCGCCAAATTCAATGGCATTCCAGAAACAAAATGTAATTTAATAAGTGGGTAAGTTTTCTGAAAGCAGTATGTGTAAAAAGTGTCTAACCTAGAAAAAATATGCAATATGATTGATACTTAAAGGCAGCTTATGAGTTCCCTATTGTCAAGCTCAAATTGGCATTTTGAAGATACAGATGTTCTACCATTCTTTCTTGTAGACCATTGGGATTCCGTGACTGCCCTGGTGCAATACTTCTCATTTGTGCAACAGGAAATGCAAGTTGATTTTCTGATTGACAGAAGAGCCAGGAAACAATATCTCTGCTTGTGCTCAGTGATTTATGGATAATGTGCTAGCTCTTTTTCTGTCCACCAGCCTAACCTCGTAGCAGCTTACAAGCTGCAGTGCCACTAAGACAGTTGTTATTACTCTTTTTTAAGCCCAACAGTTGTGCTTGCTCTTGATTCCTTATAACAGCCAATGGTGACAGTAACTATGATGTATACTTTCCCTTTGTACAGAAGACAGAATTCTGCAGCATTGTTCATCTATCTGATTCCCTTGTAGGCTTTTCACCTACTGTGGTAATTTATTTTTCAGAAAAATACCTCTTGAAAGTAAACATGGATACGCATTGTATGTGTGTATTTGTGTATGCCCAGCTTCCTCTTTATATAACTTTGCTCTATGCCTGGGGCTTTTTTTTTTTTCTCTATATGTAGCATATACCTGCTCTCATCCATCACACTTCATTCTGTAGGCTAATCTAATTCAGACAGTTTTCTGATGCTCCATTATGCTCCATTATTCAGTCAGTACTGAAAAGTATTGCCAGATTAAAAGTAGATTAAAAAAATAATGCTACTATTCAGAATAGCATTCCCTGATTATGAATACTTGTGGATCCTCTCCTTTTCATTTTGGACTGTTAAGAGTACATATGTTAGAACATTTCTCTTTCTAGATCTGTCACTGCATTATTTTTACTCTAACAGTTTTTGATGAGTGAAAATTTTCAGGGTCTTATTTTTTTTTAAAGAACTGGAAAATTCCACATTAAACATTATTAACCCCAGAAAACTGAAGTCGAGTAAGAAATAAGTGACTACATCAATATTTGAATGTTTAAATGATTCTGTCCCATGCTATATACAGTGGGTCACAGCACATTTATACAAAGTTTGCTGTTTTAAGGAGTCAAACAGAAGCAAAAAGTGATAATCATACTTGAAAAATGCCCAGGTAACAGGAAAATGGCTCAGCCTTTAGGTTTGGAAGGACTGGCTGATGGAAATGCAAACCTCGTCCTTTCCTTCCCAGTCAATTTGTAGACCTTGGCAAGAGACCAGCAGTGTCCCAGTATGACAGGGTAGAAAGTTCTGTGTTTATATGTGATATCTGTCATCATTTTCTGTGTGAATGATTAGCTACTATTTTTCTCATTATGATTTTGTCTTCTGTTTTCTCCTTCAATTTTTCACATTTGTGGTAGATTAGCCTTGGATAACAGCCAAACTCTCACCCAGCTGCTAACTCATTTCCCCACCCCAGAAGAACAGAGGAGAAAATGGGGAAGAAATAAAAGGAAACAGAAAGCTCATAGGATGAGATAAAGACAGGGAGATCACTTACAAATTACCACTGTGAACAAAACTGAGTTAATTCAGGGAAAATTAGCCTTAATTTATTGCCAATTAAAACAGGTGCAGGTAGTGTGAAACAAAGACAGATGTTAAACATGTTTCTTCCAACCTCTCTGTCAACTGCACTTTGACACTTCTGTTCCTCCCTCTGCCCTGGGTGGTGCCAGTATAATGGGTGTAAAGAAGATGTTGCAGTCAATATATAATTTTTTCTCTTTCTATCTTTCTTTTTACACTTTTCCTCCTCTCCATTGTGGTCTGTCCATAGATTGCAGTTCTATGGGAAATATCCTTTTGCTCTGGAGTAGTCTCCTTTGAAGGCTGCAGTGCGGATATCTGCTGTGGCACCTGAAGTGCTCTTCTTCTTCTCTGATCTTGGCATTCACATTGCTGTTTCTCTCTGGTTTTCTCCCTTCTTTTTTGCTTATATGGTTTTGGGTTTTTTTTGCCCTTTCTTACCTGTTTGTGCCCAGAGGTGCCACACCTACGGTTTGTGGCCTTGTGCTCTGTAGTGGGGTTGTTGGAGGCAGCTGGAAGTGGCTGTCCAAACATGGGGCAACCCTGACTGTTTCTCATAGATATTACCCTGCAAAGTCCCAGAGACAACTCCTGGACACCTATGCCCAGTACAAAATTCTCTACCCATCTTCTCTCTTGAAATACTTTTTTAAGTCTATGTTTCTAAATGCACATAGCATAAATCAAAAGCTTAATTGTAAATAACTTGAATCCTGCCTTCAAATACAGAAATTCTCAGTTCATTCCAAATGTATATCAGGCTCCTTGTGCAACCATGTGGTACCAGATGCCTTTCATGTTGGCTGTGGTTTTGCTGTGTGGGGGAGAGAACTGAGAAGGCTGAGACAAGGTCTAGTCAAGTGTTGTTCAGTTGGCATAGGACAGAAGAAAACACAAGTACGTGCTTCCTATCCTTATTTATGTCATTTTGTGAAGTTAGAGGACAGGAAAGTAAGTCAGATATGAAGGGCCAATATACCTGTAGAGAATCAGGTGCAAACTGTTGCTCTGGAAGTTTCACATAAGCATGAGGAAAAACTTTACTGCGAGAGTGACAGAGCAGAGAAGGAGATTACCCAGAGGGACTGTGGAGTTTCTTTCCCTGGAAATATTCAAAATAGAATTGATACTGGCTACTGTTCTCTATGCGACCTTGCCTATGCAGGGAGGTTGGACAAGGTAATCTCTACAGTTCCCTTCCAACCTTAGCTGTTCCATGATTCCATCCCATCTAAACACAGAACAGGCTGCTTTTACAAGTAGGCTGCAATCACTGAAGTATCTAAGGTTTTGCAGTGCTGAGGTGGATATGTTCTTGCATTGAAGATTCTAGTTTCATTTCCCAAAGAAATTTTTTAAGCTCCTAATTAATAGCCCTTTAGAACATTTTAGCTATGAATTTTGTGCCGTCTATAGCTACTGTGCCAGTGGGTCGATTTATGAGGAGATGGTGAGATAACATACTGGGGGAAAAGGCAGTTCATGACATGTAGTCTCACCCTGTTGACAACACAGACACTCTCTCAGTGAAACGTGTGCTCTCTAGGCCTCCCTGTCCTCCAGACAGCTCCTCTACCTCACTGCTCTTCTCCTAGATCTCCACGAGCTTTGCTCCAAGCAAGGAGGAAAGCAGTATTAATCTTCCTCCCAACTGTCTCCTTCTGAAGTGCACCATCTACTTACCTAACTCCAGGTACTATTACACTGTTAGGAGTACAAATAAAAACATTCTGAATTTATTCATGGGATGCAATGTGTTAAAAGCTGCTGGGACATATGCATAATTTAAAAAGTGCCTTCACCTAGATTAAAAAAGGAATAGACCCATCAGTTTCCCATTTTGAAATTTATTTTTAGTGATGATGAGGATTCTTTCATGATTTTCACAACTGTATGTAACAATAAAGCCCCCCACTGCCTCACTGTGCTCACATCCACTGTATGATCTACAGAAACATCTATCAAGCTGATGAATATCACTGGGTGCAATTTTTTTCCACATGAAGGAATTCAATGGCACATCTTTGCTTTATACGCATGTCCATGTCTGATGCCTCTTTGTCAGACTGCCCCTCTGCTGCCATTTGACAATCTCAAAGGAAGTAAATGTTTAGTTTTTGCTCTCCTTTTTTCCACATTCTCATCAATTTTCTCACAGCATGGAGAGCTGCACCACAGTAAAAGATTTGCTTTCTTGCTTTCTCTATATCTGTGCTAAGATTTACGTTCTGTTCTCATATGGAAATCTGTTCTTAGCTTTCTCCAAATATTAGAGAAACATTAAAGCACTGGATTTGTGATAGAATTTTTCAATACATCGGCCTCTAAAAATGATTTCAGTGTGTTTGTAAAACAGCACAATTCACAGAGAATGGCTTTTAAAGTCCACAAAATTCTCTAAATAGCTTAAAGACCTCCTATTGTTCCTGTTTTATATGTATATGAACCGTAAGATACACTTCATTCACTTCAATCAGTTTTTTGTTGTTTTAGTCAGAAGAGACACACGGGCTTAAAAACTGATAGCAGCCTTTACAGTTTGATATATTTTACATGAAGATGTTGCTTCAAATTGTGTACCTGCAGATTATTATAATCTGATCTTTTTAACTAGTTGCCAAATTATATAAAAAATAGCAGGAGTTATAAGCAGAAAAAATACCAGTTTTTTACATTCATGAAAATAAAATCTTGTTCTTTTAGTTAAATCGCCATAGAGATGTATATATTTCATTTCTTCATTTTAGCTATTCTTTCTTCTCTTGCTTCTTTTCTTTTTTTTTTTTTTTTTTTTTTTTTTTAATATAATCCCCTCTGTGCAACACATTTGACTTTTAGATCTACTTTTTTGTCTGATTTTCTTCTATTTTAATTTTACCTTAAACCTGCTGCCATCTCTAGGTAGTTTAAAGAGGCTAAGTAAATGGGGATATATCTATGCCACTTGCAAATCATCCCTTGTATCATTTAATGTTGTTGTAAAACTGTGATGATGCAAGAAATTTTATTTTTTAACCTCTTTCCATAAGTAGTTTCTTTTTCTGCAACATGTACTTACCATTTTTTTAATATTCAGTGCACTGTCTTCAATATATTTCATATTCTTCATAGTCTCCCTTTTTAAAGTCCAATATTTCTGTACTACTATGTTTTTGAGTATTCTTTTGAGAACCAAAAATTTGATGTTGTTGCTCTATGATCACAAAAATCAAATCTTTAGCAACTTTTATCTCATTTATCACGTATATTTTATGTTCTTGGGGAGACATCCAAATACATGTCTGGCCTTCTTGATTATTCAGCAGATTTAAAAGGAAATAGCTGTATTTTACCTTCAGAAATAACTTTCTTAGTGATTTCATGATTTTTATTCTAGTCTATGCCAGCGTAACTGAAGTCTTCATGATTAATGATGTGCATCTTTACAAGGATCTCGTATGCATAAAAGCACTTCCTGATCTGCCTGTCTTCACACGGGTTTGGATGTTTTTATCCATTGCATTATAATTCACTTCATACCTTCTCTACCATATGCTTCTATCCAGACCACTCCTGCTGTCATATGCTATTCCTCTTGTAGAAAAAAATTTCTCTGATATTAAAAATATATTGTTTTTTCCTCATGTTGTATATACCCTCCTATTACTGTGGTGTTTTCATAACTTTTTATTTAGCCTTGAGTCAGCTTTCTGTTAACCTACAGTAATTATTTTTTTCTAAATACATGTGGTTACAGCTCTATAGTTTTCTTTCTATGTATAACCCCAAGGAATTCGTGTAAAACAAACACTTCCTTGATTCATTTTTTGCTTCATTACTTTCAGCAGACTGCACTCTGCTACCTTCATTGTGACATTCAAAAATAATTTCTACTCCTTTCATTTTGAGTAAGATCTATGAAGCTGTTGGCCTCAAGACTCATGATGGTTACTGCAAGCTGCAAGTGGCTTAGCAGCCTGCGGTTCTTACAGAGCAAGGGGTGGCCAAACCATCATCCTTGACTTGTGATAATGCATTCAGCATTCGGTAGAGAATTCAAAAAACATATTCTATATAGAAAAATGACAACAATGCTCACAGTTGCCAGGAATTTGGGTGTTAAATATTCTCTCTATAGAATAGTTATCTAGAATCAGTGGTAGTCTCACTTGAAGAGTGACTAGGAGTCTGAAAACAAAGAGTATTTTGAATAAAAGACTTGGGAAAGAAAACATGGTCTTGTTTTCTTCTCTAGCTTACATTTTTCTTCATTTGTTCCCTTAAACTTCTCTTGTTCGGTATATATATATATGTTTTAAAAGGTCTACAAGACTTTCTCTCATTGTTCCATCATCCACAGCATTTTTTCTTCAGTTCCTAGCAAACTTCAGGAACAGAAGCAGTATATCTTATGCTGAAAATGAAAATGGCGTGTCTTCATTCTGACATTACTGGCATGGGAAGGTGACAAGGAGGATAATAGAGGGAGGCAAAGGGATCAAGATCAAAATTCATGTTTAGACTCGAGGGGCAGTTATTTTTATTTAATTGAGCTCTTTGAGTAATCACTAATAAAATCTCAGTGTTTCATTGCTAAGCCCTGTGTTTAATTTGCAGTTAACCTGCAGGTACCATTTCCCTATCTTTAGAAAATATAAAAGAAACTGGTGAAACCGTAATTGAAGTCTGTAGCCTTTTTCAGACTCTGTCTGGATAACTTTCCCACTACAAAGCTTTTTCTGCCTTATATGTAAATCTAAGTACTCTTTTCTTGATGCTTATATCCTCAGGCGTTAAGTAAATAAATAAATAAAGCACTGTCCTATCTCCCATGCCCTTTCAGCAGAATGTATTGTCTATCAAGATGAACCATTCCTATATTGCTGAATGGCCATATTCACCAGTCCATGAATTTGTAATTTAGCCTGTTTACTGCAGTCCTGGGATGTGTACCGCTCAAAATGTTCACCAGGGACTTTGTCATTTAGCTGTGTCATATTATTATACTGTGTAATGAAACATAACCACATAATGCATGTAAATAACAAAGTGTCCGCTCCCTGCCAAAATGTAAAGGGAATATAAAATGTAACTTCTATTACAATCCCAGATAAAATGGCACAGCAATCTCTTGGAGAAATGAAAATGTTGCCTTGCTGAAATTCTTTTTTTTTCTTCCTGTAAAATATAAATGAAAGTAGGAGGCACTTAATTTCATAACACTTAACAAGCTTTGTTCCCCACTAAGTTTCTAATTTGTGATTTTTTTTTTCTTTTTTTAATATGCCCCCTACATATCTGAATCTTGTAAAATACACTCTTCTATACATATCCTTCTTGTTCCTGGCTTCTTCTCGGCAGTACTCCTCTTTCTATCTTCCTTTACTGTAATCTTGACTATAAATATTTGCAATTTTCTTTCTTTTCCACTATCCTGCTGTATTCTCTCTCTCTCTCTCTCTTGCAATTTTTCCCCTATTGCAAATGGAAGTTATCTCCGATGTTTGTAAATTAACAGGTGCTGCTGTTGTACAGATACTAAACTGTTTTAAAGCTCCATTTCACATGCACACACACATACACACACAAAGAAATTACAATAATTAACAGGAAAAAAAAAGGTCTATCCAGCTAGACAAACATACTTAAAATGTAACAGAGAAAAGTAGAACACTTTGTAAATACTCTGGAAGTAAGCAAAGTGAATGGCAAACACAGTCGAAATGACACTAGATGTGTTCTGAAGTATATGCATGCTTTTTGAGTTAGGGAAAGAAGTTAACGAGTCTAAGAAGTATCAGTTCCAAAAGAAATTGAAGA
Organism: Lagopus leucura; assembly: GCF_019238085.1. Lineage (NCBI taxonomy): Eukaryota > Metazoa > Chordata > Aves > Galliformes > Phasianidae > Lagopus > Lagopus leucura. The sequence continues at coordinate 39,269,689 of NW_024962263.1, forward strand.
AGGATGCTGAATGCTATTTAAAACTTGAACAGAGAAGAGACAGAAAAGATGGGCTAATTTCCAAGGAGATGGATTTCTGGGAAAAAAATTGCAAAGGAATCTTCTTTTTTGGAGTAAATAATACTTTTCATTCTTCATTCATTTTTGTCTTTAGCTTCTTACTTATTTTTTCAAGTATGGGAGCATGAATGCTATACACTAATATTTGCTCAAGTTTCAAAAGCTATTTTCTCCCATGTTGTGATTGCCATGAAAATCTGCATGCCCTTCACTTAAATTGAGTACCACTTTTGAAGCTGTGCATTCAAATCAGAGTTGTCATAAACCATATATACTATTTTACATTTTACTCTTTATGTGTCAGGAGATTATTTTTCCACGCCATCCTTGTGTGGAAACCTAGAACACAGCTACTAGAAAAGCAGAGTTTTAACCCTCCCCTCACAAGGTAGCAAAAAGAAAATAGTTCTGCAACCTGAAACAGCCATTAAAATCCTACATGCTGATTAACGTGCTGATTTTAGAAATTGCATGTGACAAAAAATCCTTGTGGTCCAGGCAGATGTTAACAATTTGAAATGCACCTTCTACTCTTCGGTCTTCCCAGTAATAAATCTCTTCATAGGGAAATTGTAACAAACAAACAATCAAGCTTGGATTCTGAGTGCATATGAATAACTACAACTAATAACACCAGTCCAAATTCCAATCTTGAATCTAAAATAGTCATAGTATTTCCTTCACAGTATAATAATAGTAGTAAAGAGGAAGAAAGAAAACAACACCTCTGAGTAAAATCAAAATGATAAATTCAAGAATCTTTCCACAGGCAATTCTTGATCTGAAGAGAATAAACTCATTAGTAAAAAATTTTGTTATCGTAATCTGCTCAGCTCTCATCATAATGACAGTAGAGCTCTTAAGAGTTGAATGAGTTGTCTAACATGATGGATTGTCTCAGGGGTATTCTGAACAACTGATTAATCCTAGTCTGAATGCTTTCCCTTTGTTCACATTGTTTTTCTCTGCCTTGCCGTTTTATCTGCTTGTAGTTAAATAAATTAAATCTGTTTAATAATAAAATCTGTTCAATAATCTGTCCAATAAATTAAATCTGTCTATCTCTACACCATTTGGAGGAATGGAAGAAATAATTGTACTTTGCTTAATATAAAATATGGCTGGACACATTTATTCAGTTATCTGCTTTTTTCTTTTTGTTCAAACCATACTTCTATTTCCAAGTAGCACTTAGCAAACGGGCTGATTAAATGAGGTATATAATCGATCATCTGACTGTTATTTAGGCTGAGAGCAAGCAGTTCATCTCCCAGCACTGCACTTCAGAGCATAGGAAATACCAGTTTATACAAATATTGATATTGCGGTAGGCATTTAACCAGTCAGTGTTCAATCTGGTGAAATCACACAAATCAAAAACATATCACAACAAATAAAGGCTATTTTTTATTCATGTAAGAACATATATCACAACATACACAGGGTATTTTTTTATTTATGTAGACTTCTACATTTTTATCACCTAATTTTGAGGATTGTACTGATTCAATTTTTCACCAAAAGCAATTCTAATATTGAACTTGGACTTTTATGGCACTTCTTACCTGTGTTGACACTGGCATTTTACAAGGGAATCAGCAGTTGATCTCACTGCTGCCTATCCTAAATTCTTTACTTGGGCTTAAGGACAAACTATTTTGTGCACTTACTTTAGCAGTTGGCTGTTGCAGTTCAGTGGACCACAAAAATACAGACCACTAACATTACACCACTAGGCCAACCAGCAGCAGATGCACAGTGTGCCCTTGGTAAGTTTTAAAAATCACCAGGGGATCATTAAGGAAATAACCCTTGAGAATTCTTGGTAGAGCAATTTCTGTCTGGGACTCTTGTATGATATGACATCAGAGCTTTTAGACTCCAAGCATCACAGACCTTGAATGTCTCTAGCACTGACATGTTCCGGCACTAGCACAGTTAGGCAAGATAAAAGAAGTGGAATTCTGGGGTGGGAGTGGAAAAGGGAACACTTCTGCTCATCCAACCAGAAGAGTCACCAGAAGGAATAACCAGAGTGAGGCCAGGCAAAAACAAGGCTTAAAGTGACTTGTTTGGCAAGTCCTTTGTGGTAACAGACTTTTGTGTCTACAGCCCTGCAGCCTCCAACAGTGATCAGGCTGGAAAACATTTTCAATAAAAGAATTTTCAACAAAAGAATACGTTAAAATTTATTCAAGCAAAATATGTCACTTAATTTATTATTCTGTGAGGATTATCACAGTCTGACAGTAACCATCTCTATGTTACTCCTGAGCATTTCTTGATAAGCAGACAGAAAAACACTTGAAGCACGTAATCCACATCTTTGTCTGCAGCAGTTCTGCTTGTTTTGTTTTGTTTTACTTTTATATTTGATTACTCACAGCTGATTTCTTCTATTATGGAGTAAAGGCAACTGCTCTTGCTTCACAATTACAATTTCAAATGATTTTCTGCTATGTACTCAATACTCAACTTTTTCCATTCTCTTGAAAAGCATTTCTTCTATCATCAAACAAGTCCTCATCTCCCAGTACAGGAAAATTCCTTTCCATGTGAATGGCAAAATAGTTTCAAAAGATTATGTAACTGAGAGTGTAAATCATTTTAAATTGATCATCATGATCACTCTATGAATATTCCCCAAGAGTAAATGCAGAACTGGGACATGGACTTCTTTGAATTAGTACATGTGTATCTGCACATTTTCTTTAGAAGTATTTATAGTGTATATTTACATTTCTCCATATATGGGTTTGGAACAGAAATGGGTTATTTACACCACCAAAAAAAACCATAATGTCCCTGCAAGCAAAACATATTTGATTGATGACTGAAATCTTACAAATTGAGGCAAATGAGTCTTCAAAACTATGCTTTTAAAAAATATGTTTTAAATTACAGTGCTGATAAATGAGATCTAAAGCAAAGTCTGATAGCCTGCCACTTCAAACTGTCTCAGTAAGGAGTTTTGAAGCATAATCAATAGCAAGGTGATTTTCATAAGGGAAAGGCCCACTTAAATAAAAGTTGGAGAAAAAATTCCGTTGTCAATTTCAAGTTGGTTTTACTATGAGCCTGTTCATATTCCATGTAATAACAAATTCCTAAAACAGATCATTATTTTCTAGTTGAAAGTGAAAGGTCAAAAAAATTAGTTAATAATAATAAATTTTCTACTTTTCCCAGCACAAAGCTTGGCATTAGAACTACTCTCCATCTGAGATTTGTGTTAAAGATCTGACTAAGCACTTTTAATCCTCAAAGAAATATAGCTTGAATTAGATTCAAGACAGAAATTGAATGAAAGCATAGTTTTTTGCTATTTGCTTTTTGTTTTATCTAAGCCTAATCTAACTGTTTTGATGCCTGCACTCTTGTACTCTGTACTTTTTCACTTGGGGTTAGATTGTCACTAATTGTGTACTTGTTGTAACAGCACTCATGCAATCCAAAGGATGAAAACACACTCCAGTGAAGAAGAGCTTCACAGGTGTCTGAAGTCCGACTCTGTGCTCAGTGCTAAAATGCCCACTCTTCTATGGTCTCTGAAATGTTTTTTCTCATCATTATCCCATTCATTTCTTATTCAAAAATTCCAGGCTGTGATACACAAAAGACATCAAAAAAGTGGCTACAGCTTTAGAAACAACATGGAAAGTACTTTTACATGTCTGAGTTTAAACAATAGGATATGTCCTTTATTTTTCTTGATCCAATTCAGCATTGTTGGGATGGATATGAAAGGACAACTAAAGTACGTCATTACAGAGGGCAAGAAGGTGGGAAGTATGGGTAAACCACAACCTCTTTCTGCTCTGGATCTGGAGCAGTGCCACTGAATGACTTCCTTGGTGCAGGACAAATTATAAATACCTCCTTCCTCAGTTTTCCAGTACCTGATATTTCCTTTGTTCTTCCTCTCTCTACACAAGCATTTAGTAGCTGATAAAAGTAAAATTCTCTGCTTTGCTCCATTTTCTACTCATTCAGGAAGAGACTGACAGAATCATTAGTTGGCTGATGATTTCCTTTTCTGTGGTGCTAGAAAAAGAAGCTACAATTCTATTCACCCTAAACTTTGTTCCTAGATGGAAAGCACAGTAAGGGAAACCAAGTTATTAAAGCCTCTGTGTATAGTAATCTTCTACTGGCAGTGAGTGTTTACATCAAAATATTGTTTTGTTGTTTACATTAAAAAGACTTGATTTGCAAACACAATTTGTGGAACAGCTCTGTTTTCTATCATGTATTTTGGCTTGTCTGGGACTTGATTTACTTTTAATTCAGTAGATCTTGGCTACATAACTCCACCTGTAGTTTCAATCAGTGGTTACAAATATTGCAATTAGCTGCTGTGGAAATGATTATGTTGTCACAAACAGAGGATTAGAGCTTCATGTAAGGAAAAATCATCAAGAGCAAATGAATGCTTCTGAAAAAAAATAATCTGGGGCTCATGCTAAGATTCATAATAATGAAATAGAAAGCCAGTAGTAGCAAAGGAGGAAACAAAACAAAAAAAAAAAGTATTGCTTGTCCTTAATGCATTTTTCTCCCACAGGTTATTAAAATCCATTTGTTGTCAAATGTCTCTTCTCACATGAAGATTTGAACTGATTAAAATGCACAGTATCCAGAGGATTAAACCTTTATCCCATGACAAAGTTCTTCTCATTGGAAACAAAAATGACTGGATTCTGAAATTCTAAGAAAAGGATTTATTTTGAAAAGGAAACAACAGCAGTACAAGCAATATAGGACTGTCGCTACTCTGACTTAGAGCTCCCACCTTGAAACAAGGTAAAAACTGCTCATCCCTAAGAGTAGCAGTTTCCAAAGCTGTCTAGATACAAATCCTATTTCTGTAGAGCAAACAGCCCTAAATATTGGTGCAAATTCTTTCAGGTAGCAGTCATGATCTATCTCTGGCATTGCACTCCTTGCTGTCACTTCAGAAATGAATAATCCATTCTCCTGTCAAAGTTAATTTTGAGTGACTCCTAAAAACTATTTTGATATAACTGATGGTTTGAAATCATTCTAATTATACGAAATACATTTTCTAAAAGTATTAATCTTCAAGACAACCTGTCTTTTACTTGGATCAATGAAATTCTATTAAAGCATTAGCAGAATTGCAGGAAATTCACTTGTTCTTGTTTAAGCCTAGCCATACAGGCAAAGGTGATTGTTACTTCTTGCAGACACTTAACAGCAAAATGTTTGGTTCAATAAAGCATTCTACACTCTCAGTTTTGATGATATTGACAGAGAAGCTTGATAATACTTTTCAATATTTTCTTTACAATCCCACATTTTGTGTTAACTCTGGACCTCAGTGGACTCATTTTTTCTCACATCAGACAGGGCATTTTTTTCACACCAAGATGGACAGGAGGTATTTCTAGTCTCCTGATCTGTTAAACTTTTGTCAAATGCTGTACAAAACCAATGTGTTTGTTGGGACAGTGTGTTTAGATTTATTTTTTCAGTAGGGGCAATAAATTTGCATATGAACAGTTTCATCCGACACAGATCATCAGTAAATTACAACACATTTAAGCTAAATATAAATATTTTATTGGAAAGAACAAGGTTTCCCTGTGCACTTGAATATAATGGCATAATGGCATATGTTTTGGAATTACTTTTACTGTGCTTCAGCCTTGTTCTAATAAATTCTTCAGATTGTTCACATTCTTATTACCTGTTGCCACACATCTGTAAGACCCTGTGTAGGCATGCTTTAAATGTAAGAATGTATTCATTTTTCTTGACAGTGTCCAAATTTGTCTTCTAATTTGTTATATGCCTGTGCGTCTAGTTTACCCTTACAGTGAATAAAAATAAGCACCGAGATTTACTTGTTCAACTTTCCTTGTGCTTTTCATCTTCCAATTCTGATGGGATGAGTTTGGCAACTTTTTTTTACTGTCTGATAAAGTTTAGTTTAAAATGAATCAGTTTGCCATTGCAGTCTTCCTATTTTTGAGCGAAACACGGCCTTTTTTGTCTAAAAAACCTATCTGACTTCTTAACATTAAATCTTAGAATCTTCTAGACTACAAAAATAGCTGTTCAGCCTCCATTCAGTACTGAAGCTGTACATGGGTTCATCATTTTCCCATACAGTTTTTTTTTTTTTGTTTTTGTTTTTGTTTTTTAAAGCCTCTTAGCATCTTCATCAATTTAATGTTCCTGTAGAATGCAGGAATCTTTGGATATTTGTATCAGTTTAACAGTCAGTCAATCTATTCTACATGACTTAAGTGGAAGCTGTTAACCACATCAAAAGCTCCAGAGCTACCTATTGTTAGAAAGACTACCTCCTGAATCTCTCTTTTTGTTGACATCCATTGCTTGCGGAGGCAAAGGAAAGTGCTGTTTAAAACTCTTACATTTCTGGGGCGTTTCAACACTCATGAAACTTTCAGCTGCCCATTTTTTCATTGCAGGTACTTTCTTTGCTGTTTCTTTCCTTCTGCTATCATGCAACATCTATTAATCATTCAATGTCTCACTACTGTTTTGCACTATCACTGCTTATAACTGTCTGTGTTCAAACCAGTGAGGCAAGCCTGGACAACCCAGACAGAACTTAGAATGTGTCTTCTTTCTACCTGCATGTCAAAACTTGAGTCATCTTTGATCCGACCAAGTCCCTTCAGTCCTGTGTTCATCCCTTGGAAAGGAAAATTAGTCCCTGACAAGTGTATAACAGCAGAGTTAGCATATCATTTTCCGAGGTCATTGCCAAGCCTTCAGACGTTTTTGCAGCACAAGTAATTCCTGAGCCAGACATGACTCCTATTTATATTTAGAAATCCCTTGAGAATTTGTTTTCCATGACCTTCACCAGCTTTCCTTGGGATCCATGTAGACTTAAATAATTGCAACATCTTCTGGCAAGGAGTGGCACTGCTAAACTACACATTGCAGACTGCTAAGCTTACCTACAAGTTAGCTTTTTTGCATCCTATCCAGAGCTCCTGTCAGCGAAGATGCAGTAAGCAACCAGTCCCTCTCCCTGCAGTCCAAATTCTTTCACATCCATGCTGTCGCCTGCTCATCATTTTCAGACAGAAGCTTTTTCTCTTATTTACGCATTTCTCACATTTTGGTAATCCTGTTGAGAAACCCTCCAGCCCAAACAGAAAAAGAAGCCCCAAGGAATAGCAGTATAAGCAGCATAAGAGGACATGTCACAACATCCTTCAGAAATACATACCCATTATGAGTTCAGGTGGGAACAGGACTCCTCATGCTCTACAAATATGTTGATGTCACCTAAAAACACAGTGTCTTTGTAGTGTGATGATCTTCCATTGATTTTCCTTCCTTTCACTCTACGTATGTAGTTTTTCACTTGTTTTCTTCTGGCACCTACTTTTAATTTTTGTTTATATTATGTTGGTTTTGGTTTAGTTTGGTTTGATCTTTAATATTGAACTTGTTTTCTTGATTGTCCTTTTCACAAGAAGTGAGAACAGTGGCTCTACAGTCCATCATAGACTCCCTAGTGTATAATGCAAAATAATTTTCATCTCTTTTTAAAGAGTCATTATAAAAGATTTGTTTGCTTCTACTTGAGTAAAACTAAATTCTGTCAGCCATTCAAAGATAAATAGTCAGACTGCAGTGGAATGCTCATCAGAAACCAGTAACCTATGGTTTACCTGCAACTTAGCTATAGCTGCAGCTAGAAAATGACATGGGAAGCTGTCTGAAGATATTTGTAATCAGAGATATGGGAATAGAAATGTACTGCAATTATTGGCTGTTGTGCTTGAAAATAGAAATTTTCTTTAGCAAGATGGCAAGTTCTTGTGTGGATGGCTATTAGATGTTAAAATTGAGTTAACTTTCTTGATAATCATTTAGTATCTTTCTCAGAACAATCAAAGAACTACAATTGAAAAAAAAATAAAAAAACCCTACTATTTTGCTAATTATAAATACTTCATAGATGAGTCTCAAGTTTATGAGATTATGAGACTCCAGCCTTGTCACAGGAACCTATTCTTTTGTAAACTGTTGTATATTTTTTAGGCTGTGCTGGTGTATCATTCTTATCTGCAGGTTGCCGAAGGATTCCCTTTAAGGAGTTATATTAATTGTGTTATATCCTTCAAAATTAGATTTACTGTCTTTCTAAGCTGTTTTCTGGAATGACTTTTCATTGCAAACCTGAAATTGACCCTCAAAGTGCATTTTATAGCACCTTTCACAGAGATTTTGAAATACTTTATAAATATTAAATCACAAGCTAATTCCAAACACTTGAAGAAACTGAAGTGTATTTATGAGCAACTCTTTCTCCCAATTTTTACTGCATAAATCAGAAAACCGAATATGATGTACTAGACCACACAAGACACTAGCTTCAAATAAGAACTTTAGCATTCTGCCTCTTAACATAGCTGCAGGAAGAATGTAAATCAACACTGCGTTAAGACAGGCATTCTCCCTGATGTCAGATCCTTATGAGAGTTTGGGTGATTAAATGCTTTGACTTGGAGCCTTTATTTCAGAAGTCAGTGCTCACCAGAGATGTATCAGGTGACAGGCTGAGTGTTGAACGGGGATGGTGGTAAGTGCAGAGCACTGAACACAATCACTAGCGTTGCATCAGTTTTCCTTGGAGTTTGCCAGTTGAGCATGCAACCTGCCTACCATAGCATGTAAAATCTAGAGAGATCAGAGCACAAGGTAGTATTGCTGGAGGCAATAAAGGGAAGGCTGAGTTTTTGTCATGTTTTTGAAAGGTTTCTCAAAACCGATTTGTCACAAACATAATCCTGCAGTTTGAATTTATTGAATATGAAAACTGAAAAAAAAAAAACCACCTTGGATTGCATCTTTCTATCATCAAATTCTTGATTTCTTTTTTATTAAAATAATAATAATAATAATAGCTCACAAAGAAGTTCAACATCCAGGACTATCATCTTTGCTATTTCCATTTCACTTCAGAAATTCCTTATAACTTCCAGCCACTAAAGAGATTCCACACAGCTTCATTTTAGGGCCAGTTCTCTAACATTTTCATAAATGATCTGGTTGCAGGACTTGAATGTGCACTATGTACATTTGCAGACAACACTATACTGAGAAGAGCTGTTGACTTCCTTGAGTACAGAGAGAGCTTGTAAGATATCTTGAAAAATTAGACAGCAGAACAGTCATCAACAATGAAGTTTAACAAGTGCAATGCTGGATTTTTCAGCTTGCATGGGGCAGCCTGTGTACAGACTGGGGGAAGAGAGTCCCGAGAACTGCCCCATGAAAAAGGATCTGGCTGTTCTTGTAGGCAAGTTGAACGTGAGTCAGTAGTGTGCCCTGGAAGCCCAAAGGGCAAACCGCACCCTGGGGACCATCAGGCACTGGGTGAGGGGAAGGATTATCTTGTTCTGCTCTGCACTGTAGTGCCTCAACTCCAGCACTTCATGCAGTTTGTATACCACATCAATTGAGGTCCCTGCATTTGCTCAACATAGAGCAAAGGAGATGAGGGGAGGCCTCATGGTGGCTGCAGCTCCTCACAGGGCAGCGCTGAGCTCTGCTCTGTGTGACAGCGAAAGGGCTCAAGGGAACAGCATGGAGCTGTGTCAAGGGAGGGACAGCTGGGGGTCAGGGGCAGGTGCTGCACCAGAGGGCAGTGGGCATGGAACGGGCTGCACAGGGCAGTGGGCACAGCCCCAAGTGCAGGAGTTCAAGGAGCATTTGAGCACTACTCTCAAATGTAGGGTTTGAATTTTGGGTGGTCGTGTGTGTAGCCAGAGGTTGGATTCAATGATCCTTTTGGGTCCGTTTCAACTCAGGATATTCGATAAAGAATTATTACGGTGATTCTATAATTGACTACTTATTTAAAAGCTATTTTATTTAAGGTTTCATCAGAGGCTACTAATGCAAGACACTAATCATTTTAAGATCGTAGCCTTCCAATGAGAGTGATGTCATTAAATCTGGTTTCTGTGTCAAAATGGAATATCTTAAATACCATCATCAATTATTTAAATTATAACCTCATTTCCTCTATTGTGTCTTTTTACTTCCTTAAGACCAATGCAAGGAAGGAATGATAGAACTGCCTTTAAAAATATTTTTTAAAAAAAGTTCTCTCTTCTACATTCTGCCTTCTGACTGATCACTGTCCCATGGAAGAGGAGAAATTCGACACTTAGTGAAACTGGCCCTGCAGTACTCTTTAACAGACTTGGTCAACATTATCTTTGGGCATTTGTTAAAAGTAACTTGAAGAAACGCCATATTTACTTAGAAAAAAATAGTAGAATAAGGGGACCAAAATTCTCTGTTTCTTCCATCTAAAACACATTGGTTTTGTATAGTCTTACTTAATTTGGAAGAAATAACAGACAGCTGTCAAAATGCTTGTATTATTAAAAATTAGGATATCCATGGAATAACAGCCTGAGAATATTATGGTATATTAAGACAGCATGTGAAATACTCTCATCTGCATGCAGATCTTCTTACACTTCCTACATGTAATTTAGGATAGGGTTTCATTGAATTTGTCTCCCTCCATTATGTGCTGAAATTATCAGACTCTCTATCACTTCCCTTAAGGTCAAAGAACAATTTCAACATGGTACAAGAAGCATGCAAAAGTTGAGACAGTTGCCCAAAAGACTAATTTTTTTTACTGTTCCCATTGGCCAAGTAATTTCAACAAAAGATGTTCCCTTCTAAAGCTTCTTGTTTTTTTGTAACGAAGCCTAACTGGCAAGTTGTATAATATCTTCACTGTTTGATACCCACCTCTTTTTGCAAAGAAGTAGTGAGATGCTACAAAAGGAAGAAGATGCATCCTTCTTATATTTTGCAGGAGAATGAAGAGAAGCAACAACAGTGATGCTTTACCTCAGAGAAAGTGCTCAGCCTGAAAGAAATGAGCATTTACTATTTGAATGAATAATTAAGGAAATCATTAGAGGATATCATTATCCACTTGCTGTTAAAAAAGTAAAACTCCAAATTCATGAATAGAAAGTAAAAAGACAAAAGCTGACTTTGAGATTACTTATACCTCAATTGTAAGCTGTTGCTTTTAAATAATTTTCATAAAGTATTTGGGGCTTGCCTGTCAGTTCTCCCATGAAGGCATTCACACTTAGGTAAATCATACTCATATAATTGTGAATAGCTTATTTGTTGGCCACTCTCACATTTCTCTTCTTCATGAAACTAATAGGTGAACAGCAGGGAGAACATTTTTCCAAGTATGCACGGGGGGAGGTAAGGTTGTTCGATGAAGTTTAAATCTCTGCTTGCATTACCAGATTGCTACATCTCTAGTGTTTTGGGATTTCTCAGCTTTACCAGCAGTAATTTATAGCAGCTCAGTGTATAATCTCTTTCTTTTCTGTATCCTATTTTAAAATGTCCTTTTGCTTCTTTTCCTCTATTCTTCTTGCCCATGGTAGCATCAAAGTATTTGAAGATGATGAAGTGGAATGTTTGATCTTTTTTGTAGTGCTTCTGCCTGGATACAGTGCATTATCTTCGGTGTCACTAGATAATACCTGAGAAAAAAAAAAGACCCTGAAAATATAAAAATAATCATATATGAAAGGATTTCATTTCACCTCATAACTTTTCAGAAAACTTAAACAGCTGATAGCTTGAGAATACTTTGAAATATGTTTTTTCTGAAACTATTCTTCTTATATATCCTATTTTCTCTATATTTCAATTTTCTTGTTCTTCCCTTCTGAAGACATTTGCATGAAAATAGGATCCTTCTTTCCAGTAGTTTGCTGACTTCATCTGTTCAGGCTGTACAGACTTATTATGGACTGCTTGGACTGGTCGTCTGATGAAGCTTGAGGTCTTTTAAATACTTGTAAAGATTCAGAATAGTCAAAGAGGTCCAGGAGGGGAAAGTTTATATCTCCTTCCTGCAAATTACTGAAGTGCAGAGCCCATTGCTGTTCCCAAAAGCAGAATTAGACTTATGAATTAGACCTGTGTATTTGGACTCTTCATGGTCTGATGGAGGCAGGATCTTCCTAAGTACTTTTGGGGCTCACTTTTGTAAAGTTCATTCTCTGAGCCCCTCCCTAGTCTAATGCAGCAAAGCATTTACTTTCCTAGTTAATTCCCAGCATACTGATTAGCTCTTGTTAATTTGGGCCAAACACAGTGTTTCATGCAAGACTGAACACTGACTGTAATAATAAAGCAAAGTGAACACATCACTGTCAGTAAGGCTAAGCTGCATTTATCACTCATGCTGAGATCCAAAACTTCATGTGTTGCCCACCATCAAGTGTTAAAATATCTGATATGTGTGGGAATTTTTACTCCATTTCACTTATTTGTGCCTCTATCTTTCTGGTTGATAACCAAAAGGACTGAGAAAGCTTAAGAAAGGCTGCTCCCTTGTGGTTTTTCTAACTAGAAAAAGATCAGGAGTGATGTGTAAGTTTTTAGTTTACTTTGTTAATTCAAAAAAAAATCGTTGATGGCAAATGCATTCAAGAAGTCAGCAATGCTCACCATGGTCCCAGACATTCAAATATGTTGGCAATTCCTGAAGGATTAAAATCTACAGAAAGCAATAAAGTCCATAATCTAAACTGTATGTCATCTTTGCATACAAAACTGAACCCCTAAACCTTAGTAGGTTTGACATGCCTAGGGACAATCTCCATTAGTATGCAAGAGACGATTTCTGAAAAGCAAACTCCATGCCCTAGGCCCACTGTCCAGGCCATGCTAAGGATGAATTCACACACATGCCATGCCATTTCTGGCAGACCTGTCTCCCCAGGGACAGGATCAAGCATCGAGGCTGCTGTGACTAAGTAGGCACACAGGCCAGGAAGTATAGCAAAACTGAAGGCAAAAGCATCCATGGAGATATTTCTGAAGTTTGGGAGTTAAAGGCCAAAATCTTAAAACACAGAGCGACAGGAACTGAATGTTGTGAAATCACTGGTATTCTTGATTAATGGTCCTGAGCCACACAAATTAATTTGGCAAACTATACTACTCATGTGTAGTGTCAAATCAATAATACTTACCTGTTCATATCTACAAACTAAGTTGTGTGAACTGTATGAACAAAACTAATCAGCATACCTGAATTAAGTAAACAGTTGGAAACTGCAGGCTCGGGGACTTTGCAATACCATATGGAGTCTTTCAAATGTAAATTACCATCTGAAATTCAGCCTGGGTCAGTAGTAACCTAAATTGTTGCATTCTAATAATTGTTCAGTGGCCTATATGAAATTAGGTGATTGACATGTCTACAAATTACAAACACAATTGCTGTTAATAGAGCCTCTCAGGGAGACTGGAAATTGCATGGGCATGGAGAATGAACTGCCAATTCATCCTCAAGGTGAACTCTACATGTCAGGAAGGGGCACCTGAGGGAAATCTGTAGTGTTACTTTTCGTGCTCAGACTCTTCTGATTAATTATCACCATTCATAATTTGTACAGACCTCTATTGCAGTATCACCTTTAGGCTGAAACCTTAGATCATCCATTTTACCAGGACAAACACACAGTTCCAGCATCAAATCATTTACACTTAGAAGTTGATCCATAAACTTCTCTGAAAAGCTAGCCAGATCCCTTAGCATGGAGTAAGAAGAGATGACCAGGAGGTGTGAGGAATGAATATAGTGACTACTTGAGCTTAAGAATACAGTCATTTTAAAGAATCAGTTTTCTACTCTGGCAATCTCTACTGTTCCAGAGCTCTAATATGCACATAAGCGAAGTGTAAGATGCTCTATAATACGCTTGCTACTTTTACAAGATACTTTCTAACATGGCAATAACTACTTTGAGGAAGAAATTAAAGATTTATTTTATCTCATGTTAGTTTGCTTGGAAGGAAAATGGAGGAAGAGGTTTTCAAATTTAGAAATCTTGTGCTTATCAGATTAAAACACCTGATATTTAGTTTGGGCTTTATCTGGAATTTCTTTTTTTTCTTTCCTTCTTTAGTTCTCGTCTTGTTTAAAACAATCCTCAGACATTGCTAAAGAATTACCAAAAAGTATCTCAAATTGGTATCACACTTATGTTATCATGTCCCTTACAAATTTGATAAAGTATTCACAAAGATAATTTCATCTAGTGGGTGATGCAAGTTCAGGAACAGCTGTCATGGGACAGATGTTACCTTCCTTATTGCACAACAGAGGATATCCACTGCTTCACAGCTTTCTTAGCTTCTTCAGCTCTTTTTGCAGACCAATGTGCACAGTCATTATTAGTATGAAACAATGCAAGAAAAGAGAAAATGAGATTAGGATTCTTTTGTTAGTTCCTCTGTTCTTGTGATAAAATTCTGTTGAAATACACATAAATTAGCATATCCTGACCAGTCTGGACTTTTCTTCAATATTATATCTACTGGTTTCTTGAAAATATGTATCTGAAAGAGATGGGATCTCTTAGGTAGGCAGAAGACACACATCCACATTGGAGCTGACAGTGCGTGAAAGCCACTCTTCCCAAGAACTGCTGGCATTAACAAAAAAGAATTCAGGACTGGAACATTTTTTCTCGCTTGAAAGACTTACTGCTTAAGCAATGGTGAAATGTTCTTGTTCATAGGAAGCATAATGCCTGCTGAAGCCCTCATGTCAAATTCTGCCTCACATTAAAATGTAGAACCCAAATAAATTCTACCCTCTCTATCCTAAGCAGTATTGTTATGAATATGCAAATGGTTGAAACTTCTTCAGATATGTGATGCTTCCTCGTTGAACACTGCCTTATTTAACAACAGGACAGCTTGGACTTGTTTGATATTCAGAAACTCTGCAGTGTCTCTCTCCAGTCCTGTTAGCTGATTCTCTCAATTTTTTACTGGATCTTTTGTTTTTTTATTTTCTGACATAAATTGACTAGCCTTGTAGGCAGTGCAATACAAAAATTAGAATTTTATTGGTCAAGGTCCTTATGGGAAAATATATGACAGTTCAGTGAAATATAATTCAAATTTACCTCTAAAATTATGCAAACACATAATACACTATACTAAAGTTATTTATGATTCGACAACAGAATTGCTAGGAAGAAAATCACTATTGTGGCAGAAAAATGTCTTCCTCTGGGGATATTCTAATCAACCTAAATTTATCCTGAAAGTAGCACTGGACAAAAATTATACACTGAAAGATGTCATCCTAGGTTTCACAAAAAAAAAAAAAAAAAAAAAAGAAAAAGAAAGAATATATTCAATACTTTGGCAAAAATATGGGGATCAGGAAGAGACAGGAAAAAATGCTGGTAACACCAGTGAAGGTAAAAAGCGTTTCATCACTACATTTCCACAAAACAATATTTAGAGGGAAAGAAAATATTTCTCCTGTTTTAAAAATATTCACAGATAAAGCATCATTCAGTATATACAATATGTCTTGTGATTTATAAATGTTCTTTACCACATTATTCCAAATACTTCTTGTCTATCTTGTAGTACAAAATTTATAGTGAAAGGTATCTGTTCTGCAGATTTGGCTGGTTCATATATTTTCCCCATTCAGAAAGATGTGTAAGTCTGTGTTAAGGAACTATTCACCTTGCTTAAAGTTAGTCATATAGTTATGTATTTATACACTCATACTGATCAACCAAGTCTGAATTTTCTACTGAGTACCTTTAGCATGTAGAAAGCCTATTATATTCTGCTTGTCTTCCTGTTCTCAGGCCTTGATTGTATTGAGGTGTACTTTAAGATTCTGTATAAGGTGTACATTTTTTTAGCCATATCAGAAATATTTTTGCCTTCAGTAAAAGATAATACAGTCAATAATGAAAGTCTTCACATGGCACAAAACATGTAAATAAATAAATATATACATTAACATACGTTTAGTTTGATTTATTTTTCTTTCAGATGCCTTCTACCAAAAGCAATGCTTATTAGATTTTCCACTGACAAGAGTAAAACATAGCATAAAACTGGAAGTTTCATTTTATTATACTCATAGTTTAGGGCTTCTGCCATATAAGAAGTTGTGATTTTCTATTTATTAGATAAAAGAAATGCATTTGCTTTAAGATGTGTTCTTGTATTTTACATTTGCTAGCTCATAAACCAACTGAAATTCTTGAAGATGAAAACATAAATTGAAGTATTGAACAAGATTATTCCTCTGGCAGTCTTACCAAATCCAAAGTATGTGGATAAATTATTATAGTAGGAAGCAGGAAATACTTTTTTAGCAGAAAATATTTTGTCTTTTTTGTAGGGGGAGGTTTCGTATATTTTGCCTTTCTGCAATAAGAGGAATCTCCAGAATGGCTTTAGAGAGGAAAAAAGACTTCAGAGAAAGTGATTTTGAAGTTAACAAAAAATCAAAGAAAATATGCTTTCAGATTTTTTTTTAATTTTATGCTCTATTCATTGGTCTGCTGCTGCCACAGAAAAGTACATTTGAGGGTGGGCACAGCAAAATAGTGCATGCAGCTTCATTGCTGTTCCAATTGGCTGTTCCATTTCTGTTTGCTGTGATGTTCGGATCCAGTGCTACCAAACTAGCCCTAGTCTGATGATAGGAAAAACATTCAGGCTTTCCTTTACAAGTGGCTGAAGCATCAAGCATTTCTAGAGATGCTTTCACTCAACAAACAGGAATCATTTTTGTTGAATCAAAAACATACAAGCCCTTTCATCTGTAGGTTCCTCTTCCAAAGCAGCTTGGAAGAAAAACCACATCACTGTCTTTAAGATGTAGGTCTTTCTTTTCTATATCTTGAACTGCATCTACATCACAGGTTAAAAACTGACAGTTCCAACTAAACTCAGGAACAAAAGCATAAAAGAAATATGGACTGTCTCGCTCCAATTTATAGGAGGGAGAGGAGGTTCTTTTATTATCTATATACCCGGCGTGAGATTAAGAAGCAACGGTTCAAATGTTGGTCCGACCAGTTTATTACAAATCTTAATCAGGGAAATGGGGAAGGGGAGGATGGACACTATTATGAATTAGGGTAATGGGGAAGGGAAGGAGAGCGATAGAAAAGATAGAAAAGAAGAAGCAAGGAGTCTTTATAGGCAGCAAGAGGGACATAGTCACCACCATGGATCCAGCGAGGTTCGTAGTTCAGTCTTTGATCTTCAGTAGTGGTGGGTCATCAGGCAGAGTTGTCCTGTTGACAACAACGACGACGACGACCATGGTGATGATGGCCCTTTTTCAATGCTTCAAAGTGGTTGAGTCAGCTGTTTTTGGAGTGACAGCTCAAATTCAAAGTGGTCGAATCAGCTCTCCTTTGAGTGACAGCTCAAACCCAAGGTGGTTGAGTCAGTTCTCCTTGCAGTGGCAGCTTCTGGCTCTGGGATCTCAGCAGGAACCTCCTTTGTTCTTATCTTTCTGGCCTTGCCAGCAGATAAGAGGAAGCAGGGAGGCATCAACTTGCATCTTGCCTTCGCAAGATACAATGGTATCATCCCCCAGCCTTCCATACTTAGCTGGAGCCGTTTGGCCACAGGCCAGATCTTCCGCCAGTGAACACTCCTGAGCATTCTCATCCGCTCTTCTATAGAGCAAGGAGCTCTGGAGGAAGGGGCTTTCAAATGTTACCAAAGTGATATCGATTGTCACACGGTTAGCACCCATTAGTTGCCTCCTCAACAAATCATTCAGAGTCTTATCACAAGAAATACCTCAGGAAGCAAGCTTTGAGCCAAAAAACAAAGAAGGATTCTCACATGGACCCTGGCTCCACCCTAGACAACCATAACATGGGAAACAGTAACTTTCTGGTTCTGTGATTCAAAATACCTGCATTGCTACTTGACATGGAGGTACAGTGAAATCAGTGCTAACAAATGAGTATTGCAACATGATCAGTGCACACTGTGTACTATTTCCCATTTGTGGTGTGGGCCCAGAGTATTCACCAATTCTACAAGGACATTACAGTTATACTGGTAGGAGTGAAATACTTGAGTGGCTGTGATTATAAGACTGAATGAAAAATATTAATTGCCTTAAAATTATTACATGATGAAAGTATGCGACAAGTTTTGCAAAATGATGAATCAAAGCTAAACTGGGAAAACATTGGCTGCAAAACGAGCTCCAGGACAAGCTTGTAACACAAAAAAACAACCACACTATATTCAGAGAGAATTCTGATGGTATTTTTTAGACTTATTTTCTTTGCTGACTGCTTTCTGTTTTACAAGTTCTACAAGGAGTATGTAAAAATGCAGTTTCCCTAAAATCCACATGGATGAGTGAAAAAAGTAAATCGAAAAATCACCTATAAGCTTCCCTAGGTTTTGATCCTACATAAATTTGTTTGCTTTTTGAAATGAATGTGCAGACACATTAATTTTAAACACAGATATCATAAATTATTTCTGCAATGCCAGACTGTGCAATTGACAGTGTTTGGGAAGCATGATGCAGAAGCAAACATGGGCCTTGCCATACTGCATGGTACAGGTATAATGTAATAATATTTCAGAGACTTTCATCAAAGATTCACTAAGCTCTGATGGAAGTGAGTATGTGGATAATAAGGTTTCTGGAGGAAATCATGCCTGGTTATTTGGCTTTTTTTGTATTCACACAGAGCATGAGTTTCATGTTATTGCAGTAGTCTGCAAAGTAGCGTGCTGAAGTAGACCTAGGGTTAGAAAGCACATGCTAATAGAAAATAACAAGCTTATGGCTTTGTTTGAAAAGGAGCTTGCAAGTGTATTATTTTAAATATATTATAAATATGTATATGTTATAGCCTCTGGGCTAATACTAAATTTCTCCAAATTTAAGCTGGGTTTTACAATTAGCTGCATAGCAAGAAGCTTAAGAATTACTGATCAGCAAAACTGCCACAGTCCATGGAAGACCGCTAACATTCAGCCCTGACCCCACTGTCAAGGTGATGAGCCCCAGGGTGTCATCCAACTCCTGCCCTACAGCTGTGAATTTGGGCTTTGATGCATCCACTGGGCTTCCTAAGAATCCTGCCTCCAGTTTCTTGAAAGATCACTGAATCTACATCATAAATTCAACTAATAGATATTCCCCAACAAAAGTTGTCTTCCTGGATACCTTTCCATTGAGTTTTATATCTTTGTGCTCTCCTCAACAAATGTTCAGCAAAATAACTTAGGCACATTTATGTGTGTTTGTAAAATGAATGTCCAGGAAGCACAAGGAAAAGTCTCAGTAAAAACCTGCAGGACAGGTATACTGGTAGTACCTGCTGACTTCTCCCAGAGTCTTGCTGATCCTTTCAGTCTTTATCAAAGAATCAGCCAACTGCTTAAAAAGTGTTTGATTAGCAAGAGTCATTAGCATGGAGACAATTAAACACTGCTCTATCTGTTAAAATAATGAGATTTGGTGCAAAAAAGTAGATAATTCTGCCCCATCACAGGGTTATAACCATTACCTCATGAAAAGACAAGGTTGTTTCAGCGAAGGGCTGTCAGAAGTTCTCAGAAGACACTTGAAAGAGAGGTTTATGCAAAAAGTTTTGATCTGCACTAACAATGTTTTCCAAGGTGGAAAATGATCACAGAAAGGAACACCTTTATTTTCTGAGTGACATTTATGCCTCAGAAAGTACTGAAGCATTTAAGCCATGTTAAATTTCAGAATTCCTGGGATTAAGTTAAATGCTTATAAATCCTGTATACAACTGTGTAAAACTCCTGACGTACCAATACTATTAATATTTCCTGTATGCTGCTAACTTTCCAGGCTGGGACTTTTGAGGGAGCCTAAATGGATAATGGATTTATACCCTTCTGAAAATCCTACTCTCAGGTAGCCATACAAAGATTATTTAGTTATGCTACTAGTAAATAAATAATATTTTGAAAATATCCAGTTCTGATCAGTTCTGTTGCAATATGATGAACTAAAGATGAACTAAAATTTACTAGAATGTATAGAAGAATATCAAAGAATAGACAGATTTAAGCGACTTGGATTTCAACCTCTTGCCATCAGGATACAAAGAGACATTAAACCCCAGTTGAACTATATGAGAGAAAAATAGTCTCTCTAAAACAGCTGTCATAAGAGAGAGAAACATAGATTGGTTTTCGAATCCCCTTTCACTGTTCAGTCATAATGTAAGACATCCTTGCTGATATACACATTCAACCTTGTTTTTATATTTCATTGTGTTATATGTCCAGACAAGAAAATGGCAGTACTATTCCTTCTTCAAAAAATCTATGCCTTACTTGTTCCTGTCTATCAGGACCTTCCCTCTACTGGATTAAAAGGAAACAGTACTGACAGTTCACATCTACCCATTTTTACACAGAGGTGTCTTGTCCACTTTCCTCCCTCTTCTGAAAGAGAGACAGACTATATTTAACAACAACAATTTGCTCTGTAGAATGAAAGTAATGAGCTACTTCTCTACCTATTCATAGTTTGTGAGATTTCAGACAGATTATCTCAGGTTAAGAGTATATCACATCTTTCTACTTTACATAAGTGAGAAAAAAAAAAAAAAAAAGGTTTTGACTCCAAAATACCTGCAATAAAGTATTCACTGAAGCAACTACATTTCCTAAAATGATCACAGAGTTTAGGGTCAAGAGAACGCTTTTCAGTCCCATGTATAATTTCAGTTTCTTGCTGTTCTTTTAACTCAGAGTTTTCAAAGAAAGGCAGAAAACATCAACAGCTGGCAGGTTTCCTGTCTCATCCTGCCAGAAGTGGCAAGTAACTAGATTATCCAGTAAATAAATGGTGTACAGTGCTAAGCGATACTTGAAATGACATGAATCCACTTTCTGTGACTCGCATGTCACAAACCTGAGCAGGCTGTATATTACCTTTTTTTTTTTTTTCTGAGAAAACAAACTCATTTTAAAAATAGAAATCCCCTTGAAGTAGCATCTTGAATTGTTTTAATGCACTTGTTTAGCAAAATAATCCCTGTGGTAAAGTACACCTTCTACATCTCTGAATTTTTTAGTGTGACATAGCTTCATAGCTTCAAAAATAAATATCCCACACACACTGATAGCAGTCAGATTTCTGTCACAGACATGGCCACCCATACAGCTTCTTTTCTAAGTAGAGGATAGTAAGAAAACCCTGGGCAAACATAAATGTTCTCAGGACATTTCTCAGAAGCCACAGGACAGCTCACAGGGTAGCACTTTGCAGGACACGCAGGGTAGATAATCTGTTCATACCTGAGCTATGTGACTGATTCACTCAGCTTTATAGTGCTTGTAGAAAATATCACCTACTGGAATAGCTTTTTGAAACATTGCAGAACTCAGAGATTTAGATGTAAATTTGTCAGTTTAGAGCTGATAAGATTAATTCAAAAGCATTTTCTCATACATAGCATCTGCAATGTGGCTAATGAGGGGTTGCGTGGGGATGCTCCACTCAACTCACAACCCTGGTGAGTAGCAAAGTGTTCTCTTGTATATATAGGACACTATAGCCTAGCTCCAGCACTGGAACTGCTAAAGCCTGGTTATCCATGCAACACAACATTCTTTTTAAAGTTTTATGACTCTGAGCAAGCAAAAATGCTTCATCTGGAGTCAAAAGTGTGTCAAAAGTACAGTCCTGGTACTGCGGCCTCAGCAGAGGCATGTGTAATCAATAGCAACAGAATGTATGGCAAGAGTGTCTCAGCACCACTTTT
Organism: Lagopus leucura; assembly: GCF_019238085.1. NCBI lineage: Eukaryota > Metazoa > Chordata > Aves > Galliformes > Phasianidae > Lagopus > Lagopus leucura. The sequence continues at coordinate 39,291,402 of NW_024962263.1, forward strand.
AGTGACATAGGCATTAAAGTAGCTGTCAAGAGCTGTAACTATTGTTTGTAAGCATTTGAGTGTTGATTTAAAGCACTATTACTTACAGAAAATATCCGCAGTTGTCTTCAAGATAATCTTTATCAAACATTGCTTTTTTCCCTCTCTTTCTGTTCTCTGCTCAATAAACACATACCAAGTTGTAGATTCTTTAAAAATTATATGGTGCTTACATATAATTTTGGCCAGGTTCCCCTGTAGCAGCTATTATACATCTTTCTGAAAAACTGCCTGGTATTTCCTACTTTGTTCAATTGTTTTCCTTCTTAATGTCAGCTTCTGAGTGCTTCTGTTTCCAGGTTTTGCAGGGGCTGGTGCCACAGATTTAAAAAAAAAAACATGCACAAATTTATCTTTGTCTTTATCCCTATGTGAGCAAGTTGATTCCACTGGCTTGTATGATATGGACACTTTAGTTCATGCTGTACATCACGACTACACATGTGGAAGAAAGTAATATTCCTAGAAGATGAATGTTCTACAGTGCAAAATAGATGCATACATAGACAGTTCAAAACTACTCATAGAATCCTAGAACCATTAAGGTTGGAAAAGACCTCTAAGATCACCTAATCCAACTGTAAATTCCAATAAAGTGATCTAGTCTCATTAAAATACTGAAAATATATAGAGAGAGCATAAGGAATTACATTATTTTCTGTGTTCACCAACTTTTTTTGTTCTCTGAAAACTGGCTGTGTAGATGGATATTAAAGCCTGCTGATGCTCTATCATCACTGAAATATGTTTCATTTAGTGCATTTGTCTGTGTGAAAACAGCAAGGGGCAGGAGATATTTAGGAAAACATATCCACTGTGCCCTATTGGAGATAAGAATAAACAAACTTAAAATGTGCAGAGCTCAAATTCAGTCATTGTTTTACAGCAACTTTACAGGTTTTTCAATAAACCTTTGTGCAAATAAAAAGGCACAGACAAATAAAAAACCTTTCCTCACCTTTGTGCAAAGCTGATTTCCTAATCTGTTTCCTGCTTGCTTCTCGTTCATTCAATTCCTGCTGTTTGACCTCATCTGCTGTCCTCTGTAGTCACTGGTTGTACAGTGTCTGCTAATCTCCTGTTAGCTGCTCTGTCGGACAGCTCCGTCTTCAGATTTCTTTGCAACAGGAGAATGATTTCAGACCTTCAGATAAACTCTTTCTTACTTTTGATGCTACTCTTTCTGGCACCTAAGGAAAGGAAATTTCACTGCCATTGTAATGCACTTGTAATATTCCAGAGGAAGAGTATATGAATAACACCTATCTTTGCAGACTCTGATGATGCTATGTAGTATGGAATTAGTTACTGATGCAACTTGTGTTCATTCTTAATTACACTCAATGCTAAGAAAGATCTTTCCAAATTAAGTATGATTGTAACAATGAAACACATTCCTGCCACATGTTGAACACACAAGATAGCTTTTCTGTGCAACACAGAATGAAAAATAATTGGCCCAGCTACATTCCAGATACTGCTCTACTGCTCTTTAGCAAGGATTGGCCAAAAGGGTTTGCACCAAGCAATAAAACACTGCATAAACAAAATCTGGCTCCCAATTACTGCTCACTTAAGAGCTTTATAGCAGTATGAGGAGAGATGGTGAGTCTTGCTTCATTATAAAACATTGTTTTTCTTAACATCAGTCAGTCTGGACATCTGTCAGAAAGCACAGAAAGAAAACAACCTTTTTTATTTCACTTTTTGTGGAATTACTGTAGTTTCTCAGAAATCTGGGAGTAGAGTTTCAGGAAATAATAGAATACTGGGGCAAATCTTGTCATTCAGCTGTACATGTGGATAAGTTAGAAGCATTTTATCTATTTTTGTCTCTTGCTTCAACTGTCTCATTAGCTACAGGTTACCAACTGACACTCTTGCTGATATCTGCTGATATTTTTAGATGTAGACTGAAGTTCATTTACAATACAACTAGTTCAGATAGTAATTTATTAAGGCAGGAGGCAGTTTAATTCACTAGATTTTATCACTTTCCTGCAGGGTGATATTCCTGATATACACTAAATACATAAAATTAGCAATCTCAGCAAATACAGGATTGAAGTGAGCGGCAGCTGGGATGGATAATGAATGGTCTTTAACATTAAAGGAATAATAAATACATAATCATATGATCCTGTCAGTTCTCAAATGCATACGTTATTGTCCTTGTCTCACAGACTTGTGTGCTCCTTTCCAGAAAAACCAAGGTGCATATGTTGATGCATACCATTACACTCAGTCTTGTTCTGGGCAAAAGAGGGATTACAGCTTTTATGTTGAGCCAAGAATTTGTTGTTGTTCAAATTAAAGTCATACAACCTATTCCAACACAACAAATATTTATTATTCCATTTGCAATTTAAGTGAAATGCATAGTCCAAATTACCTATTTATTAAGAAAAAATCTCATTAATAACCACTATAAGTGTTGCACACACATTTCCCTTTTCTCTGATGTTATATCCCCCTTTCAATGGATACCACGCTTCAGGAGTCTGAGAATGAGGTACAGTGATTCCTTAGCATGGTGACCTCTGAGAGGAGGATTAGGAAAATGATGCTGTGGGTGCTCCTCTGTTCAATTTTTTCATTTCTTTTTTACATTATTGAACAGAATCTTCTTTCTCATGCTTTTTTCATTTGTTCTGAATTTCACCTTACACCTGCTTTTTTCATTCACTTGTTAATACTAAAACTGATTTAACTGGCTTACATCCTTTAAATGAGCAGTGACTGACTGTGGAGATTTCTGTTTTCATACAGTCTGAAGCCTCTGATATCATCCTATGCTATACTTTCTTACATTGTGTTTTTATTCTAGAGTCATGGAAATCATACGTAGAATCTACATAGAATCACTACTTAATATTTCTTTCTCTTAATTAATGTTAAAACTGTGCAATGCATAAAAAGTAAAGAAAATTTAGGCAGTAGGGACCCAAGTAGTAGACTGCTGCACTGATACCTAAAACAAGCTCAGGTCAAAGCAAGTCAGACAAACCCTGAAGCACTGCACTATTAGGTCTGTAAAAGCCTGTGGCCTGTTACATGTATTGTCAAAAATGTATTCGCTGGCCTGCAGCATGAAGCTAGTGATGAGTTGTCAGATACTCTAGCTTTTCTTTAGACCTTCAGGCCAGAGCACTCCAGAGTGTTCCTGGGTCTGAGATTACAGATGTATCCTTCTGATTCAGGTCTCTATACAACCTGAGATTGTGGCTGAGAGCAAGGCTATCAAAACATTCTGTTGGCCCTTGTTGCATCTCAGTCAGTACCTCTATGTTGACTAGCCAAAATGTTTCAAACTAATCACCAATTAGTGAAACAAATATGACTTTTCCTACTTTCCATTCTTACGTTCACTTATCTGTGTAAAGATTGAAGTTGGGAAGGAATGGCAGGAATAGCAGTTCATGCAGTGGTGGTGTTTGTGGTGGGGTTTAACACTGAAGGTAACTAACAGCGTACTGAAAACAGCAGGGAAGGCAGGGGAGGAGTTCTCCACGAACTAGAAATTTTCAAGGTGAAGATTTTATATTAAAACTCTGAAAGTTACGTTTGCCAGACACGACTTTCTTGACTACTTTTGGCCTCTTGACAATGCAGTATTATCCTGGGATTCATTCTTGTCTTAACAGCCTTGGTAGAAGTCATTTATCTGTACTTCTTACGTATCTCTATGACCTACATTTTTCAGGTGCAGAATTTCAAGAGATCATGTAGACAATCTGAAGGGAGAAAGAGTTTTTTAATCTATTAATTTGTTAGCAATAGATAATGAATGAATGATCTTTTTTAAATGGTCTTGGTTCAAAGCTTTTAATCAGTTTCAAAGGCTCAAACATTGGCAGTTGCTTCCTGGAACTGAATTCTGTCTCTGCCCTCATAGTACGGACAAGCCTGCAGGGCAGGTGCCATAAAACAATAATTCCTTCCTTTTGTAGGAATAGATGTACTAATCTGTAGCCCCCCACATTACTGTAAAGGGAAGAATGTATCCTCCTGGCATTTCTTTGTTGATGCTCTTTGATCCTATTGCTTACTCACATATAGCTAAGAGAGGTGTTATCATGGCCATCTGACACGCTAGCCTAATCAATAACCAAGATGTGCAAAAGCAGAGAGTTCTCTGGTGGGTCTCTGCAGCCTCCTGCATGAGGAAGCATCTAATTATAGGCGACAGTGCCCACATTGCCCTCTTCACAGCATTGGCCTGGGGCATGCAAGAAAAAATGATTCCATTTTCTAGCACAGCTATGTCTCACCTTTACGGGCGTACACCAAAGAGGAACAGAAAATAAATAGCACTTAATTTTGCATTTTTATAATAAGTTTGAAACTAAACACTGGGAAACCTTGTCAGCTCCTGCTAAGCTGATTCCAATTAAAGCTTCTGGCAGAGTTCCAGCTGTTTTACTACCTCAAATAGCACTGAACATAACAAGGTTTATGAAGCATTCAAAAGTCAAATACCCTATTAACATAAACATGTAGTGAAATCAACTCTTCTACAATTTTCAGCTTTCTTTTTTTCTTTCATTTATGTAGGGCTAATCTAAGATGATGCCTGTTTTCTTTGTTGCATCTCCCTTTTTTTCTGCTTGCTGGAATGCAAAACAAGATTTAGTATTTGAACAGTACATGGTTTGCCCTGAGAACTTACTCCCTTTGGCAATTTTATTACAATGCTTTCTATTCCACTCAATTTCGATAGCAGCATTCTGAAGGTTGGTTTCCTACAATGCTTTTATCTCCAAAATAGCAAGTGGTTTATGTTTGCATATTTCTGTTCCGGATTATTTGGGAAGCCTTCTGCAAGCCCGGGTACTAATGCCAACATTTTAAGAAGAATTCAGTGCTTGATTCAACGCATTCATAATTAACAAGCAATCAATAAAAATGTAATGCTCAAAGACATTTCCCGATACAGCTTTTTCATTGTTTAATGTTAAGTCATTTCTATTTAAACTGAATGAAAATAGAGCATACACTTCCCTGTATCTTCAGTAGAGTGAATATCTGCTATGTTCAAAAATATTCTCTGCTTTTTGCCAGAATGCTGATTAAAGCAGTGGACAGAAGATAATGAACATGCTGGAAACAAACCATGATAAAACCTTCATAGATATATATATATATATATATATATATATAAAATAATTATGGCTTATAAAAGTAGAAGCATTAACTAACAATGATGTATGCAACACTCCAAGTGAAAATCTATGTAATGATGTAGAAATGAAGGAATTTTTGAATGAGCAGAGACAGCAATTTGAGATTAAGTTTGATTCTTCATAAATCTAGTATTGGTCACTATCTTATACTTTGTGAATATGACTACTTCAGATCAAGCTTTCTGATGTTAAGTTTCACCTTTATGTTAATTTTGTAGTGCAGTAGCTGATAAGTCAGCTTCACATTATAAAAATATATATTAAATTTTGTCAGTAAGTCATTTCACAGTTACTCTAGAAGTGTAAACTTTCCAGTGCTGCTTAACAAGTTTGTTTTTCCCAGGGTCAGGAATATTTTCTTTTTAAATACATAGCTTCACCCAAAACCCATGCAAGCTTGCTGATAGACTGATTTCTATGAGCTTTGAATCAGATGGATTACACATAAATGATTTTCGTTTCAGTTGAAATAGGCACTGCCAAACAAGTTTGGAAAGGATATTTCTGGGAATTATATGTGATCCTTGAATTTTCAAAATACAATATTATTTTAATATTCTATTTTTGTTCAAAACAACAAAAGAATACTTTTAAAATAGTCTTTGATTTTTAAAGAACTTCAAAAATCTTAAGATAAAGGAAGGGTAGATTTTTAAAAAATTGATAGGAATACCCCATACTTAATATCTGTAAATATTTTTTTAGTATACTGAAACACAAACATAAGTACTTTACTTTAGTATTGCATGGCCTTAGGAAAAAAAAAAAAAAAAAAAAAAAAAAAAAAAAAAAAAAAGGTATTTAAGAGTATTTTTAATCAAAACAATAAAATTTGTGTTTTAGCCTTGGTAAGAGCTTTCTGAGTCTTATTCAGAATTCATTATGATCCTCTTTTATATGGATAAAAGGCTTTTAAAATCCTAATATTTCCATTTTTGCATGACTGAATTGCTTTTTGAAGCTTAAAATGAGTATAAAATGTTGAAGTGAAGCTTTTCGTACTATTCTGAGAGGAAATCTTTAATTCAAATAAACATTATAATAGAGTATTGCACCATTCAAACAGCAGTGAGACCCTGTCTTTTCTCTAACTATTGCAGCCATTTGTGCTGAAACGATAGTTCACTGTGCTAGAGTTTCCACACTGCTTTCCCTTTCTTCCTTTTTCATTGATGGCAGACTTTAAGGTAAATTGCTCAATTTAGTTTGCATTCAGGTTCTAACAAAGAAAAGCTAGTCAGATCCTATTGGGAAGCTCTGCAGTACACCCCCCACACATTCTTTTAATACTACCATACAGTGTCTCACACAAAGAGCTTAATCACTAAAACATATCCTGCTATTTAAGAGCCTTGACTGTAGAAAGCACAAATAAGTTAGAAGAGGTAATGTTTTACCTAGAGTACTGAGGAAGTGCCAAAACAGATCTAAGCACATTGTTTTTTTTTTAAATTTGGCTCAAGATATCTATTCTTCAAAAAATTCCCCTATAAGAATGTATTAATCCTTTCTAAGAGGGCAACTTGCTCTTTTATTTACATCAACATTTTGACCAGATTGTAAATTCTTTCTTAATTGAGTCTAAATTCACTAGTGCACCATTTTAGACTTGTTGCATGCCTCCTGCACACTGAATTTATATGGATTTTTATTCACATCTGTTTAGTTATTCAGCCTACCAACCTAATGCTTGCCACACATCCAGAAATCAGGATGGATTAAAAAAAAATGCCAGAAGAGAGCAGCAGGACAGTTGATACTTTTGAGTTCTGAATATGAAGATTGATTAACCATGACTAGCTTCAAGTTAAATGTCCGCTGTTTACAGAGGAACACAGGGGGAACAATCTTCTGAGTGTTTTTATTCTTTTTTGAATGATCAAGATGCTTTATTGTTTGAAAACACACTTTCTTAAAAGATTCCTCTCAGTAGCATTTTTTTTTTCTTTCTAAGACTACTGATAATACAAGGTCTGTCATTTTAAGATTAATAGATGTGGGATGCAAGAGATGGAACATTCAGAGCATGAAGAATCATTAAGTAGCAACGATGTTTGAGGGATGGATGTTCCTGTATTTCAAATGCTTCATTGCTTCATTGAGTAGTGAACACAGCAGCTCACTCTGAGGCAGATGTTATGCCCACAAATGTTGCAAATGCAAACAATTATCTCCAAAGCATGCAGAGAAAAATCAGACAAACTATGTGATATCCTAGAGGGGAAAAAAAAAAAAAGGAAAAAAAAAGAAAAAAAAAAAAAGGCTAATTTCAAACTGACAAAAGTTTTACATGCAAAACCTCAAATCAATAGGGTCCTTAACAGCATTCAAAGTCAGACTCAGGATTTTCGCCAAGGAGAGATCTTCTGATCTGAATGATCTGGAGAGAATAGAAATCATTCAGCTGAATCTATAAGCTAATTTTTAATTATTGAGGACAGTGAGAACATCATTTCATGTGACTCCAGTGCTCTATAATTGTCTATTGATCACATTGGAAATGTCCTGAACTAGCTGAAATGGATATACTGAAAGATATACTGGTTTAGACTGGCATGGAAGTTCATATGCCAGAGACATTACAATGATCACTTCACAGGTATCTCCAAACCAGAAGTTCTCAAATATTTAATGCAATATATCCTCCAAGAAATTAAGAGGAAATAGGATGGATGAGGATAACACTTTAATACTCCTTAGGGGTGTGGAAAATGCAGGAGTTTGGCTTCCTGCTGTCTGCTCAACACCTGAAACTGTACAGTCCTGTTCTGTTTGAACAGGATGTTGGGTGGTATAGTAATATAACCTCTGAAACTCTCATTACCACCATCAATAAAACAAAAGATGTTAGGAAGTGGAAAGCAGATGTGTTTACTGTTGCGATTCTTAAATATATAACTATTTTCAACCAGGATAGTATGCATACGTTCTTCAAATTTTGTTAATATAATGTTCAAAGATATCTTACATAGGTTGAAAGGTACAAAAAAAAAAATGAATTCTAATGTTAACTGGTGTAATCAAGATAAGAGATACAGTGCCAAAGCTATTGCAGTACAATAGTGGGGAATTAAATTTCACAGTAATACAGTGTCATAGATATCTGAACCATCTTAATGTGTTGAAACAAAGTAAGAGCACAGGAATTTTTCACCTAACACAAGTCACTATAGTGACTTCAGGGCATAAAATGATATCTTTTAATAACATAGATTATACTGAACATCAGTAATGGAAATAAATTAAGCAAATAGAAATACCTGGGGGCTGAAACTACAATAACATCATCCTCTCAGCTCATCCAGGAGAAGACAAGGGATGCTTTTGCTTTTCTCCTGGAGCAGATGGAAGTTCCCTCAAATTTCAGGTGACTTTCCTGGCCTGCCTCCAGAGCCCATTCCTGATGCTCTACGATGGCCATCTACTTTGTAGTTACTACAGATATGACAGTTAGTTGCTGGGGAAATTGATGGGAACAGGAAACAAAAGGATAACTTATGGATCAGAATAGATAGCTCTGAAAGAATTCAGAGATGTGGAAGCCTTGTTCTATCACTCAGGGAAAATCCAACTCTGAAAGCAATATTAGAAACAAAAGCAAAGAGGAAGGTGTTTTGACCTCAGAGCTCTGCTTTCTTCTCCAGACAACTGACCTGCCTTTTTTAATATTATCTTTTTAATATTGAGTCTATGTCAAGTATGTTAAAACAAGGAATTTCACAGCTTTGTAAAACATTCAGTGCTCTTGTGGGCACAACTGAGCAGTTGCTTAGAAATATGTACTCTTGGTACCTGCAGTCCTATGGGACTGTGTTGAATCCCTTAATGCACATTCAGATTTTGCTTCTCTCCTGCACTGCTTCTGACTATCACTGACATTTAATGTTCCGCATCTAAGCTCTCCGGGAGTTTTACAGTGGCAGAGACAAACTTTGGATGTATGTCACAGTTCAGCATAAATGGGCTGAATATTTTTTTCACTTTGAGGGTAGTTGTGGGAGATGAAACTTCCTGCTGGTGCTTCATGATGAAAACAGTATTCAGACTTACAGCCACAGGTCTCTCACAGCCAGTAATCTTCGTGAGTTAAGTAATGCTGGAATGTATCTCCTTGCAGGATATCTCCAGTATACTCAGAAGTGGCAACAGTCTATGTCTGCTTACTGCTGTCAAAAGTAAGTGCCAAAGAAAGTCCTCCCAGTCTGCTTCTTTCATTGCTGCTATACACTGTCAGAACAGAAGCTAAGCTTAACCTCAGAAATAATTCTTTACCGTGGCAAATTAATTTTGAACATGTTAACTTCAGTCAGGGCTCTTCAGAACACTGCAGTGCTGGTTGTCAAATATTTCTGCAGATATAAGCGGTTATAGCCTGTTTTCTTCTGAAAATCCTGGGCCAGTGAACTTCATTACTCACCTCTGCCTGAAGTGCAGATCTTTCTAAAATTATCTCCACTTCTTTGGGAGTTAAATCTCTGATTCTTAGCTTATTGCTGTAACTTTAGTGCTAAGTCCATGTTAAATTAATAGGAATAAATTATTTATTTATTTATTTATGAAACTCTAGGTGAGTGACATAATAGAAAAATTCATCAGGACACAGATAACAGAAAATAATCACATTTAATCTGAGATAAAATGAACTTCTCACTTCCTCTCATTCAGCTGGGAAAATACAGGAGTCAGATCCTTGGAATGCCGTGTATTATCAGAATGCCTTTCCTGAAAGAAGGCATGCCAGTTTCCATACTTGTTCTGGAGAAGAGAATCTTAGAGAATCTGTAATGCTACATAGCTTCTATTTTGCAAATATTATTGATCCAGACCTTATTCAGGAAACAATTTTTATTTTCCTACTGTTAGATTAGTGACTGCCTTCTCAGTTTTATAAATGTTAACATCCTTTTGGCAGAGGAAGTATTATCTCCTTGGCAAGTCATTAGTCTATCGACAGCTGAAATACGTTCTCTGGTCTGGTGAGGAGCAATGTTCCAATTTCAATATAAACCCATTGACACATTGAGTCATATTTTTCACATTCATGCATTGTGGAAATGTATTCATAAATGCATACTCATAAGTTGTGGGACTTCACAATCATTTATCAAAACTTGAGTAAAAGATTGATCATATGTGTGATCGATCTGTGGAAGCATCATAAAAGTTATTAGCTTTGTAGGTGACCTGCTCATGCTCTGTGTTTTGCTTTTCATGTGTGGTTGATTCTTTATTTTTATTTTATTTTATTTTTTTGGTGTGTGTGTATGTGAGGTTTTTTTTCTGCTTGGAAGCACTTGTAAAAGTTTCGATTTCATTTAAATGCAGCAAATTTGCAATCCTCAAAATCTGCTGTCTAGTTATTATTTGACATTAGACTAATGCTGGCTGGTGAACACTTGCAATGCAAGAAGTTATTCCTATTCAGCACAAGTTATGCTGTGACTGGAAGACAGATTGTTCAGGTCTGTAGAAGTTTAAGCTTGCATTCATCTTGTAGAATCACTCTTCCATGTAGGTTAAAGCACTGCTGTGCTCAGTATTAGTTTTTGGTAAGGTATGACACCATAAATACATTCCTTGAAATAGAGATCTAGTAATACACACAACTATTCTGTGAGTTTCCTTGCCAGTGATATCACCCATTCCGTGAGTGGCTCACTTGCATTTTGCAATGTTTCAGTGTCAAAGAATTGTGCATAACCTCAGCGGCATTGTCTCCGTTGTATTTACCCTTAGAAAGCAGCAGTCAGAAGGAAACATGTGACAAACATAGGTTTCATATCACCTGGGATCATCAGTACCTACCCATGAAAAATGCCACTCACAATAGTTCTGGATGGCTTCTAAAACTGCATAACTTGCTCTAAAAGTAATGTCTCCTCTTCATTACCTTGGAAACCACAATAGATACAAAGAGGACAATAACACTATTGGAAAGAGCAAATTTTCGATTACAAAACATTATTTTTCAACATAGTCACTGCCATTAGCTATGAATTTTCACCATTAATGAGTAAAAACCTGCATGCTATGCTCATAAAAATCTGCAGTAGCAGAGGTGACCCATTGTTGCCACTGATTAAATGTACCACCCACCATCTCACCATGCTCACATCCCTTGTTTGATCTCCGTAAACATTCAGAAAGCATAAGTGAATGTCTACGGGTGCTACTTTTTCCACATGGAGGAACTCAGTTCCACAACTTTGCTTCATCCACACTTCTATGTCAGACATCATACTGTGCTTCAGTATTTCTAGAAGTATCAAAGCAACACTGATCAATCTTATGTTTCATCTCAGTGAGGAACTCAGAGGTAGTGAAAACTCTGGCATCAGCCACCTTGGCATAATCTATAAGTACCTTCTACCCTTTCTCTGTGCATATCTTCAAGAGCAGCACATATTTGTTCTCAAGCCCAGAGCCACAGCCAGCCTGGCCTTGAATGCCTCCAGGGATGGGGCATCCACAACCTCCTTGGGCAACCTGTTCCAGTGCATCAGCATCCCCTGGGTGAAAAAATTCCTTCTAATAACTAACCTCCCTTGTTCCAGTTTAAAACCATTCGCCCCTGTCCTATCACTATCCATCTTTGTAAACAGCCATTCCCCCTCCTGTTTATATGCTCCTTCCAAGTACTGGAAGGCTGCAATGAGGTCTTCCTGGAACTTTCTCTTCCCCAAGCTAAACAAGCAAATTTCCCTCGACTTTTCTCATAAAAGAGGTACTCCAGCCCTCTGAGTGGCCCTCCTCTAGACCCGCTCCAAGAGCTCCACATCTTTCCTGTACTGGGGGCACCAGACACGGACGCATCTGTTCTCCAGATGGGGCCTTACAAGAGCCGAGTAGAGGGGGACAATCACCTCCCTCTCCCTGCTGACCACCCCTTTTTTTAATGCAGCCCAGAACACAGTTGGCCTTCTGGGCTGCAAGCGCACACTGCTGGCTCATGTCCACATTTTTGTCCACCAGGACCCCAAGTCCTTCTCCACAGGACTGCCCTCAAGGAGACCTTCCCCCAGCTTGTATAAACACCTGGGATTGCTCTGGCTCAGCTGCAGCACTCTGCACTTGGCCTTACCGAACCTCATTAAGTTCTCATGGGCCTACTTCTCCAGCCTGTCCAGGTCTCTCGGGATGACTTCCCTTCCCTCCAATGTATTGACCACACTCAGTTGCTCGGTTGCTCGGCTTGGTGTCATCCTCAAACTTGCTGAGGGTGCACTCGATGCCATCATCTGTCATTAATGAAGATGCTGCTATGTTTCACTAGAAACTAGTTTCCCTTAACGTGCTATCTAAGGTTTCACAAATTATATTAGTGGGGATTAAAAAACAAAAAAAGCGTACTTGTTGATATATATATTTTATTTCTACTATTTTTCTGTATAATTGAGTATGGAAAGGACAGTATTGATAAATGATAAAGCTGAAACAAATTAGTTCTTACCACTTCTACCATTTCATGTAGAATATAGCAATAGTTAATATTAATAGTGTTGCTGTTAGACCTTGTCTTCGATAGTTGGAGACTGTTTCCCTTAATTTTGTTCTTAAAATTATGGCATGTTTAAATATAGTTCTTATAGTTAATTTTATATGCACAATGGTAATAGCAGCATCTTGGGATGTGTTAGCACCGGTTGATTTACATGGTCACCACTGCTGCTCTGGATATGAGCTGGTCTTTAGTTGGCTGGTATCTTGTGAAACGTTGAAGTTTGCCTTCCATACTGTAGAAGGAAATACCCTTCTTTAAGAAATCTCTCCTTCACTTGTAATGTGAATCTTCAAACATGTACTTCTGTTTTTGCCTGTTGTTTCTCAGTCCACACACAAAGTAAAAAAAGCTTAATTGCAAATCAATTAGTAAATCGGAGATAATTACATCCCTGTATCTAACATATAAATGTAATTGTTGATGGATATCGTTTTTTAAAATTAACTCCCCGGATTATTCTGTTATGATAGCAATTGTCCTGTGCATCAACTTTATCTTTAGAGCATTAAGCCACTCAAATGCAAGGCAACCTTAAGATCTTAGTAGGAATAATTTATTAAAGGTTCATCCCTGTAGAATTATAAAATGTGCTTTTTTAGACAGTGCTAAAACCACAGCCGTAATGTAAATGCATTCTTCAGGAACATTTGAAGGCCACTGGCACTATCAGTCAAAAGATTTAGAAGTCTCAAGTAACCCATGTAAAGGTCAATTAGTATAGGAAAAAGGATTAATAAAGATCTGAAGTGTAAGAAATTTGGGAACTAAGTAGGAGAAATGTATACTAATTATCTTCGTTCAAAACTAAGCTAATTCATAATGCAGAACAGGTTGACTTATGTCAGAATACTGCCTTGGTAAAACACCTCTACCTTCTGAGAGAGAACATAATCCTGTTTCCCTGCTGTATTTCTTCATTTATAGGCTGTCTGAATTGAAAATGCAGATGTTTTACTCTGGGAATTGACTGCAAGGGTGATTGCTTTCAGGTGAAACAATAAATTAAAATTTACAGAGCAAGATAATCTTACTTAGGGAGAAGAGCTAGAATAAGTTAAAGTGAAAACGAAAAAAATGCCTGGTGGTTTGTGCTACATTTCTGTGCCTAATTAGGTAATTAGAAGGTGGGGACTGATGGGTCTAGTGTCAATTAATTTTCTGAAAACATCTTCACTGAGAACAAGGGTACAAATAGGAACTGAAAGCATTTCCGTGCTCAGTTTATACTGGTCACTTTAAAAAGCTTAATAGTGTTTTTAGATAACAAAATAACATTTTTTTTCTGAATTCCCGGTGCCCTTTACTATTTTGTGCAAACGCAAAATTAACATTATTTAGATATTGACTCAAAATGGAAAGTTTTTAGGCTGATTCTTCATGACATTCTACAGCAGTGAACACATAGTTCTTTTTCTTAAACAGAAGCAGTATATGCAATACTGAACATTTGAAACCAACCCAGATGTGGCTCACTGAGCTAACTATTGTGTATTGAAGTCCACTAACAGACAGATGAATCTCACACAAGCTTGGTTACACAGATAAGTTTACAGCTATATTTCTTGCTGTTTTCTATTGGTTTTGGTTGTTTGGTTGCTTTTTGTAGGCTTTTTGTTTGTTTACTTGTTTGTTGTTGTTTGGTGTGGATTTTTTTGGCAGGGATGGTTGGGGGGAGATTTTCAGTTCCAAAATTTTGAGAACACTCATTCACAGGCATCTCTGTAGATGTTTTAGACACCCATATATATTTAATGGGGAAGTTAACTCATTTCAGAACATAGAATCATCACTGGTCATAGCTGAAAATAAATTCTCAAAGTGATAGGAAGCACTGCTTCAGTGTGCATAATGTGAGAATGCTTCTGAAGTTTACCTTGACATGAGAGAAATTTCAGAGATAAACTGTAGATTTGAGCAATTAAAACCTCCTTGCATTCACCAACCTTCGGATGGCATACCATGGTGTGATCATATAGTTTAAGTAGTGCCTCAAAAATCACAGAATCACAGAATCACAGAATGGCCAGGGTTGGAAAGGACCTCAAGGGCCACCAACCTCCACATGCAGGGCCACCAACCTCCACATTTAATACTAGACCAGGCTGCCAGGGCCCCATCCAATCTGACCTTGAACGCTTCCAGGAACGGGGCATTCACAACCTCTCTGGGCAGCCTGTTCCAGCACCTCACTACTCTCTCTGTAAAGAATTTCCCCCTTGGCATCCAACCTAAATCTTCCCTCCCTCAACTTAAAACCATTTCCCCTTGTCCTGCAGTTATCAAGCCTTTCAAAGAGCTGATTCCCCTCCTCTTTGTAGGTTCCATTTAGGCACTGAAAGGCTGCAATGAGGTCACCCTGCAGCCTTCTATTCTCCAGGCTGAAAAAGCCCAGCTTTCTCAGCCAGTCTTCATAGGAGAGATGCTCCAGATCATCTTCATGGCCCTCCTCTGGACCCTCTCCAACAGCTCCCTGTCTTTTTTGTACTGGGGGCTCCAGACCTGGACACAGTACTCCAGATGGGGCCTCACAAGAGCAGAGTAGAGGGGGACAATCATCTCCCTGTCCCTGCTGGCCACCCCTCTTTTGATGGAGCCCAGGATACCATTTGCCTTCCAAGCCGCAAGAGCACACTGCTGGCTCATGTTTTCATCTATCAAGACCCCCAGGTCCTTCTCTGCAGGGCAGCTCTCAAGGACCGCTCCTTCCAGTCTGTATGGATGCCTGGGATTCTTCCAGCCCAAGTGCAAAACTCTGCACTTTGCAGGGTTGAACCTCATCAGGTTCACCTGGGCCCACCTTTCTAGCCTCTCGAGGTCCCTCTGAATGGCATCCCTTCCTTTCACCATGTCGACCGCACCACTCAGCTTGGTGTCATCAGCAAACTTGCTGAGGGTGCACTCGATTCCATCATCAATAAAGATGTTCCGTCATTGATAAAGATGTTAAAGAGCACTGGTCCCAAGACAGACCCCTGGCAGATGCCGCTCGTTACTGGCTTCCACCTGGACATAGAGCCATTGATGACCACCCTCTGTCTGCGGCCTTTCAACCAATTTCTTATCCATCGAGTGGTCCACCCATCAAAGATATTACGCTGCATACCATAATAAAGAGTGCAACACCTGATTACTCAAATAGAGATACGCTTTTATCACAAAAATAGCAGGGGATGGAAATGGAAAAAAGAGAAACTTACAGAAACTTTCAGGAATTTTAAGAACATGACTAAATCTACTTCACACCATTTTTTCATTTTCCACCATTCTGTTTCTCACCAGCTATAGGTAAATCTTCCAGCCAAATGTTGTCTTAAGAACTCTGAGATTTTATGAAAGAACAGCATTTGAGAGTTGGAAGTATAGGGTTCCTTTCATAAATGACAACACCTGTCCTCAAATGTTATTTGTATGAAATACTAACTAGGAAAAGTTTTTTTCTCCTCTGATTTCCAGTGATACAATCAAGCATCATTCTGCTTAAAATGTAATACAAGTCAGCCTAATGTTACAGTTCCCTCCAAAATTCTTCCTTTTTTTTTTAAATCTCTGTAAATTCTCCTGGTATATGCAAATATCTGACTAGTAATTCCTCCTCCTCTTGGATTAATTACAGGAACTTACAAGACAGCTCTTACAAGAACTCCACCCTAGAAATTTTGTAACAGGCAATAGATATTAGCAAAATCTTAACTTGCTCTATTTTCAAGTATTGGATAAGTTATTCCACAACCTATGTCTTATATCCTATAATTGTAGGTTAATTAAGAGGATATCTGGATTATCCGATTATCCAATTCCCCACACAAAGCAAGGTCAAACTTGAGAATACATACAACTTTTGGAAGCTTGACCAAACTTTAAGTTTATGAAAAGAACACTGATATTTACTAGACAAAGCAGAATATATTTTGCATTCTCTTGTTTTCTCCAGAATTAAAACAGCTGTGCTCTGCTTACTTTCATGTTATTCACTGATCTCTCCTGGAAGCTTACATTAACAGTAGCTGATGACAATATGCATATACTAATGATAATATATATTTAAAAAAAAAAAAAAAAAAAAAAAAAGAACCACCAAACCTGTTTCTTGATGGAAAATGAAATATCCTTTGATTTCAATATCAAATTATCTTAGTCATTGTCTTTATACTTCTGTACTCTTTAGATATTTAGATATGAGTAATTCAGTACATGTTGCCCATAAACCATGCTCCTTTAAACAATTTAAATCAAAGTTCAGTTGAAATGGGGACAGTGCTGATGTTGTTTTCACGTGAGATCACACTGAATAGCTAATAACATTTATGACGCTTCTGCAGGATGTGGATCAGTAACCACTGCAGCATGTATTATGCTGAATAAAAACTTATAGCATTTTGAATCCCAGATACAAGTACTTTCTCTAAATGAAAAGTATTGTATTGTTGATGACCCATTATTCAGCTAATATTTCAAAAGCTAATTAAAATCTATTCATGGATAATTTTAAATATATGAAGGATAAATAATGAATATAACAATTGAATGTAATGTGCTTCTTTTATTAATCTTGGGGTGAATAGACATAATAAAAAACATTAATCTTATCTGCCATTAATTTCTTCATTTCTAACTTTCTTTCAACTGAGATTATATCTATATGCAAAATTCTAGCATTCCAGCATGATGCATTTAATTTTTTTTCAGTGGCATAATCAATTTAAACTATTCTACATCTCTTTATGAAACTTGTTAATGACATAAAGTCTGAAGTAATTGGAGCCACTCCAAATGTAATGCCTCCTATTTCATTATGGTAGCCCAGTGAAAGAAATGGGATAAAATCTTTACTTTCTGTTTGTAAGTAATGTCCAGGGACCTCAAATTGAGAAGTCTACCCAACATTAGACTATTATGAAAGCTGTAGGAGGATCACAGATGACATGCAACATGAAAAAGGAAGGAAAGACTGATATTATTTGGATCATTCAACATAAAAGAGAGCGAGTACAGCTCTATGGATGCTTATGTTTAAAAAAAAATTAAAATCCATCCATTAAGAGTAAGATAAAGTATTGATTTCTATGACTGGAATAATAAAAAAATACTGGTTGCGAAGATAGATAAGGACTGCAGTAGGTTATCTGAGGAAGCAACTGAGTCTTCCTACTCCAAACAGACAGAAGCAGAATAAAATTCCTCTTTTAATCTGTTCCATAAATTGTTGAATATTCACAGTCAGGCTGTCTCATATCAGCTGACAATATTTCTCGGGAAGATTTCTGTATTACCTACAATTGGAAAGCAGAGGTTGCTTTCTAGAAAGCAAAATTTGAAATCTTTCAGGGCTCTCTCTGGTGTGTCAAGATGTGCACTCCATTTCTTGTGCAACACAGTATGACTGAATTTGCTTTATCAATATCCTAGGTAACAACTCTATGGCTGATCATAAATGGTCAGAGCTGAGCTTCCAAAAATAATTTTATAAATTCTGATGGAAATGAATTGTCATTCTCCTAAGTCTTTAAAAGATATTTTGCTTAAAGTTCCATTAGAGGCTAATAATGCAAGACACAGATCATTTTATGTTCACAGACTTCATATGAAAGAGATGTAATCAAACCCAGTTTCCAGTGCATTAAAATTAAACATCTTAAATTCCACAATCAATTATTCAGATTATAATCCTGTGTCCTCTATTGCTTCTATTTACTTCTATTCAGTTTTTTCTTACCTTATTTTTCTGTTATGATCCTAAATGCTCAGTGACATCTACTTTGTATTTCTTCTCAAAATGCTTGAATTTCATTATTAAGAATACATAATCAGTGCATGACAGTTTTCTTTGCTTCTGCAATTGTCACAATTGTATTTCAAATTACATAAGCAAGACTTCACCATGTTTACACACGAGCTGATGCATTATGAAAACACATCATCTTGGGGAAAAAAAATGGGGAAGAAAAGTCTTTCTAAATGCATGCTGTTTCCTTAAAACAAGGGAGATAAGCTGGGACATTTATTAAGGACATTTTTCTTTCAGATCTTCATGGCTGATTTTAACTCCATTACCCTGTTCACCTTAGGTGTACAGATGTCTGAGCACGAAAGATAAACAGAGCAGATTATCAACAGTGAGATCCGCTTGGTAGGATCTGAAAGAAAGATATTGCTTTAAACTGATTTGTCCAAAGCTTCAAAATCCGAACGCAAAATCAAACTCCGTTTACTGTAAGCTAGAACAGCATTTCCCACTTAAGGCTTAGCCAAATCAATCATCGACACATTTTTCAGTCTTGTGAACAAGTAGCAAATTCTTCAATATTCTGGAAGAGCCTATATGTCTTTTTTTCTTTTCCTACACTCTATTTGTGCCACAGAAATCTAAACGGACCAGCCCTAATGTTTTATTTTTCTTTAAAGTCAGCACTAATTCTTGATTTTAAACTAAATAATGATGAGCACAAAGAACAGTCAAGAATAACTGAATGCTCTTTCTTACTGGTTTATTTCTACTTATCAAATATGTATGGTACTTTCATCACAAAGAACCACCACATCAACTTACAGAATCTATTACATTCTAAAACACTGTATTTTCTGTAACAGCACTGTGCAACATCTTCTGAGCTTCCAGAATGCCTTTTTCCCCTTTCACTTACATGCAAAAGAAAAAATTAAACACACAATTCACATATATGTAGACTGAGTGAGAGTAGCTTTAGGTAGAAAAGTCTGAACATTAACAGCACCGTGACATTTCTCTATAGCGCAGACTGATGAGCTGTAGGGAAAATACAGACTGCAAAGCAAAGCCCACCACAATAAATTGGTGTGTTTTTGTAGAAGAGATTTAAATGCAGAAATGATGATGTGTCTGGCATGTCACACTTATTGTTTATGAATGATGAAATATTTTCCTTCCTGAGAAATGGGTTTGGATTACATTTTCAATGAAGAAAGTGTTGTATGTCTTGCATGGGGCCAATAATATTAAGGAAGAACTTGACCAGAAAAACTGAACCTCAGAAATGCTGCTATCTGCAATTTCAGTTTTAATGACTCTGTTCTCTTTCATTAAGAAATCAAAGGCAAAAATGGAAACATTTAGACATTAATGATAAGGTAACTAATTATAAATGTCCTATTTTTCAAAAATGTTAAGATCTTGGTGGTTCTTTTCATTATCTTTAATAAACATTGTCTTTTTACTACCTTGAGCACTGACCAAAGAGCAAGTAGCTTTGGATTCAGATTTACAACCTCAGGGGCCATCACTTAAGCACATAATATGAACTCTTTACTTTGGTGGAGAAGTAGAGAAATGGGAATAGTATTGTCATAATATGATGATTTTAAGTTCCTCAGGCTTTGGTCTGTAAACCAAAAATAGGCTCCAGTTTCTTTGTCTTTTTTGCATTACCAGTAATAAAATAGGAAAATACATTTAAACTGCGACTTCTGCCCAAAAATACAATAATTCAATTTACCAGTACTACGTACAGATATTACTAAAACACATTTCCAAGAGGGAGTGTGACAGCAAACTGGGACCACTGCAAAAGTAATGAGTCTGATGAATGTTTCCCCCAGGAGAAAGCTTAATGCTAATGAAAAGCAGTTAGGAATACTTATTAGTTACATGGGTAATGGGAAGGCTTTTTGGCTTTGACATTTTTACAAAATTATATTGACGGGGGTAATCATAAGGTCTCTATCTTGTGAAGGAGGCGTTTCCACTGAAAAACAAAGATCCCTGTTTGCAAGAAGTACAAATATTAGGCTTCAAAAAATATGCCAGTGCCCTGGGAAAAAAAAAAAAAAAAAAAGAAAGAAGATTAGACTAAGAGAGCAATTCTCAGATTCCATTATCTTGTGAGTACACAAAAATGGGCACAGAAGATGTAAATATAGAACTGAGTCCTATTGTCATGCCATCCATACTGCTGTTGCCCCCCCCCATGCTAGAAGAGTGAATACAGTAGCAAATAAGAAGCAAGAACACATTCCACAAAATAAAATGTGATGATCATATGCTGAAATTAACTGTTTTTTCATATCAGTTCTTAAAGAAAATCATCCAAAAGTGCTGTTGAGAAAATTGTTTTAAACCAACATAACAAAATGTGCAGCTTTATGTTCTTGAAGAAATGTGTCAAAATACCTTATTCTGATATTGCTTAAAACATTTCCATTTATATGAACTGTGAAGCATAAGCAAAGTGAAGAGACAAAACTACTTCTTTATTGTAAAATGTATGGTGTTTGTATATAATTTGATCTAATTTAGAAAGTCCCTTGTCAGGGAAGCATGTCAAGGCACATTGCATCCTGAAAGGAATTATATATCCGCTCAGTAAAAAGCCATCCTTATAAGAAGTTTTGGGTTGTTTTTTTTGTTTTGTTTTGTTTTTATTTTACTTCAAAAACATTTCGCAAGGGAATTAAATGAATGGTTCATAATACAAGCAGATCTAGAAGTTCTGCATATTTATGTTTTGAATACTCAATTCTCAACAAGTGTGAATGCAGCAGGAAAATTTCAGTTTCACAGTATTTGTTCAAGGCCTCTGTGGAAAATCATGAATTACCCCATCTTTCCTTTCTGCTGCATCTTATGTTCATTTGTTGCTACATATGGTCACAAGACTGATGACCCAGAGCAGACTGAAGCTCTTTTAATTCTTCACAAAGTCCTAGGTGTGTCAGCAACATTTTCCACATACTCCAAGCTCCATAACAATTGTGTTAATTGTTTTTGCTGAATCCTGTTGACTGGGAACCAAACAGCACAGATGCATATGTACAATTTAGGCTCAGGCAAAATACATCTTCTCTACCTGAATGTTCCTGCTACCATTTTGCTGGGTCTTATTACTGCTATTATGCTTATTATAATGTGCATTTCTCTGGTAGTATACCATAAAGATTTCCATACCAGCCATAGGTCAGACATGATGCTCCACCTACATACATTCAGCCAACAATATGCTACTGCAATTTCCTGTGAAGAAAAGTGGCTGACACTAGCTCCCACACAGCCATGGCTAAAAGTTTGAGACAGGGGCTACCCCATCTAAGAAATCTCAAGTACTACTGCACCATACTACAATCTATCAAGCTGATAAGCCCATAGTCTTAACTGCCATCCACACACACACCTCTGCCTTCTTCCTGCTGAGCAGTAAATGGCAAAACAGGCTGTTGGGAGCTGTCAATCAAAATTGCTAAAAAAACACATTGTTCTATATGGCCCATTCCATTTTTATGGCTAGCTGAGACATTCTTTCAAGGACCTAAAAACAAGGTAGCGAAAGAAGTTGTATAGTAAGACAAACAGCTGCTGTGATAGAAAGACCTCATGCTTTTGAAACCCTGAAGAACTTTGACACTAAGTCAGTGATTTGTGCAAGCTCTTAATGACCTTAAAGGAAGAGTACTGCCACATAGAAGTGCCAGATCACAACAGTAACTCTGTGTACAACACAATGCAACTCCAGTTTAGAAATGTTACCCTTAGCTAGAACAAAGTGGGAGATTATATAGCCCAGCGCACTAGTACAGAGACATTCTCTGATGCAATCTGTAGAACAACTACCACATTAGCATAGTGCTGTTCAAATTCTGTGACCCATCACTGAAGATTCTCCACCATTTCTAGCTCTGCAGACAGACTTGTATTGCATGACACTGTACCGTGCATCTTCAAAATGATGAAAAGCTGATTTAAAGCCTCTTTCTGTAGCTCTGTACTACTCTTACATATCACTCTTTTGTGTGTGAATGACAGGGATACTGTAACACATGCAGGGTTAGTTTTACAGGAGAGGAGAGGAGATGGAAGGGCTAAACTGTGCAGCACAAATATTTTTCTCCTCTGCCCACACAGATAAAATTTTATCAGACATATTTTTCTCTCTTATGTAAATCTCACCACTTCAGGATCAAACCATTCCAACATATGAGAACAAGATATGAACAACTCCTCACTGACATAAAGAAAAGTAACTATCTGTTACCTGTCTAAGGTACTGTCACCTTTTAGTAGCTTTGTTCTTATCACAACAGAACTGTGTGAGCCAGATTTAAGAACTTATTTTATTTTAAAATTTATTTCCCTTGTCAATGCTTTTCATTTTACTCCACTTATTTTGTGTGGGGTTTTTTTTTTCTTTTCTCTATTTTTTTCAATCTGACAAGTCTCTTTATTACTAACCACATTTGTCTTGTTTCATCTCATTCTGCATTTCCTCACATTTTGTAGGTCTCGTTTTTGTTGTTGTCATTGTCTGTTGAGTTGCTGATGCTTGACTTTTCCCTTAATTTGAGATGAACGGAGGAAAATGAATTATGTTCGATGTTGAGCATATGCACACAATAAACACCCGACTTTTAGAAGATGTCATGGAAGCATCTGCTATGCTATATTTTTATGACTGGTATAAAAATGAAATAATTGGTATTTACTTTTTATTTTCATCTTCAGATGTCATTTCTGCCCACCCCCTCTATACTCAAATATGTAGCAGTATATTGAAGTTAAATCCAGACACACACACACACACAGAAAAAAAAAAAAAAAAAAAAGTCAGTTTAAAAGCATTTTTGAACTTCTGAAATTAAAACATTCCCAGAGTAAAAATAATCTTAACTACTGCAAAGTTTTATGCTCTCTTGCACTCTATACTCATTACTGACTACAGCTTAAAATCTATGCTCATTAAGGCCTTTAATACCTGTTGGTGTTCATGTAAGTGAAAGGCGTTTGTTTCTGACTACTTAAAGTGAACTGACGTACCTAATAAAATTGGCATTGAAAACTCAGTAAAAGGCTTTTTGGCACCCCAGGAAGTGAGTGGGATCATAACATAATTAAAATATATAGAAGGCGACTGAGTCAGCAAGGCAGCTACAGTACTTGATAACTGTCACTTGATTACTCTTGAAAGCCGATAAAAATCAGAAATAGTGATTGCCCACCACAGGCATAAGACATCCTTGATGCTTTAGAAACATAATCACAGTATTGCAGGAGGTCTAATCAACAGCTACCTATAATCTCTGCAATCGCTGTAAAAAAGCATTAATGAAATATTCATGCAGGTAGCTGTCATAGGCATAAAACATCATAAGCTACTCCTTTTTACTAATAAATACTTCTGTCCTGTTCCAACTTATATGCTTACACAAGCAATGCAGATTTAGCTGCTGATTTTTTCTAGCCATAGTTAGCCGCAACTCCCCAGAAATGTCAGTCGAGAACAGAACTCTTAAAGAAGTAAAGATCAGATGCTAGAGCCTATTCCTGAAGAAGATGGCTGTTGGAGCCTATTTCTGGAGAAAATGGAGTTAGTTAGCACCCTAAATGCAACTATACATTTTAGAGGTAGTTTCTTTTGCTTAGAATATAATGCTAAAGCTTAATTTTGGACAGGCAAGAGATTTTGTGGGTATATATGTATATGTATATATATAATTATACAGTATGTATAAATACTTATGAATCATTCTTGCTCCTACTTCCAAAGCTCAGAAAAACATTGAAGAGGAAGGATTTTATTCTTCTTTATTCTCATGCAAAGGCATTAGAGTGACATGACAACTGTCTATCAGTTTGGGGAGGTCATTTAATTTTTCTGCATGCCTCTTCACAATAATCAGAGAGACAAGACTTCATTTCTCTTTTGCTTACAGACAGAGTAAATATTAAAATAGACCCATCACATCACAATGTGGCTGTGGGGTAACCAGGCAATGTCACACTAATAATAGATTGTTTAAAATAATTTCTATGATGTAGAGAGTTTGCAGTGTACATTACAATACCTGTGAAATGTGTATGCAAAATTAACCAGTATAATGATGCCTAATCATGAAGCCTTGGAAGAGCTGGTATGACAGCAGACAAAAAATATAAAGATCTCCAGTTTTTTATTAAGAATTAAGAGCCCCACTCATCTCAAGAAAACAGAAGGTTCTTAAAAGAGTGTTAAAAACTCAGACAACTTAAGCTGTTATTTGACAAATACAGCCCCTAGTCTGCTTAACAAGGATAGAGATTATTTTGTGTAGAACAGATAATCAAAAACTTTGTTTATACAGCATCGCATATGAACTTTTATGCCTTTTTTCTCTGATCAGTATGTTCAACTTTCTTATCTTTAAAGCCTGCAGTGATTATATCCTTGATAGAAAGGATTTAATTTTCAAATCTTTGTTGAATTTCTTTTGTCAGTTCAGTACCATTAAATTTTTTCCTGTATTAAAGAAGGCAATGTGGAAAATATTTTTAAAGGCAAGGAATCTTCTAGGTAAAAATGCCCGTTGATTATATCAAATATACCTCTTGACTCACAATCTAGCCACCCACAGTTCTGCTGTCATTTCAATATCTTTACCAGAATAATAGTACAGGATTCATCTATGTTAGCTGAGAGAATATCTAAGCTCCTCTTAGAGCATCTTAAAATATAAAATACCAAATTAGAGGAGAAGAACTTAAAGATAGATTCAAGAAATCAATTCAGTTCCTTCAAGCAAAATTTGCAACCCTGCTCAAAAACCCCTGCCTAGTAAATATTTGCTCTGTGATAGATATTTACCATTAAAAGTTATCAGGCTACCTAGAGCTACATGGAGGTGTGCCCAGGAGTGTTTCAAATCACTGCAATATAAATCATAGACTCCTAGTTGAAGAGGAGCCCTGCAGCCAGAATACAGCAGATCTCTGCAAGCGACATCAGAGCTACTCCAAATGCAGCACACTGGAGCTCCAAATAGCCAGACTTGTTAAACATAAGCAGAGCAGCTTAAGCTCAACCTACTGTCACAATTAAGACTTAACTCTATATCATGGTCACAGTCAGGGCAGACTCATTGCAGAGATGCAAACAAGCTGCTTCAGACATGTATTCAGGGTGTACAGGCACCTATAACACTCTTTAAACTCTGCTACAATTCAGCTGTCTGTGCTGGGTAACTCAGAACGCATCTCACACTCCATATTTCAGGATTCACAGATGAAGTAGCAATGTCCACCTCTTCTGCTTGGGAATCTGCTTAATGTGATGAGACTGCTCTGAAAATGTTTACCACAGCTTATCAGAGCATACAACACAGAAGCAGGCACAGCTGACACTGCAACTTTTCCCCATGAGCTTGCACTTAATGCCATAATACAGGACAGGTGAGTAAAAGTTTCTTTTTTTTCTTTCCCTCAAAAGTCATTCCCCTCACTTCATGGTAAATTGGAGAAAACTAATTGTGCAGGTTTAGATTTGTTGAAGTTGCTCCCTCATTTGCTCTCCCTTCTCAAACAGAGACCTCTGAATTATCAGTGTACCTAAAGACAACTTCAGCAGGAGAAGCTAGTCTTATCCACACACAGAATAGCTACCAGATGAAGCTGCATCCTTCCCAAGGAATTGTGGGCTTTAATGTCATAAAAGAAGATAACTGAGTCTGAATTGTCTACATCCTATTTGAGTAGCATGAATAATTGATAAGTCTATTAAAGGCCTTTGTTGCACTAACTACCTCTTAAAAAAAAACTTTTGACGCTTAATGGCATCCAGTATTAAAAATGAAATAAATGTGATGATGAAAGTCAGGTTTTAGATTGTAAATCCCATAAAATAAAACTCCAAGGAGTTTCGGCCTGCCAGTATTCTGAGAACCCCAATTTCTTGTAAGACGTGAATTAACAACTATAGCTTTTACATCTGAAGAGAACAGATTTCTCTGTTGATGTCCTGCATCTAACACAGCTGAATTCAGATGTTAATGCACTTATCTCTGTTCTAAAGTATTCATGCTCGGTGTAATATGTTCTATCTTTATCTTCAGTGCTTAGTTGTGTGTCTGTTGGGAAGGCTGGGGCAGAATAAAAAAATCTGTTTGATCAGTTAACTCTTGTTTTATGTTCCTAGTCGCTGGAAAATAAATCTGGCATCAGATTTCTTAGTGCTCTCAAGTAAGAACATCAATATTAGCCCCTTGGTGATATGACAATATAAATAAAATAATCATCTCATTTATGCTTTCAGCAAAGCACAATGCAACCATCAACTAATTATTGTTAATTAAAAAATATTTGCAAGCCTCTTTTTTTAGAGGTGTGAGAACAAATCATTTGATTTTATAATAACAAAATCATTTTTAAAAAATATTTTACGGAAATGATGGAACAGGGCATAAAATACCAAAAGAGTTGTAAAAGCAGTTAATTATGTAGTATAATATATGATCATAAAGCAGTCAGGACCAAGTGTATCATGAATGGAGAGTCAGTATTTTATTACCTTCAAAATGTTTCTGCTTACACTCAGAGCACAGTACCCTGAAAATATTCAGTCTGCAGAGAGCCAAAATTATTTCATGAAAACCACAGACAGTGAAATCTCTCCCTGTCCAAATCGCAGGATATGAGAAGGCAGAAAAATCAGCTCTAATCAATTATGCATTTTTTTCATTTTGGTTCTGAATACTTGAGTAATCATCCTCTTACAATTTTCTGGGTAGTATAGGAACTTAGGACATCTGACATGGCTCGTATGTGTCATGCACTGTCACAAGGCATTATGAAATGAATAATGAACCCTATATGTTTGAGGTAAGATATGTTGAATGTGTGAAAATGCTATTTTTCTGATATGTGTTCCACAGAATTAAAATCTCTGCCAGTCAAGTAACAACCATCTTTTTTTTTCCCTGAAACTGAAATAAATATTTCAAGTAAATGTAAATAAAAATATGTATTGGAGTAGTCAATAACAAAAAGAAATGCCATTTTGTGTCATGCTTCATCTTTTCTGAAAGAAATTCTGGATGTTTTCATAAAAAACTATTTTGGAAAAATAAACAGGCATACAAATACGTAAATGGATGTAAACTTATCTTTGAGCAGTCAGTCCGTGATCTATAGATACCCTGGAGAGAATACATGTTTTGAAGGGAAAGCTTTTATATCCCCTACACAATTAATTATACATAAAGTCTTTTATTTTAAATAGAGAGAGCCTCTGTGAGCATTTATTTCCCTTCTGAGTGGCATTCACTGGAAGACAGTAAAGAATGGGGAAGATCTAGATGTATCTAGGGGGTCATAGACTTTTTTGAGTCTTCTCAGAGTCAAGGCTTCTAGGAAGAGTGAGGAGAACAAAAGTGAACTTCGGTGTACGTTTCATAGAACCATATAATCATTTGAGTCGGAAGGGACCCTTAAAAGTCATCTAGTCTGACTCCCCTACAATGAACAGGGACACCTACAGCAGATCAGGTTGCTCAGAGCCTCATTCAGCCTCACCTTAGAGGTCACCAGGGACAGAGCTTCTACCACCTCTCTGGGAACCTGTCCCAGTGCCTCACCACCCTTATTGTAAAAAACTGCCATATATCCAGT
This sequence comes from Lagopus leucura, assembly GCF_019238085.1. Taxonomy (NCBI): domain Eukaryota; kingdom Metazoa; phylum Chordata; class Aves; order Galliformes; family Phasianidae; genus Lagopus; species Lagopus leucura. Next base: position 39,319,504 of record NW_024962263.1, read on the forward strand.
CTAAATCTCCCCTCTTTTAGTTTGAAACCATTTCCCCTTGTCCTGTCACAACAGACTCTGCTAAAGAGTCTGTTCCCCTCTTTTTTACAGCCTCCTTTAACATACTGAAAGCCTACTATAAGGTGTTCCCTGTGCCTTCTCTTCTCCAGGTTGAACAGCCCCAGCGTATGGCTGGCTTTCTGGGCTTTGTGGGCACACTGCAGGCTCATGTCCAGCTTCCCATCCACCAGTAGCCCCAAGTCCTTTTCACCAGGATTATGCTGTCTTTGTTACTACTAACATGACACAATCTTTGCAATTCGTATTTGTTTCACCCCTACAACTTAAAGCCACCTCACCCAAACCAAATTTTTCAGGCTTCATCCCCCATTTTTAAGACTTTCAGTTTTCAGAGAGGAGGCATTTTCCACTCTGAGCCTGTGCCTCCAGGCTGGTTTTCATTCTGGAAGTCTAGCTAGCTTGGAGTTAAATCTGGATCTTGGTTATGAAATAGATGGGAAAGATATGTTCTTCTGCTCTTTCTCTGTTCCTTTTTCAGACACATATCATCTGCCACTTGGCTAATGCAGACAGATGTGCCTGTGAGTGGGGAGGGAAAATGTCCTTGTTTCATTGGTCTTAATTCACCTGTTTCTGTATGATTTAGTAGAATACCTTTAACCTTTTCATGCCCTCAGACAAAGGGTAAGCACAATAATTATGACCAGTGCAAAAAGAAAACTGGATGAAAAACATCAATCATTTTAGCCTTTGATTGATTGAGCAGGAGAGCAGAATTCCCTTCCCTATAATGGTACCTAAAGCATAGTAAATTATTCACAGATGCAAGCTTTCTCAGAAGAGGTCAGGTCATTGAAAACTCTGTGAAATTTATCGTATACACTCTGGTTGCTGAAACTGGATTTTCAAACCACCACCTCCTTTTCTTTTTCTTCTAATCAGTCATTCCTTGTGTTCCCTCTGCTAACATCCTTGGTAAGTGTGGTGAAATTAAACCAGAGTGAAAGCATGGAAATGTAAAGAAAATTGGTGCATTAGCATAAAAACAATATCCAATTCCGTTTTAACTTGTCCTGGGGTATTCTTTTGTCAAAGAAAAGAAAAAAAGGGTCTCAGTGTTTTGTGCTTGAATTGTCTTTGCTATATCGTTGACAGACGTCTGGTAATGTATGTTCTCTTCGCTGAGACTAGAGAATTCTTGGTGCTAAAATGACAATTTTCCAGACAGTGATATTGGACAAAATTTCTGACATCACTTCAACAATTCATCTGATTATGGCTGCTGCCCAATAACATGTGATTGATCCAAGTATCAGATGGAATAAAACTTTTTCTGGTTAGTCCTCAACCTTTTTGATAGCCTATTAGATGTTAGCATCCATTTAATTCAGTTCTTTTTGTTTTTCTCTAAAAAGGTTAAAGAATTTGGTCTTTTAAGTCATGCTTCAATTGTCTGTGTGTGACATGGAAGTCCGCCTTCAAATAAAGTACCTGTCTCCTAAAAGATGCAGTGGAGTTGGGTTTTAGTGCTTTGCAACCATGGTTACATCCACTGCACTTTTCTGAATTTCACATAAATGAGTAACTAGTTTAACAGTATTGCAGCAAGAAAGACTATTCATTCACTTTTTTTTTTTTTTTTTTTTTTTGGATAATAGTCCATTATATTCACTCTTTGCTCAAAATAACTCAAATGGAGAAGCACATCATGAACTTTTTGGCAATTATTGGAGCTATATTTTCTTTAATACTAGAAACAAATATTCATTCCTAAGTGTGCACCTGTCTTTGGAACTAAATTAATCTTAATTTCTGAGGTCTTTTTGTATGACATTTATTTGCAGTATAAATATGGTT
>NW_024962263.1:39321370-39329324 GCF_019238085.1 Lagopus leucura
TTGCTCTGTTTTCCTGGTTCATATAATCTTTTTACATTATGAATAGAAAATGTGGTAATAATTCAGAAAGGAAGCTAGAAAGAGAAACCAAGGGGAGCACTTAACCCCCAGCCAGAAATAGTGGTTGCAAACCTTCCATTTGCTTTTAAGGCTCATAAAGCAGCCACAGGCCAGGGGAAGAAATGGAAGATTATAGGCACAGATGGTCTGAGGCTGAAAGACATAAAGGTAACTGAGGAGACTCTCAAGAAACTGAAAAAATATCATTTGTGCTCTGGCTTTGTTTAGCTCTGGGCAGCTAGAAGCAGCTGACTCTGAAAACCTGAAAATCTTTACAGTTTGTTATCCCTTGGTAATGTTCAGGGCTGAACAACATCTGGGACAGCCCCAGACTTAAAGAACTGTACTCAATATATGATTCTGTGATTGAAGTCATTATTATTCTCAACAGTGTTACCACAACTAAAGTTTTAAGTGTTGAATCTCTTTTTCGTACATTTTTATAGTTGTACATTGTCATATTAATTGCTGAACAATGTACAGAAAGATTTCAGAAACTGTGATATTCGCGCACATGGTAAAACAAAGATTAAATACTTATGCCAATACATATAGCATGCTTAAAGCTGAAGATTATACAATGTTACTAAATGATAGTAGGATGTTCTAAACAGTGTCTGGGTTTTAAAAAATGCCTAGAGTACAGTTGTCAGAGTAGTAAATTTCACATAAATAAATCTTTGCACGTGTATCAGTGCTTCTAACCAGCTTCAATAAATATTTATTAGCATGTATGGGGTTCTCTTGACCATATACTTCATTGCAACAATCAAATTGCTGCAATAAGACATACCAGACTCAAATATACATTTCAACTCTCGGAAAAAAAGTGTACCAGTACCTATGGTTATTGCATGAAAATGCCTGTATCCACATCCTGTAGATACAGAAAATAGTCATGTACGAAAGAAATATTCCTGGGTATTTTTACACTCAAAATCTTGTTACAGGTAAAAGGTAACAAATCCTACTGTATGTAACCATATAGTTCCATACAGTAAGAATTTATCACTGCCCTGACTAAAATATGAACAATCTAATCAAAGCCTATACATAATATGATAATACCAGCATGATAGTCCAAATGAATGTAGAAAAGCCTTATATCAGTAATGTAGTCAAAATTGTCATTAAGAAACTTCTACATTTACAAATCTATCTCCCTTTTATGTGTTGTGATGTTTATCCTTCCAGGACCTCAAGACTGATTGTTTCCGTCTTTCCAAAAAAAGGAATAGAAATCAGGATTTGCCATGAATTAGCGACATCCTGAGATATCTACTGGGAAGTGGGCAATGTTTGTGATAGAATTTTCTTCTGTCCAAGTACTGGGATCTGCTTGGGTTTCCTTTCAAAAGTTTTTTCTTGCAGTCCCAGCTCCTCTCTCAGGGGCTCTCAGCTAAAGCCCAAGAATGGCAAAGTTGCTCCTCCCAGCCCTAAGTCCCCTCAAGAGCTGCTGTTTGTCACAAGTTTGTCACCCACTGCCACAGCAGAATAGCATCATATTAAGAATCAAATGGTCAACCTAAAATAGTAGAGCCTGAAAGCACTACTCCTCTCAGCAACTGTTAAACCAGTCTGAACCCAGTTGAGGTCATCGCAAGTTTGGAGAGACTCTGAGGCCCTTTATTCTTGGAACAGTATAAGGGCCAAGATCTGTTACAAGTCATGAAAAATTATATTTATTGGCCTACAATGATAAGGGTGGCATGAATGAGCCAACCACTGCTAGAGAATGTGCATTACTTCATTAAGATGCCAGACAGACATGAATGATGAGTCATCTTACCAGATGCTTATCTTGAAACATCATCCTGGGCAAAAACTTTTCTGTCCATGTACACGCTTAGTATGGCAGTTACAGGGACTGAGCAAAGACATTTTCTAGGAAATCTAGAGGTCACCATCTGTAGAAGCTGGCATCCTGAGCAAGGAGAAGGCAAAGGGAACCAAACAGAACATTGCTGGCACCCAGTAAGGAAAAGGTTGCAAAAAGATCAGTTATAAATGAGAAGTGAAGATTTCTATTTGGGGAGATTGTAGAATCATAGAAACACAGAAAGTTTTTGCTTCAAAGGGACTTTTAAAGATCATCTATTTCCAACTCACCTGTCATGGGCAAGGACATCTTCCACTAGACCAAGCTGCCCAAAGCCCAGTCCACTTCTAAAGATGAGATATCCACATATTCTCTGGGCCCTGTTTCTGTGCCGCACCACCCTCATTGAACAATTTTTTCCTGATCTAAGTCTACCTTATTTTAGTTCAAAGCCATTATCCTTGCCCTATCACTACAATCCATGATGTAGAGTGAATTAAGGAAAATAGGTTAAAAGTTATGTGCCCATTGGGTACTGAATTGGCAGCTACAGATACAGCCTTGCTAAGTCAGATTCTTGCTGTCGATAACATATGCTTATCTACAGATTTAAACAGTTAGTACAGACAGTGGGTTTCCTGTTTCTCCAAATAACACTGTTAGCTATCCTATCTCTGTAATGCAAAGTAGCAGGCTCGGACAGTAAAACCACAAATTAACAAAAAAGCAGCAGATTGGTGGATGGAGTTGTAGCAGATAAGACAACCGACCAGAACTAGTCAAGCATCCTTCAACTTGACCTAGGTCAAAGAGCACATAGCGAGAAAGACATATGGCTTTCATCAAAAGACCACCAGAGACCACTGAGAGATACCATGTATGCGTAAAAGAACTGAGACTTGGAGCAGGAAAAAATGTCAAGCATTTTGGGGACTCATTATAATAACTCAGCCTTTTCTTGGAAATCTAATGCACATGTAGGCAGCTTGTTCTTTAAGTATGTGCCTTTCTTGCCCTCTGGTGGTAACACCCCCTCTGCATCTGGTGTATGCACAGTGCTGAGTAAACACACCTGCTTTATGACTATTCTGTAGTTATAGAGTTTGATTCCATACGTCAAGAGATCCTCCCCATCTTTTCTGTACACCTCCTGTTTTTACTGGTATTTCCTGTGCTGGGGGCCAAAAGTTGAATGCAGTACCAGAGATGTGGTTTCACAAGAGCAGAGTAAAGGGGGAGAATTACCTCTCTCACCGTGCTGGTAGCCCCTCTGCTGATGCAACCCAGGATAGAGCTGGTGCTCTGGGCGGCAAGAAAATATTGCCAGAGAATATTCCATATTTTGTCCACCAATATGGAGTCATGGTCTTAATAGGACTGTAGACCAAGTACCTTTATGTTGATGCTTACTTCTTAACACTGCAGCTATGTTTTTCACATACCATAGTGCTGATATGAGTATTTACTGTATAAATCCATGCAGCCTTGCTAATTTGTACTGAGTCTAATTTGTACTGAAATTCACATATTAAATTATAAGCATGATGATAAGTTCTGAGTATTCCTGTGACTGGGATATAACAAAAAGTCTAAAAAACAAAAAAAAAAAGTGTACTGTGTTTATTTGAAGTGTAATGCTTCAAATGAAATGGGGAAACTTTGGTCTTGAAATGGAAGCATTTGCTACAACTCATGGAACCAGAGAATCATAGAATATCCTGAGTTGAAGGGACCTACAAGGATTATCAACTTCAACCCCTGGCTCCACTACCACTTCTGGTGCAGAACCTTTCCTAACTCCCAATCTGCCCCTCCCCTGACATCTCCATGCTGTTCCCTCAGGTCCTGTCATTGTCACAGAGAGCAGAGCTCAGCACTGCCCCTCTACTCCGCGTAAGGAGCTGTAGCTGCCATCAGGCCTCCCCTCAGCTCATCTGCTCTGGGCTGAGCAAAACCACTCTTCACACAGTTTGCCCTCCACACCCTTCACTACCTCTGTAGCCCTCCTTCAGATATTCTCTAATAGTTTTATGCCTTTCTTATACTATGGCACCTAAACTGCATCCAGTGCTCAAGGTGAGGCAGCACATTACAGAGCAGAACAGGATAACCCCTCCCCTCACCTGGTGGCAGTGATGGGCCTGGTGCACCCCTGGGTTGTTCCTTTGAGTTTCCAGGACACAGTGCTGACTCATGTTCATCTTGCCAACAACAAGAACACTCATATCCCTTTCCATGGGGCTGCTCTTGAGATTCTTGTCCCGCTGTGTACATATATCCACTCCATCCCAGGGGCAGTGGTATATGAATATCAATTAGTATATTGCTTGAATTTCAATTTTACTGTGAACAGTGTGGGATCAATCTATTTTGTCAATATACATTTTTTTTAAAGAGAAATGACATGTGCATTTACCTTATCAAAATTTTATACAACTGCTTCTGTTAATGAGATATTGAGTGTTGATACTTTCAGATACTTCATCTGTCACAGAAAGAGTGATGCAACACTTAGTCATGTAAAACATCCTGGGGACTAACCAGAAATCAACTCCCTAAAATAATGAGAACATCTGTTCAGCATCTGTTTTTGAACGTAATTTAATAGACGTGAGTACAGGAAAAAACACTGTTCTCATTACTGGCCCATTGACAAATAAAGTAAAATGAAATCAATTGGAATTATTAGTAGCTCCATTTCAACTTAATTTGCATAAGCTATCACTTAAGTCTGACATGATTTTTTTTTAAATCTAAAATATGATCCTAAAAATGATTACTTTTCAACTATTATTGCTAACATCAGGATTACAACATTATGGAAAGGTATGCAATGTCATGGAACACGGACCAGTTCTAAAAAGATAATTTCATATTACTTAGAAGACTAGAGAAATTTCTAAAATTTTAAATAGTATTCATTCTTAATCCATTCTATCCACCTGAATTTGAGATTTTTGAAGTATTCAAGTACTGTATTATTTCATTTAGCATATTAAAAGTAGAATATGTGGAATACGAGGTGAAGTTATATTTGTTCTTCAGTAGTGTGAAAATTCTTGAACTTTACATGAAACATCATCAGCGTTTATTGTTAATGTAGCTATTGATTAGTAAAACCTTGAGTGAAAAAGATTGCATTAGACTAGCATTAAAATGTTCTGAAATTGACCTAGTATCACATTTTATCACCTCTTTCTCTAATGGAGCTGTTTTGCAAAGCATTTAAATTCATAAGCTATATCTTGGAGTTTTTTAATCACATTCTTTTCTGTTCTGGGAATAATTCATAACTGAGTAATATTTAGTGGAATAGAATTTACAGTTTAACTTGAGGCCTTCAGATGAGCCCACCTCCAGAGGAATCCCCACACTTCCTGAGGTTCTTGTCCTCAAAAGTTAAAGCAACGTTCCTTGAGGAGGAAGAAGAGTGTGGAGGAAGAGGAGTTTTAGATACTAGGAATACACATAGTGAGTCATCCTGTAAATCTATGCCTCCTTTTTCCTTCCAGTAGACCCAGTCTTGCGCAAGACAAAGTAACATCTGACGGCAAATTAGACCTCATATATACAGTGGGAATGGTTGTTTTCACATAAGCATGTGATTTAAGGAACCTGATGGAAAGAGCTCTAAATCCCACAGGTTCCATCTCACAGTGTGTGGGAAAAGCAAATAACTTTCTAAAAAATTGGCTAACAGGAACACTGGGTTACAGCCAGCGGTATACAATATTCAGTTCAGTATATAATAGAGCACAAGCTCAGCGCAAAAATGCAATGCATTATATTGTGCAAAATAATATAAATATGAGCCAGTACTTGCAAGCAAGTTATCATGCCAGATGATTTTCATGCATTATTGCTGTGCATGATTTTTTTCTATTCCATTACAGACTAAATTAAATTATCAAGAATTGACATGGGTTGACTGCATTCAAGTGCTGCAGCTCAGATTATAAGCTTTCACAGAATCACAGAATCACAGAATCACAGAATGGCCAGGGTTGGAAGGGACCTCAAGGATCATGAAGCTCCAACACCCCTGCCACATGCAGAGCCACCAACCTCCACATTTAATACTAGACCAGGCTGCCAGGGCCCCATCCAATCTGACCTTGAACACCTCTAGGGAACACAACCTCTCCGGGCAGCCTGTTCCAGCACCTCACCCCTCTCTCTGTAAAGAACTTCCCCCAACATCCAACCTAAATCTTCCCTCCCTCAACTTAAAACCATTTCCTCTTGTCCTGCTGTTATCAACCCTTTAAAAGAGTTGATTCCCCTCCTGTTTGTAGGCTCCCTTTAGGTATTGAAGGGCTGCAATGAGGTCACCCCACAGCCTTCTTTTCTCCAGGCTGAACAAGCCCAACTCCCTCAGCCTGTCTTCATGGGGAGGTGCTCCAGTCCAGGTGCTTTCAGGGCCATGATAATTTGATGTTGTGTTTCCTGATGTTTCACACATCAGTGTTCCTGACATCCAAATACACAAAATAAGCTAGATCAGTTTAGGTGGACATTTTGCAAGGGAGTAAAACATTAGCTTCAATCTGTTTCCCTTTCTTAGTGTTATTCCTCTCTGGCACTGACTACAGATGCCAGACTGGGAGGAGAAGGAGGAACTGCTTTTCTTCCACTAGACACTTGAGTGGTATCATCAATGGGACAGCATGGAAAAGAAGGAGGAGCCTTAGGCTTTCTCCCAGGCTTGTGCCTGACAAAGTATGCTCCATATGACTTGTGGAAGGATGCACGCGCCCTGATGTATGATGTGACACATAACATAAACAGGCACTGAGAATTCTATTCACCTGCACCTATCTCTTATACTGCCCTTATCTCTTAATTTCCTCTGCAACTTTGAGGTGAAAAACTCTGAATCAATTTTGAGCAGAAAAAAAGAGAATGGAAATTGGATTTCCAGTTTTTGAATCTGGCATTTAAGTGTTGACTGATTTGTACATGACTGAGGTGCCATCTTTCTAACCACAATTCGCTAATCTTAGAAACAGGATTGTTAAGTACCTGACACATGTTATGCCTGGCTCCAGGCTGTGCTATGACCCATACACCCCAGTGAATAGGGGAGAAAGTGGAGCAAAATGAAAGATTATTTTCAGATCATCACCTAAAAAAAAAAAAAAATAAAAAAGAATAGTAATAAAAAGGCTTCTCCTGCCTTTACAAAAGCAACAATAATTTATTTCTAAGTCTTGTTTTATTTTGTGTCATGGCCATAGTGAATTTCTATATTTCAGACTATTTTTGGTTTCTTTGAGGCAGATGGAGTTTGCCTTTCACATGATGTCCTGAGGGTGAAGGTTCAGTAAGGATGAACTATGCAATCTGCTTCACTATAACATATGACATACTGTTGATCAAAGAAGAACGTGTTAGGGACCAGATGTTATAAGTAGTAATAACATGTCCCAAGCCCTGCTTTCACATAATGCTGGAGCTAAAAGCATCTGTAAGATGTGTTCAATAGGGAAAATGTAAGTGAATACCACAGAAGAAATATCTCTCTTAAAATATTTTTCTTCATTATTAATTCTCCTCTTCCCTTTTTTAATATTCGGCTGTAATGTCCCCCTTGAGTTTAATTTTCTTCATTACTTTTTTATCCCATAGGGATATTTAACTAAAAATTGGATTGATAGCTATCTTTAATTTATTCTATTCACTTAAAAAGCAGGGGTCCATTTTTTTTTTCCCAAAAGAGTACAATACTACTGAGAATTATTTCAAATCCTAGAAGAAAGAAGCGTGCTCCAATCAGTGAAACACTCTCTCTTTGTTTCAGTATGGTTGTTTAATTCTCCTCATTCTATTTATTCTTACTGAGAATAATTATTTAAACATCTATGCTACTAAGATATTAACCTGTTGGTGACATCTTGGCATTAAGAGATGGCGCAAGAAAACTGATCACTGTTCCATTTTTCAAATTTGACATGGTTTTCTTATGTTTTGTGATATAATTTCATCTTTCACATCTACAAACAGACTTGTAGAACACGACTGACAGGAGAGGAGAGGAGAGGAGAGGAGAGGAGAGGAGAGGAGAGGAGAGGCGAG
>NW_024962263.1:39329698-39384192 GCF_019238085.1 Lagopus leucura
AAAATTCAAAAGGACATTTGGTATTAATGCAAGTTGTCTAAACTAATCCTTCATTTTGTTTTGGCAAGTCCTCAACTAGGATGCTTAGTTGTATTGCCTCTTGACAAAGCCATCTAAAGAGTCCAGAGAATTACAGTATTCTAAAAAAATAGCAATCCTCCCCATGATTCCCTCTCAAAAAAGAAAGTCAATAAACAACACAGCAAAAAAAAGTCATGATTTATGAAGAAATCTACTAGGATTGTTTGGAATAAAGAAGAAAAGACTTAAAGAAGAGTATGTTAAAGGTTTTCAAAAACTGATATTTGAGAAGTGGGGTCATTAATCTTTCTTCCATGTCAATACTGAACTGAATCAGAAGTAATGGATTTAACTTTCAGCAAGAAAGATGTGGTTTAGAAAAACGTCTGTAATAAAAAGGACAGCAAAGTCTAGGATATTGCAGTCTTTAAGTTCCGTTTAGACAAACATTTGTCATAGAAATTAATACTTCAGAGGCAGGTTTATGGCCAAGCTGATCTCTGTTTGCTCTCTCTTTTTCTAAAACTATTTCTTTTCCTGAATCTTCTGTTATCTTTCCTGTCTCCTAAGAGGAAAAAGTGATTCTTTCTGATGGAGAATTATAACTCACTACATCACAGGTGGGGTTATGTATGTATCCCTCTCTAGATCTCAGAAATACTAGTAATTTATGAAATGCATAGCTAGTTTATGGTCAATTCCTACCTCTAATACTTGCTTACATAGACAAATATTGGTTTTTTTGTTTGTTTGTTTGTTTGTTTGTTTTAAAGACCATTCCTTGTCACCAATGTTCATAAAATTGTGTTGTTTTGGAATAAGAGTTTTCTGTATAATCCACTTTGAAATAAAATGCCATATCATATTTCAAGGTCACAGTCTGTCAAAGTTGCCTCCTAATATCTTATTAGGTAATCAGGATGGTTGAGAATTTTTTTCATTCGTGTTATTTATCTTGACTAAAACAGAAGGATGTTTTGGCCTTTAGAATGGAGTCTACTTTGACTCTTAATTTCATAAAATCAGTCTGCAAATTCCAATTGCAACTGAGACAGTACTTATGGTCTTTCCTGCAGCACCAGGCTGCAACTATTTTCATAACCACTGTCCTATCTGACATCTATGCTGCAGGCACACACTTATCCCTGGGCTAGAACATGCTATCATTTTCAAATTATGTGAATTCTCCTAAGGACAATTTTAAATACCATGGCAAGAGACATATCAACTTTCAAAGGAAAATTTTAAGGGCATGTAGAGAAACAGAGCTAAAGCTGGATTCTCCTCTGCATGCTTGCAAGTGTCCTAGAAACTAGAATAGAATAAATATTGTAGTAGTTAATTACTATACTGTAAAAATCAGCTGAAAAGCCTTCTTTGCTCAGTGATTGACACTGGGAAAAAAAAAAGAAAGGAATTCTCAGTACAGCAGCCTCTTTTGGCCATGTAGCTATGGGGACTACTGCCATTCTGAGTTGGGTCATTTGTTATACAGCACAAATTAAACTTGGTAGGGTCTACCGATTGCAAACTGCTTTGGAGAAACTCAGATAACATACTAATGAATATAAATAGATAAATAGATTTAGCTGCTGTAAATCTTTCTAATTTATGGAAAGTAATGATATTCTAACAAAATCTCAGTTAAGAAAAATAAATAGTATGTGCCTAACATAACATTAAAAAAGATATAAAGTTTATATTAGCATCAACTTTTATTTAAAATCATATTGGTTTAGGAACAATGTGAGTCATGCCATAAGAACATATTATGAGTTCAGTGCAGAAAAGTTTTGTAGGGTTTAACCCCTTTGTCTTGTCACACTGATGCAAAGCTAACAAGCTTTCTGGTACAACTTTAATCAAAGTGATATGAAGTAAGGATATTTATACCTCAGACAAATAATACTATAATCTATAACCAACATGTCTTCCTCTTAATTTAAGTAGCTAACTGGTTTTTGTTGGTTTTGTTGTTTGTTTTCTTTTGGTTAGTGGCCCAACTATATGGTATCTGTTATTCTGGCTTAACTTGTCTTCATAACAGTGTGTAATAGTTGAATGTGTTTTCCTTCCCAGTGTCTCTGGTGTGGTCTGGAATAGAGGGGGGAGTGCCCTTTTTCTCTGTACATCTGATTCCCTTCTGTTTGGATATCTCATGTAGAATCATAAAGATGATGATTCTTCATCTATGATTTACGTGGTCTAAATTCATTCTTTTGAAGAATTTAATAATAATAATTCACCTTTCTAGTAGTGTAAGGAAAATAATTGCACTTCACAAGGTGAGACAGAAACAGTGAAATGTATGATGCCACTTATGCAGTAGCATCAGTACAAATCAACCTAACATAGTAGTTCCACAATAGTACATAGTTCCACAGTTTGATAGCCAGCTACTGAAAAACACGATGTATAAAGTAGTCTTTTTGCTACATTCCCGTCTACTTCAGTATCTTACTATTTGAAGCCAGCAAGATTTTCAGTATTCATAACATGAAACTGCCCCTCTGCAAGTTAAGCTTTTTAATTGCTATCCTATTCATTAAATACTGTCCCAGTTCAGCTTCATAGCTAGCTGGAAATATTCTATAAAAACCCAATTTTGCTCATAAGACGAGAGAATTGATCATCAACATTTTTCAAATAAATTTTAGCTATCAGCTTGCTCTGAGACCATTTTCCAAAGCCTAAGAAAATGCTTAATAAGTAACTGACTTTAAACAATATGCAAAAATATCTTAATAATCTACCATTGCATTTAATTGAAGATTTTAATAAAAATTTAATTAAGGTTCCCACATTTCTACTTGAGGGCTATCTTGAACTCAGTGCCATTCAAATCCCATTAGTGCTAATGGCCAAACACTAAACATGTGGAGAATATAAAACATAAAATTTACTTTTAATAAGTCATTCATCCTACATTAAATATAAAACCATTATTAAAAACACATTAAGGAGAATTAACTACTATTATAGCAATGAATGTTTCTAATAATCAGTTGATATTTATTTAGCTTATAGTACTGTCTTATTATTACACAATTAAGATTTTATAACGTCCTCGTAAATCTTTGGCAAATGAAGTGCCTATCTGGAAACATCAATTTAAAAACTTACAAAAACATATATTTTAATGTTGGTGTTGTTTTTGTTTTTTTCTTTCTTTATAAAAAAGAGAGAGGAAAAGTTTTATTGAAAGATTGTTTAGGCAAGAGAGTTTTACAGAGCGAAACATATAGTCTGCACCACATGGCTACAGTAAGTCTGTACCTCAAAGATGGATCCATTTTTAATGCAAAAAAATAATTAAAAAAATGAAAAGAGTCTGTCTTTTTGGGATTTTAACAAGGAAAAGATAATTCAATAAATAGTTCATAGACCAGAGGGAAAATGTATGGCAATATGGGCAGAATGCAGGCAGGAGGTATTAGGCAGATGAACTGAACTTTCCAGGTCCTGAAATAGAAAACAAGGTCACTTCAGCATTTGAAAGTAAGGTGTTTAAAATCATGGGAAACGCAGTCAAAGAAAAAAGAGGATTGCTGTAGGAGAGTGATTGACCATGGACCAACTGTAAAATACCTCTCAATTTGTCAAACTTTAACACCATTTTGCATTTTCTCCTATTTGTCTCTTATTTTCTTCACATTGATGCACACAAAGCCATGTATTGCTACATCTGTTTCTTTGACAGAGAGTTTCAAAGTTAATTCTTAGGAATTCAAACAGCTTCTCTAATTGAGACACTAATTTATTCCTGAAGAAATAGATATTGTTTATAGTATCATGAACCATTGTGCCTATATGCTGTTCTTAGCACTTGATAAGTGTTACACTCAAGGAACCTGTAGCAGATACAGCATCAAATTATACACAGAAAGCTACGTTCTTCCATGTGATACGTGATTGCACCCAGGACTAGCCTCAGATAATGGAAATGTCTTTATATTACCTTATAACTACACTCACAAATGCATACCTGCCAAGTGACAGAAAATCTCTGAGAGTAGCCTTGTTGTACCCAATGCAAAAAGTTTATATGGTGCATTTACTCGGATTCTACATTTATTGAAGCTAATGCGCATGTTTCCATTGACATGAGAAGGCTATGAGTCACAAATTATACCATATGCCTGCCTTGTATTAATCAGTTTAATGAGCTACAGCAGCATTTAAATAAATAAATAAATAAATAAATAAAAAGTTAAAAAAAGAAAGAAAGGTTTTGCTTTGACTCTTAAATCCTTTGATTTCACTGGTTTCTGTCCTAACATTAAAGTTATTTAAACATGCTTTAATTGCTTTCATTACAAACATGTAAGGCTTTGAAACAGAGAACTTTAATGAGAGTTTTTAGTACTCAGCCACAGCATCTTATGAAATACATGTGATTTATTTGTACTTGATGAAAAACAATCTCCAAATTTTTTAAATAATTCAATATCTTTGTACTTATTTATGTGAAATCCTCAACAGTTTCCTCAATATCCCTTTGCAAGCCAAGGATTATACTTCAATCTCAAACCATTGAAAGAAATCTCAATTTCATTTTAAAATGTGGATGTAATTTCATCTTAATATTATTTTATATAATAAATGATCTGAGATTGTTCTGTTGTTTCTTGGGGAATCCCTATCCTTTATTTCAATAACTGTGCTGGGCTGGGACAAACTTAACATCTTGAATACAGTCAGTTTGCACTGCCGAGAAGAGTCTGACTCTCTCTTGCACATTATCTTCTACCAAGTACCTATAGACATCTGTTATTTATAAGGTCCTTTTGAATCTTCTCTGGAATAAACAGTCCCAGCTCTCTCAGCCTCTCTTCATGTAAAAAATATGTCAATCCCTTTATCATATTTGTGGTCCTGTGATGAACTTGCTCCTGTAAGTCTACATTTTTCTTGTACTGGTCCCAGAACTGAACACAGTACTCCAAGTGTAGCTTCACCAGTACTGAGCGGAGGAAAAGAATCATCTCCTTAGACCTGCTGGCAAAAGTTCTCCTAATGCAGCCCAAGATATCACAGGGTTTTTGCCAATATTCAACTTGTCCGCAGGTATCCCAAAATCCTGTTCTGAGGAGATGCTTTCCAGCTGAGTGTCCATCAGCATGTATTGGTGCACTGAGTCTTTCACCTCCAGTTGCAGGACTTTGCATTTCCCCTTCATGCAGTTCTGACCCCAATTCTCCAGGTCTCTTTGGATGGCAGTGCCGCATATCAAGAATTCCTCACAGTTTTGTATCTTCTATGAATGTGCTGAGGGTATCAGCCAGGTCTCTCAGAACTTCTGTGCACTACCATGGCTTTCTGTATGTCCAATTTGTTTAAATGCTTCCCAGACTGGTTCTCCTCCACTGAGGCTGACTTCCTTGCTGCAGGCTCTCCTTTTGATCTCAGGGGGATGGAATTTGATAAAGAATTTGTAATTTTTATCCCAGCTAACAATTATTATATTCTAATAATTTCCATTCTTTCTACAGATTGACAGGTTCCCCTGGCAGATATGATTTTTTGAAGGACTTTCAAATGAGTTCAAATATAACTCTTAGAAGAATTTCTGGAAATGCGTAATTAATGTGCCATATGGAAGGGGAGAAAATTCTATGATTCTAGGATTCTAGGATAGTGAACATTTTTTCTGTTTGCTCATTTTACATTTGTTGCAATTTTAAAAATTAAAGGATCTTTGAAATGGTAGGTTTTGAACATAAATATTTTGTTGGGTTTTGGAATAAATAATTTGGCTGCTGACTGTAGGAAGATGTTGTTTTGCTGTCATTCAAATGGATCTGCCAATAGAAATGGCCTCATTGGTGAGCTGGAGCAATGCTGTAGTAATTTGTCTGGCACATTTTAACTTCTCCACTTCATGATTTTTTTATTACTTTTCTTTGTACTTATATTTGGCCCTGAGTTTATATTTAAGTCTAAAGGACTTCCATTCAGATCTCTACAGAGTGTGAATTGATCTGAGAACATTATATTGCCTTTGTAGTAAAAAAGAACTAAACATCGAGACAAATTCAAGTATTGTGAACATAAACAGATTTTGTGAGCTACTGGCTTACATGAACAAATCACAGTTGAGTATTATATTTTAAAACCGGGCACAAAAAAAAAGAGAAAGCTTTTGGAGAAAAGTAGGGGGAAAAATTGTACATAAAATTAAGGATGTTTTACCTTCATACATGCCAAGAAATTAATTAAAAAGGAAATTGCAAACCAACAGTGGAATCATGAAGAAGACAAAATTAGTATGGAAAAATAAGATTATCGTTAAACTTTCTACAGCAGAGGCCAAGACCTGGGTTGAATATTGGTTCTAGGAAAAGAGATATCTATTTTCCACTTCATAACTCAGTTATTGGTGCTTAATAAAACTTCGGTACAGAATGCAATTAAGTGAAACAAGTCAGGATTTATAGAAATTAAATGCAATCATACATATTTTCTTTTATTGCTATTTTTGTTGTTGTTTGTTTTTTTAACAACTTGATAAGAAAATATGAATTGACACCTCTTGGCAGAAAAAATATTTACTTTACAATTTCTTTATTATCTTTATTATATAATCATTTTTAGAGCAGTCTATGTGGATGCATGAAATGACAGAATTCTGAGCTGCTCTGAAAAAAAAAAAAGTATAGTTATACAGATAAGTATTTTCTGTGTGAAGTCAACTTATTCTAGTTTTATAGAAATAGAAATGTTATAGGCTCCATAGATTTGCAACAGCATCATCCAATAATCACGCATTTTGAAGTTTGTGTTCTGCTGATAGTCACTTCACTAGCAAAAACATTTTTCAGGTATGGTATTTCAGGCTTTTTACTGAGCAATGAAAGTAATTCCTGGCAGAAACACTGTGGAAATGCCAGTTGCCAAACTATTTTTTGGGATCTTTTGGGAGCTGTAGCAGCAATGATGAAGCAAATTCGAGAAGTTTCTCTTGAATCAAAGTATTTGAAAGGTTTCTAGTGTTTTCTTAGTATCTCCATTTATCTACTCCTCCCAAAAGAAAAAAGAAAAAGTAACAGCAAAGTCTGTGCTCAAATGTTTTCAGTTTCCAGCCCCAAGACCTGAGTGAGTAACAACTGATCTTTTCTACCATCTGGATCTAATGAAGCTTCCATATCTTGGCATACAAAAACTTCTTGCAGCATAAAACCCATGCTTACTTTTAATAAGATTATTTTAATTTGAGTGAAACTTCACCATGTCACACTAAATCTTCCACATGAATTATTTTGGATATGTAAATAAAAAGCAAGAACACATTTCATACTACATCAGTATTGGGAGAGGCTGACCTTAAAGCTCCTGGGAAAGTGCGTACAGATGAGTTGTGAAGCTTAGATTCTGAGTTCCTGCTTTGCCCACTTCCAGAAAGGAGCTATAGACTGTATTACCCACACACCTTAGAAATACTGCAGTTTAAATGAGAAAATCCCTAAGAATGTAAGCTATGAGAAATCCGGACATTTGTTGCACATTCACCTCCATGACTCCCCTTGTTGCTGAACACCTAGCAATCCCAATTTCAAGCTAAGAAGTGTTGAGGCCTAGCAGAAGCCTCCATGCAGCCCTCCCATGTGCTGTGTGGGGACTGTGAGCATCTCTGTCCACGTGTTGGTTCTAAATGCATACTGACAGAGAGATTAAAAAGTGAGCTACCATTCCGGCCATCTGATGACATGGAAACCATTCCTCTGCTTTTGACCACTAAGCATCTGTTAATGTTACTGTTGTAAACTCATGTTTTTGAGAGTTTAGGGTTTGGCGTAAATCATTGTTTCTAAGTTGTTTTCTTGCACTTGTTTCTCCATTGTTCAGCTTAAAAAAATAAAAATAAAAAAGTAGAAGCAAAGGCCTCCAACATTCAATGCAAAACAAAGTAAAAGCAATTAAAGTTGCTAAAGGTTGCCATGGAAATCTGGATGGCACTTCATCTCCAGTTCTTACCCTCCTGAGATCAAGAAAGGAAGACAAAGTGTATGGATGATTTAATGAAGATATACAACAGCTCAGCTACTTACTTCATCCCTGTCTTTATCTGGCACTGCCGCATCAGATACAAATTACACTTCTGAAATGTAGAAAGCCATGCACACTGGAGAGCAGGAGAGATATTCAAGTTAACAGGCAATGCAGTAAGGGGAAATTAGGAACAGCGTGAAAAAGAAAATACCACATGTTGGGGGCAAAGACTGCAAGGCAGACCTGAACCAGGATGGTTTTCAGAAAGCAGGAAGGTGGGATGTTGTCAGCAGTGACAGAAAACAGTGGCTTAAAGAGAATCATGGAATATGTTACTAGGTTTTATTTTTGACTATAACAGTCCAAAACTTCCTGTAGGTCACCAAGAAGACAAGCTTGAGGCGAGGAATGACTTGCTGTTGCTAAAAATAAGTTATTCTTTTCTTCATATTCTCTATGAAAAGAGAAAGCAAGCTCTAGAAAGGAGATAAGGTTGGGAATTTTAGAAAGAATGCAATAGAAACAGAACTGAACTCCCAGTTAAATCAGAGAGATTTTCATGAGTGGAACAACATAAGAAAGAGTAGGGAAAAGATAAGCACATCTGAAAATTGTATTGATCTAATGAGTTGAAGGATTTAACAGGCAAGATTGTATGAGATGGTGCCTTGAGTACTTTCTAAGCATCCATCTCTCCTCATTGCAATGATTTAGAACAAACAGATTCTGAGATTATAATGGTATAGTCAGACAAACACCCAACACGATGGTTCAGTAAGACAAATACAATTTCATAAATACCTGAAAGGAGGATGCAAAGAGGATGGAGTCAGGCTGTTTCCAGTGGTGCCCAGTGACAAGACGAACACAAACTGAAATGCAGAAGGTTTCCTTTGAACACCTGGATGCATTTCTTCACAGAGGAAACGATGGACAACTTTCATGCCCCAAAGAGTCTGTGGAATCTCCTCTTTGGAAACATTCAGAAGTCATCTCAACATGGTCCTGGGCAACCTTCTCTGGGAAGCCCTGCTGGAGCACTGAGGTTGGACCAGAGAACTGTCAGAAATCCCTTCCAAACACAACCATTCTGCTATTCTGTGATTTCTGCAACAAAAGAGTGAGTTATTTTGGGTTAACTCTCAAGCACAGCCTAAGTTCCTAGGACAAGATGTTCAGTAGTGCTAAACAGAGAAATTGGCAGAATCTTTAAACTACTTTCACAGTAACTTTAAAGTAGCAGAAGCCAGACTGTCAATGAAGGATGCATCTCCATCTTCAGACACTTGTTCTAGTCTCTGTACCTTCCTTCCCTGGGGCCACCAGAAAGCATTCATGCAGCTGCACAGTCAGGAATATCTTGGAAATATTTTTAGAAAAAATATTCTTTCAGCAGGAGCAGTTTCTAGCCTAAAATACTGTTCTGAGAAAGGACAGAATTATGGGTGGAAAGAAGGTGCTTCTACTTTTAATGTGAAGTCATTTCTAAGTCACTCCTCAATTACCTTCAAGAGTTCAGATCAGCTTACAAATCAGTACCTGCCGGCAGCTCTCCACTGTAGCTGTTAATTCATGCTTTCGCAGCTGTTACATTAGCATGCCAAAAGAACTTTCAACCTCCTTGAAATTTCCTTCAGCATAGTTTGAGCGTAATTGAATATTAAGTGATTCAAGATTTAATTTTTATATTTTCTTAAACAAGTCTGCTCAAATACGCCCTATTCAGTAGTACCCTTGGAGTACTAGGTGCAGAACAAGGTCAGAACTTTTGCAGGCAACTATTTCTGTGTGACATACAAACAAAGAAAGGTTGGAACCTTTTCTTTCTTTTAAAACTTGAACAACCCAAAATGTTTCTAATTTAACGTCTACTGGGCCATGCTGCCACCTGCCAATCTGGTAACACTTTCTTAGATTTATAAAGATAGCAGAAGAATAAATGAGTTGAAAATATCCATCATTTAACTATTTTTCATTCTAATTTGGAACATGCAGTAAAAACTTTGTCAAAGAGTAAAAAAAAAACAAAAAACAACCCACAGTAAGTGCTTGAACAGGTAGTGAGGCTGCCTGTGCTGCCTAAGTGCACATTTATAACAGACTTCTTCATATGAGGATCAAATCCTTCCATTAAATATTCTCATTTAAAACCAATCTGCATAAATAAGGGCCCACTTCTCAAAGAGCACGCTAATTCAAAGAAAATTAGATTTTACATGAAAATACATGCAACTCCAAATTTCTCATCAGGTTCTCAGCCTTTGTGAAACATTTATTTCCAAATGTGTCCAACTGTGGCTCTCAACAATTTTTCTCCAAGTCTCAGGAGAGCCAGAATTCTGTTAGGTATCAGTGTTTCTTTGAGCACCCCAGTGTATTCACTTCCTATATCAAAGCAAAACCTTGACATGCACCTGCTCCTGCCTTGCATCAGTTTGCAATGTTGAAGAACTCCAGAACCTCTATGCTTTGAATGGGATGCAGTTCAACAAGAGCACCCCAATGCATTCACTTCCAATATCAAAGCAAGGATGCATCTGCTCCTGCCTTGACTAAATCTCCAAAGTCCTGCACTTGGGTCACAACAACCCCATGCATTGCTACAGGCCTGGGGCAGAGTGGCTCACATTGTTTGGGTGGTAGTATTTGTTTGATTGATTGGTTGAAATTAAGTATACAACATTCTTTAATCCTGTGAAATTAGGTGACAAAAGTTCCTAAGCTCAGTCTTGCCTTAGCAATGAGCATGAAATTCTTATTTACAGAAATATTTGTACTCTGTCATTTATTAGAATTAGTTATTATACTATAATTAAAATATATTAATGAGAAAACAGGAAATTGAAATATATTGGAGACATATCAGCAATATATACTTACAATATACTTACAATTCTTCTAAAATTATTTTTTTCAGTTTATAAGATATCTAAGATCATCATAAAATATTATAAGATATAATTTCATCTAAGTATCCAATTATGGCATTAAAATTACTTTATTATCTGACTCAGATGGCATATTTACAACACGTGTTATGTCCTTGAAACTGATTTGAAATACTTTATTTGCAGTGACTTTCACTGAATGCAATTCTTGTCATGTTTTTTCATAACCAATTTGCTTTCTCCTGTTTACTAACTGAATAATTGTCAGAGTATAATTAACACAGATGTCGCATGTGCCTAGTTTTCAGGTTCAGGTTAAATTTATACCACTGCATATGGAAGTGTCTAATTAGATTGCTATCTGAAATGGTGAAGGAGTTGCTATATTTTGAGCAAAGCCTTTTTCACAGACTTTTATTCAGTGGTACTATAATGTTTTTATTAGTTGGTAATTTCTAAAATGAGGTTCTCATATTAAGCACATCAGGGTTTACCGAGATGGAAATATTTGCAAATTAGATACAAACCACTCTGAATATTTGGAGAGATTCTAAATTTTCTAAGCCAAAGTTTATATTGGACCAATTAAAGCCAAAACACTAAATTTTCTAACACTTTTGTGTTCAGAGATACAAATGTATTTATAATAAGATGTAATAACATCTACCAAATAGTATTTTGGGGTAAAAAAACACATGTTGTTGAGAACAACTGAAGTTGCAATTGAGCCTTCCAGATCTGTTGCCGGCATTTCCCAAAAGACCAACAAATATCAGGTACTTTGATTCAAGTAAAATGCACACTGAAATAATTGCATTTTTTAAACGAAATTCCAAAATAAACAAACTATTTCTCTATATGCATTTCTTTGGTAACTTAATAGCTGATCACATACATCTAAGAAAAAGAAATTTTCTATATGTGACTATGGAAATAGTGGAGCAGTTAATTTCTTACACTGAAAAAATGATAAAGCAGAACTCCTCAGTACTGTTTCAGTACTCAAAATCATCCACATTAAATTTATTGCTGTGTGAATTTCATATATGAAAATATACTCTTACTCTGAAACTATGTGGTGGGAATATTTCCCACACTAACCAGGATTAGTGGTTTTTAAATGTAATTCTCAGTAATTTAAATTCTCTTTTTAAACAAACAAATGTACTAAGCAAATCGATTTACTGAGCAAGTGTGCATCTGTTCTGCTCTAACAGCCTCTCCCAGTATGTTGAGTTTTTTCCTTTTCATTATGTTCCGCAGTCGTTCTGGATGCTTCTTTTGCAATGCTTTGATTAGTGTCACTTGCTTTGTGTAGTAATGTTTCTTTACTTACTGATAATGAGTGCCTTAAAAACAGATTTAATTGGGATTTTGTTTACTTTCTTTCTTTAAAGGACAAAATACTCCAGGAAAACTTTGCCCATGGTTTTATGGCCCAGTAGATCAGTTGTATCACCTGGATTTCTCTTGTGAGATTTAATGCCCAGAGGACTCAGTGCACCTCAGGAAACCATGGTGATATAAATAAACGTTATTTAAAGGACAATGCTAATAAGCCTGTGTATGGCAATAGGCAAGAGAATATCAAGAAACTTTTATAATTTGGGAACTTTTTTCCTAGCTTTCTTGTACGAAATCTTTAAATTTAGGGAGCAGAGCTGCAAGAGTGATTGTTGTTTAACTTCTCAGTGAGGCTTGTTAAGGGAGAAAACATCCTGTATTGTTGTAGATATGTTTTTAGAACTCAGGATACACTTGAACAGCAGGCTAGATCTGCATATCACATTACAGCTCTATCTTTCAGTGGGACGAAATTAAACATGGCAGGGAAATGGGAATTATTTCTCATTACTGAATTTACATAGCCCATTGTTTTCCATAAACACCATCAATATAGAACTGATTCATATCCTAACTGACCTTAACAAGAATCTATATGAGGTAATATGCATCTGTTAGCTAAACATTTTTCTGAAGAAGGAAAAGAATTTGGCTTGTGATTCCTCAAAACAAATTCAGTATTTTCTTTCAGAAATGTTGCCTTATACTTTCTGTGTATGTTTAGCTGTATTTTTGCCTCCATGCCACTGGTTCCATCTAACTTTATTGGCGTTTTCCCATTCACCAAGGTGTTACAATCACATCATTTTGTAATGAGCTGTCATAGTGCAGCAGTAGAAATAAGAAAAGCATCTATGGTGCATGTGAATTTTTTCTTTGATACCAATTAATTAGACAGAACCATAGATTGCAGAAGAAATACACAGAACTGAAGGCATCTAAATGATCTCATCAGCAGAAAGTTGGATACTTTGGTTGATGGTTTCTAATTTACACTGTAGCAGATGGATGATGCTGAAGGTCACAATTACAATATAAGACCAACTTGTCTGTACGGTTTGAACTCCACATAGATAACTGCCTCATTTTTACTGAATGCTAGTACTGAAAACCTTTTGTTCTTCTTTCAAACTCTATTTCATGTTGGTAAATTACACCTCCATGATGAAACAAAAGGAGATTTCAGTTTATCCTTCATTTCATTCTTTATATTGAATCTGTGGCTCTCTAATTATTCTGAAGAATTTTGTTGCCATCAAAGAAATGAACAGATTTTCCTCTTTGCTTATTTGTGAAACATCTGAATAGGCAACTTATTAGACATTCAGTCTTATAACAATAAAAATAGAATATAACTCCATATTGAACTGATAGATCAAAAATATTTTCTTTTTAAAGCAAGAAATAATCAGGTCAATTAAATTTGAAAATAGAACAAGCTAAAATTTTCAGAAAAATACAACACACTAAGTGACTTAGGAGTGAAAATTTCTCAAAAATTACTGTTTGCTGTACCATGGCCCTGTAGCACAAGTTATATGTGAGTGTATTCACAAGATCAGATACTCCGAAACAACTGTTATATGACATTTCTGATAAATGAATTTCAAAGTAAAATATCTAAAGTCAGTGTGGGATATGCCCTTTTGTATATCTCAAGATGGGGATGCAGAGGAACAGTTGGTACGTGGCACTTCACGAGCCAAAAATCCACGTATTATCTTCCTTTGTGTCAATTTGTTTTTGTAGTTACATCTCATCACTCAAAAGACAGAATCCTGGAGAGAAAAAAATAAGCACCCAGCAACAATACAAAAATCTACATATTGTTTTGGTATTGTTTTGTAGAGTTAGTAACTTAAAGATGACACTGAGAGCCTCAAGCAAATGATCTACAGAATCTTTTGCAGTGGTCCTTCCAGTCTAGCTTGGGCTGTGAGGGTGGTTGAAGTATTTTCATCTGATAGAGATTCACTGATATTTATTAAAAAACATTAAGGAGCGTGTTGTCTATCAAGTATCTATCTGCCTCTATTGCCTTGCAGCTTGGAATGAAATTGCCTCCTGAATGTTCCTGTCTTGTCATTACCACCTCAGTAGGTCTGGTTACCTCCTAAAACTAACTACTCCCTTGAAATTTAGAAAACTATTAAGCTATTATATGATAGAGCCAAAATAACTCATTCTGGCAAATACAATCAGTAAAAAAGTAGACTCCAGCAGCAAGAGCAAGCCTGCAGAGTGATACGGCGAACACCAAGGAACATTCAAAAAAAATAACTGCTGAAACTACTTCATGCTCTTTTGACCTCTCATACACATATGGGTACTCACAAAGATTCAGGCTTCATTCTGTGAAAAATCTCTCTATTTCCTGGGCACTGAAATTGTGTAAGACAGTATTAAACTAGCTCATTTTCTTCACTGTCTGTTACTTCATATTGCTCTGCTAAAATCTTGCGCTAATTGCATAGATTGCTGTGCTGCAGCAAGTCAGTGAATATGCCACAGTTTCTGAATGATACACAGCCAGTTGTCTCACATCTCAAACATATGTAAGAGAGACTTAAGTATGTAGGCTTAAGAAAAAGGCTGACTGTTCAAATATATGCACATGATTAAGACAGAAAAAAAATCAGAAAGGAATCTGTCATAGTAGTTTCAACATCAAATTCAGTCTGACCTGTTAATATGTAATTTCTAATCACCTGAGCTATTATGCATTCACTCAGTTACCCATGAATAATGATCTTTCCTTTTGCACCTTCTTTCCTACATTCTCTGTGTCCTCTACGAGTCTCATTTTAGAAGACTGCAGTTGTCTTCCTGGCATCCTCTCAGATGTCTCTCAGCATAGCAGAAATTGCCTCCTTGCTTCTCCTCTGCTTGAGCTTTGCGTACCAGCTTAAAGATGTAATCCTGAGTTGTTCACTGTGACTCATACAGGCTTCTGCTTAGACTAAAAATGTGTCTGCATTAAAGATTCCTTTTTTTTTCACCTTAGTTACTTGCTGTTACATCACCATTAGCAATGTCAGCACTGTTCTGCCACTTTAAGCATGAACTAATTCCATTTTTCTCCACTTTCCTGTATAGTACAAAATGAACTAACTAATGATGGTATAGAGTCAATAAAAAATATTGCTGCTTTTCAATTATGTGAGAAACTTAACTTTTAATTTTTATTTTCCACACTAGTGGATTTTTTTCACTAACTGTGTGCAACTAGCTGAGATACATGGCATTTAAAGTATAACTTGTCTCAAAGTTAGAATTTAGCATCTGTTTTAGGTTGTTCATGGTGACATTTTAAAAAAGAAATGCAATTCATTTGTGCAATTTGTGTATCTGCATGCATGCATTTTCTAAAAAATAGTGCGAATTACCACTGGTAATTTATATGTGTGGTCATTTTAATATTAGCAGCAAATACCAGATATCTGTTTCTAATACTGATAGTGGCCCAGAAAGCATGTATATCTGATCAGAAAAAATGCATGCATAAGTGGGTGTCTTCTCTTTAGGCATCAGAAATTTGTTCAAAGACTTAGCCAAAAAGACTTAGTAAAAAAAACAAACAAACAAAAAAAAACATTTTGGTCTGCTGTGACTGAAACCACACCAGAACACTGGGGTTGGACGTATCTAGTACATATCTATGCTAATGAAATATGTTGTGTTTTTACTGCAAGTGGTGACATTAAAAAATACTTTTGAAAAATTAGAAATATTCTTATTGTGAATACTGGAGACAAAAAAAAAAAAAGAAAGATTTTAATTTAGAATAAGAGAAACCAACTTCCTGGTTGAGTGGGATCATGGTATACACCAGATTTTCATCCAAAGATTCATATTAACAGGGTATATAGGCAGGTCTCCAGTCAGAGAGACAGGAACAAAGAAAGTACCCTATGTATGGGGAAAAACATGTGAGATGTTAGTGTTTCATAGCATCCCATATCTAGATATTGTTAAAGGACTAAGTCTTTTTCTATACAGTGCCATGCACAGTTTTGTAAATGGTTTCTAAGCCTTTTCTCGCAGAAATCCCTTGACTGCCTGAGAAAAGTCTAAAACATGGGCATTTTTTGGGCAGAAAATGAACCACATAATTGTTACATGGCTTTAACACACTCCGATATGGGTTTTGTAGGGGAAAAAAAAAAAAAAAAGCATTTTTAACATTTGTTCCACACGGGCTTCTGAATAATCAAAATCTACTTTCTCAGAATATTGTTGTATTCATTATAATAAGGGAGCAGAACTCCACAAGAATGTTCTCTGCATGGCTTTGTTGTTATTTGGGATACAAGGGGCTGTGAATTGGGGAGCTTTGTTTTTCCATCATGCTGGTCAAGTTCAACGATCTTGGCAAGGAAGAGTAGCCAGGATGCATACTTTGCAAGGTAGCCTGCTGCTCAGAGCATTGGCCCGGGATAACAGAGAGCTGCATGCTCCCACAGACTACCTGAACCAGGCAGGACAGAGGCAGAGATTTAACACACCGCATCTTAAGAAAGGTTGAGTTCCCCTGCATCTGGCTGCACTATGAGAATCTGCTCCTTTGGTAAGAGAAATCCCTTTAAGTGAGTACTGTTGTGGAATTTGTTCTTATTTGCTCTATTTGCAACCTAATCTCTATTTATTTTACCCTTTTTTCATTCATCTTCTAAATATTTGCAAAGAATATAAAGCATCATCAAATAATCATTTTTCTATTTTAACATATTTGTATGCAAGCTGGAGATCAAGGGTTATTTTAAGAGTTAAACCATATACAAGAGCAGAGAGTAAAAGAAAAATGATGAAGTAGTAGATAAGGGAGAAAAGATAGAGATTTTAACAGCGACAGAGGAGCAATGAAGCAGTGAGATGCAGGAAGGCTGTTCCAGATGGCAGAAGCAGCAGTTGGGAAGGCTCTGGCACCAACAGTGGCAAGATTGCAGGCAGGGACAGTGAAGAACTGTGCGCTCTGCAGGGAGAGGAGGAGGAGAGCAATACAAGGTCAGGGAGGCACTCTGGCTCAACTGCATGGAAAATTATAAAGCTTTGACTGCTGATACTCTTTCATCCAACTTGTACAGCTGATTTACACCTCTGCAGAACTGAGCAAATTGGTGACTGAAAGGTAGCAATCTTTTACCTCTGGTGAAAACTTTCACTTTCTCATCGTGTAGTGGTCTCTGGAAGACAAATTTTAGGAATGCAGATAGAACAGGTCCTTTAGGAGGGATTTGCTCCCTGTGTTTGTGGAAAGAATGGAATGAGATCTCTACACTTAAGTAAAGATTTCTTAATGGGGGTTGGACTCGATGATCTCTGGAGGTCCCTTCCAACTCCTATGATTCTGTGATTCTGTGATTCTGTGATTAATGATTTTTTTTCAAGATACCAATTTCCTTTTCAGGGAATCAGCTATGAAATTTGCTATCATATAAAGTGCTTCCACAAGAACCCAGTTGTGTCACATCTATGATGGGATCTTATCTTTTTAGTAGGGTCATTTCATCTCAGATATTGTGAAAATACCGTGATGATGACAAAAGACAGATTTTTAAATTAGTTTTTCTTTAACTCAGACAATTGAATATACATATAGAACATTCCCTTATGTGAATTAAGAAAATGGTGTATTGCGGACAAAGCACTGAAAAAAATCTCTGAAATGTCTGTGGAGGATTTTATGATGATAGTTGTCTGCTGCACAGTTTCACATAGATTGACCTATATGCTCCTACTTCTTCACTCATAGAATTTGCCATATTGCTGCCAGAGATTGGTATCTTCATTCTACTACCTCTGACCAGGCATCAACCTGGATCTGGGTGCCAAGCACATCCAAACAGATCCATTTTGTGCTTTGCCCTTGTAGGTGAAAAACAGAAGTACTGAGCATGCTGTTAAAATGCCAAGATCATGAATGTGATCAGGGTCTGTCCTGTGCCGTAAGCCCCATCAGGCAGATGTCAGGCAGAGATGTGTGCTGAGCAGATGGATCATTTTTCTCCTGGCAAGACAGACTTGAGACTGAGAGCTAGCCTGAAAGTGCTAAAGCCTCAAAGTGTTTAAAATTAACATCAGAATGTAGTCAGTGCTATACTGCATTGGACAAATATGTTAATAGATTGTACTGTCCTACTTTATCTGACAGTGCCTAACAAAAGATAGTTCAAAGGAGGCACCAGAAACTTTGCAGCAAGCATCTGGGAAATAAGTTACCAGGAGGAAAAAATTTTGCTTCGCCTTTGTTTAAAATTTTGTTACCTGAAACTCCTGTTCATTTGAGAAGACATGATCCTACAACATTCCAAATGCTGCAAAATTTTCCTTGATTTAAACAAGAGTTAGAGCAAGCGATTAATCATTTTCATCAATTTTTTTATATCCCTGTATGCACAACTGTCTATTCATATTGCATAAAATCCTTAAAAACGCAGAATAGAAAAAGAAAGAAAGAAAGGGTGAAAATGTTAATTGTCCACTTAATTATATCTATCTCCTGAGAAAGTATTTCTCATAAGATTGATATCTGTAGATGACGTTTCTAGAGTACCATTCAGGAGGATCTAAGTCAAGCCAGACTTGGGGAGATTGGTTATCACTCATTCCACTTACTAAAATATTAATTCTACATTGTATCATTCATGGTAGTTCATTAACAGCAGTGATGAGAGGCAACCAAAAGCTTGTTTGATCTGTGATGCTGGTCCCACTTTTTAAAATGAGAAAATTCTTTATATAGAGAGAACACAGCCACGTGTACATCATATGTGAGTCCACAGAAACATTATTCATGATTCACACTTTGAAAAGGGGTGAGGGGCATGAAACTGCTTTCTGGTGCTCAGCTTACATAATATGTTGTATAACAGGCAAAATTTATAAAGTATTCAGATCAAATCATTTGCATGATTAGGTGTAGTTCAGGTTCCAAACTCTGATTACAGGTTTGGTTATGCCTGCTCATGAGAACTTGTAATTATCATTGACTTGCCAAAGCCAACAAGTCTTACCATTCCTCAGAAGAAAATTGCAGGAAAAATGGTGCCGAATATTCCCTTAACTCCCTGAGAATCAATTAAGTACCATGGAGAACCACCCAGCACAAAATAGGCCCAGTAACCACTACAGCACCATGCATTTCATATTTTCATTTAATTCCATTTGCCACTATAATTTAATTAATTTCACTTGGCCTTATTAATCTTCAGATAGCATCTTGATACAGACAAGCATACAGCTTCATCACATGCATGCAATAAGTTTGTTCTAAGCAGCTCTTTCTGTACAGTTTCTGTCTTTCCCTGACGGAAAAGTATGCAAACAGGAGATGCTTGGGTCTCCGAATTCATAATTTCTAATGTTACAAAATTATCTTGTAAAAAAAAGAAAGTGTTTACAGTACTTTAAAATACAATGCAAAGCGTAATCATTCTTTTTCTCTAATTTTGCAGTCGAGTTTGACATTATCCACGCTGCTGTACCTCTGGCTGCAGTACCAGCGCTTATAGAGCTGTTGCTAGCTAAGAGCGCTCTCTATCGATGAAAAGTAAAGGAAAAAACTCTCAGTGCTTCTCTAGGTGCTTTTAATTTATTCCAGAGACTGCTAAACTGAACTAAAGTATGAATTTTAAATATCACGGCAAATCAACAAATTCAAGCTGATCTGTGTAAATTTTTTGGTCTTCTTGTGTTTAATTTCTTATTAATTTGCTTTTTCAGTATGCTACATTTGTGCATCAGAACCACTGTTATGTGTCAAAATATTGAAATATTTCCAAGCAGAACCTGAGTATTTCATGAGAACAGAATTTCCACTGGCTGTTTTTCTTAAATCCCTGAGGTTTTCTTGGCAACACTTTCCCATCATTTACAAGTTGACAGCAGGGATCAATTAAATATTAGAGAACAATCTCAATTTGCAAATGAATATATCATGCCATACACAAAAAATGTATTCTGCAAGCTATGACAGTGAGGACTAACCTCATTTTTGAAGTCCTTACTGGATTTCAAGTCTGTGAAGCCTTCAAAATAAGGCATGTCATTTAGGTTTTCATAACACAATACGAAGTTAAATGAGAAGAACTGTTACAGTAAAATATGCTTAATGAAAAGGAAGAAACAGAAGAAACAAAGAGAGGGTATAAATACATAACATTTCTAGGATTGGAAGTGGGACAACCCATTTGCAGTTCTGTGCAGGGTGCAGAGGGCCCATGGTATTTAGTGGGACAGGATCCCCTCTAGTTGCTGTGTGGACCCTGTGTGATGTGCTGACAATGTGTGGGGCTCCTCTTTTCTGGTAGTCTTATTCTGACTGCTTTAACTTCAGGCAGGCATTGTGCGTCTGTCCACTGCATACTAAACCTATTTTGTCATCTATTAAGGGCTTTCAAAACATTTTATGTGAAATATATAAATAAGATACGTAAATAAATTGGTAAAGTGAGACCACAATCATAGTAACAACAGTATTCAATCATATTTATTCAGCCATAGGGCTTTTAACATCATGATCATGAAACAAGAAGACAGTAATAATTTTGTAGTCTTTCTCTAACTGGATTGTAATCAAGAGTGGGGAAATAAATAAAATAAATCTTGCCTTATTTGCAGTATTGAAGCTGTTTGAATGTGTACTATAATTATTTCTTTGCATTGATTTTTGTAGTTTTAATTT
The DNA here is from genome assembly GCF_019238085.1 of Lagopus leucura. Classification (NCBI taxonomy): domain Eukaryota; kingdom Metazoa; phylum Chordata; class Aves; order Galliformes; family Phasianidae; genus Lagopus; species Lagopus leucura. The sequence goes on from NW_024962263.1 coordinate 39,350,624, forward strand.
ATTACTCTTTTGAAATCAATACAGAAAAAAAAAAGACTAGATGTATCATAATCGTTTTCCTAGAGTAAATTAACATTGCAACAATATTGAGACTTCCCCTTCCTTCTCTTTCCCCTCCCAGAAATGAATTTAGTCTCAAATTCACACAAGTTGTTTGGTCTATATGGAATTCATTTGACATTTTGTGTGAGAAAAAAAAAGTATGAATGCTGTTTCCTCTGCTCCTGTGATGTAAATTATTCATCTCTGTGATTTATCAGACAAATTTTTGGGGTAGATAAGAAGTCACCTCTCAGTTTCTCTATAGGTAGTATAAACAATAGAAAATGGGTTAAACCCAGCAGAATAAAAGAAGTTCTGAGCACCTGCCATTTGTGTCAGGATTATTAAAAGAAAATGCTATGGCTCCAGGTCTGCTTAACTTTGAATGAAGAAGGTTATGTATTAACTAGGTTACCTGGTGTGTAATAAGAATGCAAGTAGTGCAGAAATGGGTGTCCAGTTACTAAATGTAGCAGGGAGTATTTTACAAATTTCTATGAGAATGCCTGTGGTGTAAGCTTTACAGGGGGTCCAGGAGACTGCATAGATTCCTCTAACTTTATAAGACACATGGAGGTGCACTTTATTGCACATTTTAATTGTTCACTTGTAAAGAGGTTAAAAATTCTAATGGTTCTTGATTGGTTGGTTACTTTTCCTTATGGAGATGTTTTAGCTGAGTGTATGACTTTACTTCTTAAGGACATTCTGCTTAAAACCTGGTGACCTTGCTAAGAGAATCATGTACATGAATGGGGGAGATAAGGGGTGGGGTTGATTGAAAGATAGTCATGTCTGAACTGACCCAGTTCTGTCTCGGGCAGTCTCTCAGTCACACACTGCTGAATGCTAAGGTGATGCACATGGAAATATCATCGTGTACTTTCCTTACTTCTTTACTCTTTCCCACTTTTCTACTGTCAGTCCCTGAAGTATGTAATGGAGGTATCGGGACTCTTGTCCTAAACCGATAGAGTCATCTTTACTTTTTCGCATTTCTTGAGGTTTGAACAAAATGCTGTACTATAGCAAGCATGGGATAAATTTTGCTTCTGAATCTTCCAGTTTCTAACAGAAGTTTTGATATTTTTCTTCATTATCAAATTAAAGCAGTATATGCTACTGGTGATCCCCCAGCCACCTCTGTGACATCAACCAGAGCAGGCCCTGTTCTCCGGCCTCGACAGGAAATAATACTTGTCTGGGTAGCTAAACTTCCTTGTCCCCACAAATATTATTGTATATAGAGAATGACCCCTGACCTTAGTTATCCCCAGAGCCATTCCTACCCTGACAGAGAGGATGCTAGCTGCCATGAGTCAAAATTGTGCCTTAAGTTGCTGTATAATGCCAGTAGTCAGGCTCTGCTCTGCCAGTGTTCAGGTTACTGATGTATATCTGTGTCAGTAACTCCAATAAATAAAAGACCAAAGTTTTAATCATTTGTATTTAAAAAATTATCTAGACAATATATTTTGTATATGGTAAAATAGAGACTGGTATGTTAGGGGATACATGGTAATAACAAAATCATAGATGTTGAAGGCTAATTCCACGGTTTTCACTGAAGGTCAAGATGAGATATGTAAATAATATGAAGCTAATAATCTGGACCCTAAATGGATCCATTACTTTTCTTGAACTTTGAAGCTGCCTGCTGCAGAACCAGATTATAGTAGTAGCTTTTGTTGCTTGATAAAGTGCTGCAGATTCCATCACTGGAAATAGCCTTTCAAGATACTGCCAACTTCCACAAGAATTTCCACCTGGAATTCCAAAAAAAATAAAACCTTATATGTGGAAAATCTGCACAGGTCAAGGTGCTGGTGATAACAGATAAGGGAAAGTTTATTCCTCTGAAAGACATAAAAAATGTTTCTATTTCTCTTAACTATTTTTTCACATCCGTGAAATGTTCAGGCATTTAAATTTTGCCTTAAGTTGTAGAAGCAATAAAAATCTGTTTGTTTTACCAGTTAGTAAAGAGGAGATGTATTCTAATGTATACACCACACAGACGTGCTAGTGGCTTTCAAGACATGTCATAGGCAAGAGGGATTATCAAACATCAGTGTGCAGAGAAGCACCGTTTGACCAAGGGTGTTCTGTATTATCTTAATTGTACATGTAAGCTAGATTAAATCAAGCATCTGTAAGACAAAAACATGGCATTTAAAGTTCTTACTGTGCGAAAGTTGTTCCATGGGGTTTAAGTGGACTTGCCAGAGGATGATGGGTTCAGTGTGAGCTCCCAGATATGAACATACAAAATGAGCAAAAAAGAAGAAAGAGCTAAGTTGACCGCAGGTAACAGAAAGTGCAGTCAAACCTTTTATATCAATACTAACTTTGTACCTCTGACAGAATTCTGTAATGCCATAGACAGAAATGATTTTATGTCTCTTGTCAAGACTCCTTCAGATAAACTATTTTTGAATCCCTTTTCCCATTGATTATAACTCTGCTAAAGTTCAATTCCTTGAGGCAGAGATTTTCCATGCCATGTGTTTGCCTGAGGATACATTTTTAATTGATTTTGAAAGTAGATTAAAGCAGGTTTTTGGCTTAAGTAACTTGGCTATTTCTCATAAAGAATCACAAGCAAAATATGTTTTATTCACAGAAAAGAAAATAAAGAGAGACATGTGCCAGTACACCCACATTTAGGCTGCAGACTTGGACACTGGAATCCATTCAGAGATGTATATTGACCTGAAAAATATTATCTGAAAAATTACTACAAACTCAGCACCTTGACATTTGCATTTTTATAAGATTTTGTTTACCTCAAATAAGATCCATCCTACAGCTCTCAAAGGTTAATCCAAGTAATCTTTTCCTCAGAGCCCTTCACATGCTCCTGCCCGGGGACAACAGGAACTGATCAGACCTTCTGCAGTAAATGAATCACTGCAGTTTTCTGGACCAACACAAATGCAAGAAGAAATAGGTGCTTTGCTTTCTCCCTTGTTCTTTTAACATAAACCTTAGTCAGTAGCACTAGAATAAGATCATGGGGTTGATATAAAAGTGATGGGCAGTAGCTAAATAAAAATAATCACAGAAAGAGTAACAGAATGTTAAAAATGAGTGACAATGATCACATGGATATCAGACAGTTAGAATAAAGCAGCAGGTGTAGAAGAATCAGAAAAAAATGCATACTAAATTTAGCGTTGTATATTGGAAAGTTGCAGGGCAAGCCATCTTGTACTCAATTTTTCTGAGTGACTCTTGGGATACGCTGTACTTTTGTGTCAAATCCATACATGTGGAAAGTAAAATAACCACCTAACAGCAGGAAATCCACCAAAAGACACATGATATGGAGGTCTCTGAACAGTCTCGGGTTGTGCTGAAAGGAGCAGCCCATGCACTAAAGGCAATTAGCTAACCAAACAGCCTATTATTTCCCCCATTTACTCTCTGCTAAAATAGAGTTCTATGCAGATTAGTATACCTGTGAAGTTAACATGCTTGCATTTACAAGCTAAAATAAACTCTTCCATGCAGCCTTCATTCCACATTTAATAAATTTCATGAAGCTGATGTTTTACAAACTTATTTATTAATACAGTTTTAAATACAAATATAAAATTGTTGGAATTAGAGATCAATCCTTTGGACAGGAAAAGGCAAGGGTGTTAGCTGTTATTAGATTACCTGACTGGTTTGGTTTTGTTAGTTTACAACCGAAATACAATATTTGTCCACAGAACACACTGAGAAAATGTATAGCAGATAGGCAGCATGGCAGTTTTAATAGAGTTCGTAGATTTTAATAAGTATTTCAAACCACTGAATTCATCCCAGCTCTTAACCTTTTGAACGGTCATAGAAATAGACTGCTCAGAGACTGATGAAGGGCAGCAAAGCTTGAATGTTATAACAGGTAAATGTATTGATATGGTTGTGATTTCACATTCTGCATTGTACAGGCCAAAAAGTTGAGAGTGTCACTTCATTTATTTTCTCAGTGCATCACGTATTCAAAAGCAGAGCTGCTCTCAGCAGCTGGCTGTGTTAGTTCCAGCTGGTGGTACTGTGAGCAGGGCAAGGAGAAACAAAACTGCAGCAGCAGATCAGCAAACAGGACTGCAAGCCATAGTGCTGAGGCAGGAATATAAAATGGATTGACACTGTGGTTCAGCGCCTGGGCTTTTCCACTCCGTGTGGTGCTTGTCTGAGTGACAGGGAGAAATGTCTAATGTAGTGTTTGGTTTCTCTACACGAGACTGAGAAAGAGGGGAGGTTTAAGAAAGCAAACAGATGCTGCGGAGATTCTTGAAAGCTGTGCGTAATTAAACAGGTTTGGGCTTATTATTATCAGTAGATTCACTGACAGAGAAGACTTTTGGGCTACTTACAGAAGAAGAGTGACGATGATGATTTGCTGATTGGTTATCTTATTTTACCCAGGTTTCAGCATCTTGACGGTGTTAGTTCACCAGAACAAAGAAATAACTCCTTCAGATTTCTGAGGCAAAATGCATGTAGAATGGGTCACAATGTCTTACATGGCCAACCATTTTGGAAGAAAAATGTTTGGCATCATTTCTTTCCTTACTTTCCTTATGTTTTAAATTATAACACATGGATATTTTAGTTTTGTATCACAGGAAATGTGGTGAGAAATCTTAGAAAACACTCAGTAGATTGTAAGGATTCCTTCTGGGTTCGTTGTTCTGCCTAAAATAAAAATCAGCAAATAGATGTTTCAAGTATGTGTTCACCTCACAGTTGAGGCTTTTAAAATACAACGATAGCTATTAAGCCAAACAATTCAATAAAGATCTCCTGTAATCTCTTTAATTCTTTTTCCAACATGACCTATTTTTTGTATCACCTAATCCCGAGTTAATATTTTAATACACTTTATGTCTTAGTGTGAAGTCAGCATATGTTATTGTAAAGTCAGCAGCAGGATCCAATCCAGAGTTTTATGGGATTTTCGCCCTTTTCTTGCAGTGCTTTTATGTGTCGTTTATAAATAATCCCTATCTCAAGAATTCTAAACACATTTTTCCATAATACTTTGGTTCCAAATTACTTACTGCTACTCAGATTATTGACTGTGGGCCTCAGCCTGTTATTCTGAGGTGGCTGGTGGTAAAGATTTGCATGCAGTTGAGATCTATGGAGGTACATAGAAAAGAACACTATACAGGGTGCAGAGTGCATTAAGAAAGAGGGTCAGTGAGTGAATTCCTGTTTCCCAAGGCCATCAGAGAAACCATGAATCCAAATCATAGAGCAGGATGGCACTAGAGCTACATAATATACACCAGGAGTCAACACAGGTCAATGGGCAGCATAAAGTGCAGAGAGCACAACTGTTCTTAAAGCCTTTGTTCCTCTTCTTTATGTTCACTCTGACTATAAAAAAAAGCAGTTGAGCAGAGACTCAATTTTATGCAGCCATATAACAGTCTTAAGAGTTCTGAGCCCTTCTAACACAAGCAAGGAATTCATTTTGTTAAATCTAACAAATATTATTTGGTGTAAAATTAATGTCCTGTTTAGGACTGATCAGAAAAATGTTAATAAGTTATTTTTCACAGGTAATAAAAATGTTGTAGGAAAATCATTTTACTATGATCTTCAATAGTTGTTTTGTTTTTTTTTTTAATATTCTCCTAGTAAAAATTTAAATAGTATGAAAAGAACATACTATTTGTCAAATAAATGTTTAATTCTATAACTTTATTTCACTGCTATGCTCCTTTTTCTCAAACAGTTGTTATTTTCAGTGCAATACAAAAAGATTTTACTCTGACATTAAAGAGAAAAATGAGTATTTTGGGGCATCTAGTATGACACTTCTCAAACTTTGGGTAGATATTCTAAAAGTAGATACTCAGTATTTCAAAAAATCAATCATGTTAAGTTATTTAACAGCATCTCACAACTGCAGTCTCTCTACAACAGTCAGGAATGTAGATAAAATCTTTCTGTTTATTCACATCCAAAAATGAGTGGGTAACTGGAGAAAGATGAATGAGGCTGCAAGCTGTTTCTGAATCTGAATGTAATCTGAATGATTACTTGCTTGAAGAAAGAAGATCTATTTGTGATGGATTATTTATTTCCATGTTAATTAATTGCACTGTTCTTAATATGAGAGTGTGAGGATTTTTTTTGGTGAAAAATCATGTCATATATAACATAGTTTGCTATTTCGTAAAAAGTACTTATCATTAAATAAGCAGGTAAGGATTACTTTCCAATGAATACTGTTAGCAGTTCTTAACCTGATTATGCCCTTTTCATGTGAATACTGCAGAGATCACTTGTCTACCACAGTTTATCCAAGTAAGCAAATGTTCTTTCAGATGAATAGCCAGAATTTGAAACACCATCTAGGGGACTGTAGAGGAGCTATTTAAAAATGTGGAATTGTAATCCAAACTATTTTTTTCTGAGGCAAATATATGTAATTCGCTTAATGGACAACACAGACTGTAGATATATTCTGTCTTCATATATTTGAAGCACTGAAATGTAAATATCAATAGAAGTTGATGTGAAAACATGATTTCATTCATTCTCTATTTAAGACATTGTGTGGTGTGAAATGAGTAACAGTATTTTAAGGTTAACAATTTCACTGCAGCATGCAGGAATCCTCTTAGCTGGCAAAAGGTTATTCTTTTTCACTTCCTTAGATATAAATCTACCCAAAGACTCCAAAGAGGGAAAAGTTAAATTGTGACCAGGGAGAAATATAAGTAGAGTTAGAGCTTAACTTTTGAGTTAAAAGGAAAAAAGCTAAAATCTGTGATTCAATAAAGAAAAAAAAATAATTACTCACCTCAGCTCCTCACTTTACAGAGGTATTTTTAAGACCTTGCAAGTATTATGATTATGATAATTGTATTTACTATTATTGTTATTATTGGTCTCTTTTCTCTCATACAGATCTCTTTCTGCCATTAGAACGCGTAACCTTTCCCTGACACACAAAGATCATTTTTCTCATATGTCACTCACTGAGCTAACGAATGTAAATCTTGGTCAATTCATATCCCAGTGTTGTATAACTAGGCTTTATGCTTCCTTCAAGGTTGAAGATACTCAGTGAAGTTTTGGTTTAGTTTTCTTTTCTTGGGGTGCTGCCCCCAGGAGCTCCCTCTCTGGGGACAATTGTAACAACTAGTAACTGAGCTATTTGTGACTATGTGCTCTTTTCTTTTTCTTTTTAAGAATTGACAAGACAGGAGAATTCTGTACTAGACTTGATCTATAAACGTGTTCCACAATGTCACTGTTCACAGCAGTCATATGAAAACTTCTAATGGCGTCAGAGCAAGAGAGAAGCAAATGTATGTCATGCGGCTGACCCATTGTGAGAGCCTAAGCCACAAGATGAAACCCTTTTCTGCTGGTGGCGTGGGATATGAAGCCTAGTATAAGTGGTGAAAAGGAAAGCTGATGTTATACTTGCTCTGTTGATGAGCTGTGCAATGTTATTTCCTTCACCACGTCTCAAGGCACAGAACTTGACAAGATTCATGAAGTATACCTTTCAAATTCAGCTTCTAAAAAAATATGACATTAATCTCCTTTAATTTAAATGAGATTTTTAATTATTATTATTATTTTAGCAAAATAGTGTATAATACAAAACTGGCAACTCTTTTACTTTTCTAAAATGTCATTTTTTTCCAGCTTCTTTTGTTCAGTTACTATATATTGTTTAATTCTATCTTCTCTGCAGATTTCCATTTACTCCAAACCTTTAAAGATTATTACTGAATTTCCCTATTACTTGAAGTCTCTTTCCTGGGATGTTGAAAGATGAAAGTTCTGTTCAAGAAAAAAGTGAATTGGTATATGTCATTTTCTAGCTTATCTTTGCACATCCTAGTTTATAATTTTGAAAACATCTCACTGAGATGCCTACCAACTGTTTTATCTTCTATTTTTGTTTCCTCTTGGAGACTACATAACTAATTAAAAACTGTCAAATTAGTTTATGTTTAACAACAGTCATAGGATTGAATGGACTTCATATTCTAAGTATATACCTTGATTTGACATGTGTAACAACTATGTCTACTTGTCGAAGGGCTTTCATAAAAATAATATGAAAGAGGTATAATTTAGTTGCTTAATTACAATTTCAAGTCCTTTCCTCAAAGTTGTTTGCTCTTCAGGTCTTCTTTATCAACTAAACCAGAGCTATAAACATTCTAAGTAATGAAATAATGTACAAATAAGCAGACATAAATTTTTTGAAGTCAAAAGTGTCTTTTGTGACAACCAGCTTTCTCTGAACTTATTTTGGAAGCCACTGTTACCATCAGTTTTTGTATCATTTTACAGATGCTAATAAGTTCACCTCAGTGAAATAGAAACACTGCCTTCAAACATGTCAAAAAAGAGACAGTATCAAAAACTGATATTGCTATGCTAATTATGAGAATATCTGCCATGCAAACTATTCTGTATGCTGACTTGGTGTCATCTACCCCTCCACAACAAGGGTTGAGTACGGAGTACCAAATGTGTAAGAGTATTTAGCACTACCTAGGAAACAGCGAAGTTCTGGTACAAGAGAACCATCATACAAAGTAGGATTGCAAATATACTTGAAAGATGCCTACAATACTGTCGCTAATGAAACCTATTTTCTTCCCCTCTTCCTTTAAGAAGGGAGAATAAGAACAGTATGGTGGAGTTCAGCTGCCAATCATGGTGAAACTGCCACAGTGAAGCACTGGAGTGCAATCTTTCAGTTATTGGGGAAAAAAAAGGGAAAGAAAAAAAAAAAAACCAACAGGCTTTATGTTTAACTTTTTTTAATAAAAATGTCATGTGCTGGTATTAAGCCAAGATGTAGTTTGCTACTTAGCTGCAAGTAGGTAGATTACAACTGTTTTGAATCAAGGAAAACAGTTAATGAAGTAACCACAAGTAGTCTGAAGCACAGAGTTGTTCAGATCAAAACAGTAGCAGTTAAGTTCTATGAAACTTGTGAGTTGCTTGCTCCTATTATGATATTTGTACAGCCAATGGCAGACCAAGCTGTGAGTACCATGAAACTCAGAAACAGAATTGAAATCACATCCATTAGCACTTCCTGTTCCTGGTACGCATTTGCTCTGCTACAAGAAATGTTCATATTGTCAGTTCAGTCTGTTCAACCTGTCTTCATGGATGTGATGTGATCCTACACATGGGAAATCTCTTCTGGCATCATCTAGAGATGCAGTGTTTTCCTCCCACAAGTTACATACTGCATTTCACAGTTTCCAAAACCTTTATATCAAACCAGTGTCATGGGATTTAAAAGTAGCAAGTATTGACTTGTTTTTTTAAGATGGCTGGAAAAGCATTTCTTCTTACTAAGTTGCTGATATAAGAACAATGCAGAAAAGTGTTGATAAACTGAATTGACTGATGAAACAATCAGTTACAACACATTGATGCAGTAGATTTGAACAGGACAAAAACTCTTATCTTTTAGATAGATAGCCGGAACAGTTTTACCACAGCAAGTGGTTTTATGTGTCTGGCTCCATCAGGAAAGATGAAAAGAGAGACCTAAAATCTAAATGTTTACAGTTGTATCAGTGTTATGAAGGAGGGTGAGAGAAAGGATTTGATAATAAAACACATTTAGAAAACTGAGAGGCAGAATCATATATTTTCAAGAGGAATTAGACTGGGTTTGCATGAGAAACAAATGGAATGTAATTTTCTAAGCTAGACAAACCTGTGTTGCCAAAGCATTGTGAATGCGATATGCAGTTCTTGTCTTCATTAACTGAAAAGATGTAGCACAACCAAAAATTACAAAGCAAAATGGAAAGTCAGAGTTATGGAATAGCTTTCATAATATGAGGAATGTTTTAATATAAACCAGGTTTCTTCTTTCTGGGAAAAAAAAAACAAACAGTTGAAGCTGTCCAGATTTATGTGGCATGGATCTGTAAAACAGTGAGTAGTAGGAAAAAAAGATAATGATTGTTCTTTATCTTTCCTGTACAGAGCACAGGAGCACTACATGAAAACAAGCAACAAGCTCAAACCAAAGTGTGGAGATCAGCTGTGGAACTCCTTGCTACTGGGTGCTGTGAGTGCAGCTTTTACTGGAGAAAAAAAAAAAAGATGGGGAAAAATCCACAAAGAAACATGAACTATTGGAGGCTGCTCATCCAGCCATATTTGGTTGTTTTCCGTTGCCCTCTACTGGTGACAAGACACGGACAAGATAGACAAGCTGTCCCAGGGACGTTCCTACACTCTTGTTGAATTACAGATGTAATTTTAAATAGCTGAAGCTTTATTCTTATTACTTGTGTTTCAAATACACAATTACACATTCTGTACATAAATTCTCATCAGTATTGGAATATAATAGTGCCCCGAAGCTGGACACAGTCTCAGTGTGTCCAAAGCTATTCTTAAGCATACTTCATCGTTTCATTAAGTCAACAAGATTACTTCTATCTAAAACATGCGGAAGCAAGATGAAAAGTTATCACAGAAATACTGAAAAAATACTACTCTTCTCAAAAAAAATGTGTCACAGCTATCAGATATATTGTTACTCATTTAGTATTCTGGCAAATGGAGAGCCTCCTAATGTATATAAATGCCATTGTCACTGAACGCTTCTTTTCTAGCACTAGTGGCAATGGTGAAAAGGGAGAAAGAGCCTGGTCAGTGAAGCAGGAAAATGCTGAACTTGATTTAAAGCAAGCTGTTCAAAAACTGGTTGCAAGATAATAAATGGTTACTGAAGCAGTTAAGAAACTTTCCGGCCTAGATCCCACACCTGATTAGGAGAAGATTTGTTAGAGTGAAGAATTGCATACTTTTTCTGTATTAACATTTATCTCTGTACCAAGCAACAGATGCAAATAAGGTGGAGACATTAAAATCTAATTTATTTAGAATATTTTCGTTTTTAAATATTACAGAATTCTTTTTCAATTACCTTCACAGTTGTTGATATGTACTTCTCTATCTACTATATAAAAAACCCTAAGACTGCCTCAAACCAGTGTGCAATGTTCTTCACTTCAGTCAGTGAACTTTAACAGAAACCAATGCATTTTAACTGAATTTTTGTTTATCTCAAGCAGCACATTTTAATGAAATCAATACATTCTTGCTGAAAGCTTCATGAATCCATTGGAAAGAATACATTTTTACTGAAGCCAATATACAGTTTTATAATGTCTGTATGTTTTAGTGAAAGCATGGTAATACATTTTAGCTAGAACCAATATGTTTCTTCAGGGCTGATACCAAAGAAACTTCATTTTATAGTGAAACCAATGCATTCTTAGTGAAACTACTACTCCATATTCCTGAGCCAACATTTTCAGGTTAAATGAAAGCTATGTTTTATCTTACTGAAGGAATTACGTACTTTCAAGATTATCTTAAAGCAGGGAGTATTGCAAAGCTTATACTTTAGCATGGACATGAAATAAGAACCATATCACAAGAAATCATTTCTAGATAGATATATCTCCCTGGTTTTACATTTTATGTAGTCTTGCAACATATATGCATTCTATAAATGAGCAATGATATAGTTTATTTTCATTCCCAATAGACTGTCACTAAATCTTTTTTTTCTACTTTATATGTAAACTGACTTTAAGTAAGAAAGAATTACTGCTGATCTACACCTCAGAGCAGAGGAACAAAACAGTGGTTAACGATTTCACTGTAGATTAGATATGATTTACTATGTAAGGTTTCTTTTATAAGAATTGTTTTCAGTACATCAGCTTTGGTATTTTTCTTGGCATTTTGACTAAAGATGTGCTGATCTACATTACGGAGAAATATTTTGAGTAATCTGGTATATGTAGCTAATGATTTGTGATCCTTCTAAGTGTTTTAATTGATGCAATTAATGTGAATTAGAAGACTCCAGATGAATTTCAACAGTTCTGAAGAAATGCATAATCTGCTTAAATTTTAGATACAGTTTTTCTGTATTTATCTCTTCAGCATAAAGAGATAAAGCAGACAGAGCAAGAAAATGAGCAGTAGGGTGACTTTCAATTAAAGTATTTTAGAATTACTTGATACAGCACAGAAACACAGGGCAGTTAAACAAGGAGAACAAGAAGAAATTTTAAACAATAGTTTTTCTTAACACATGTACATTGAATTTTTATTTTCAGTTAAACCAAATATAGCAGTTTGCTAAATAGAACCCAATTGTTATGAAAGATTACAGGAATTTACAAGAGCTCAAAAAAAAGGCTAAAAAAGTAGTAGTTTGAATTGTGATGACTTATGGGCTAGAAGTCCAGATTCTGTATCTGATCATCTACAAACAGAAGAGGACAAAGGCTTCCACAATTCCAATAGAAAATGTATTGAAAATTTTCAGTGTCAACTAGCTCAGAACTGAAATTGATTTTCTTAAGATTACTTTGACTGAGGAAGTATTAGGGCTTTTTCAATTACAATATCCTCTTGCTACCCCACTGTTCCTGGGCTGCTTGCTGATACATAAAAGATAGCAGCAAGCAATACCTACCATTCCCAACTCTTCAGCTGCAGCTAAGCATTCCTGTCTGTGTGGATGAGATCCTGATATTTCAGGGAATAAGGAAAATGTAGGCTAGCCATAGTACACTGTGCTTTGCCAAGATTGCTGGTTTACAGGGCTGACCTACTTACAATCCTTATTAAAACAAAATGGATGCTTTATCTCTGAAGTTATGCCTAATCACGTCTTCAAAAAAAATTCTTTCTCCACTAATGATGTTCAAGAAATAATGAATAAAATGTAAATGGATTGTAAAGTAAGAGGAAATATTGAGGAAAATATAGAGTTCAATTAAAATGATTAGCGTAGAAAATGGTACTCTGTATTTCTGCTGCAGCTGCTCAGTGAATGGTTTTCTTCATGTACAATGGGTTGCCTTGGGGGTGATTGATCTGCTTCCAGAAGGTATAATCACTGGTTTCCAAAGAATCTCAAAGACAAAGGGTAACAAGACCATGCACTATGCTAGTATTGGATTTTACCTCTCCTCATTATTTAGACCCCTCTGGCGATTTTCCCTTAATAAGTTCCTATAGTGCTTTGCTGGATTCCTTTTTTCTATAACATATTTTATTCTTCCAAATGAATATGTTCCACTCATCTTGACATGATTTCTACACCGTATCTTTCTAATTGCTGCTCTTGGTGTCATATCACTTCTTGCAAGAATTGTGCTACAAGTGCTGTTCTCATGTTATTTTTTTAGAATTCTTATTTTGGTCAGTCATTTTCTTCACACAGTGAAGAAGGACACAATTGCTCTGTTTCATCCTTACTAGAATATACTTGATTTTAAAAAGGAATTATAGTCTTAATATAAGTTATCATATAATAGGTACATTTTGGATGCTGTTGAACTAAAACCAAAACAGAAAAGAATTTCAATACTCCCCTAGAATCTTGCGTATCAACTGCTGGTTTTCATGATCACAGAATCACAGAACTATAGAATGTGTAGTATTGGAAGGAACCTCAATGATCATCTAGTTATAACTACAGTGTCCTGGGCAGGGCTGCCCCCCAGCAGCTCAGCTGCCCAGGGCCCCATCCAACCTGGCCTTGAGCACCTCGAGGGATGGGGCATCACAGCTTCTCTGGGCAACTGTGCCAGCACCTCACCACCCTCTGAGTGAAGAACTCCCCCCTAATGTCTAATCTACATTTCCCCTCCTTTAGTTTAAAAACCATTCCCCCTTGTCTTACCACTGTTGGATCATGTAAAAAGTTGCTCTTCCTCCTGATTATATTCCCAGAGCCTTTTTTTCTCCACACTGTACAAGCCTAGCACTCCCAGTTTAAAATTCATGGTTAATTTTAGAGGCATTTAATAACAATCACATTAAATTGGGAGTTTGGCTTTCATAATTACATTAAGTGCAGTTTAATATTAATTATTTCTAGTGCTGACATTCAAACAAAGTTCAAAGTCTTGGCTGATCAAGCACATTATGTGTGCTCCATGGATGTAATACAGAGGACATGATAAAGGTCATTATGATTGCAGCCTAGTGTTCTTATTTTAACAATCTTTATAAAAATGTAAAGAAAAAAAATGTTGCAATGTCTATTTGAGATCTTAAAAGTCTTAGCTTTGGATTAAGGATTGCAGCAGTTGTGCACAACTGTGGGAAGATGATCTGATCACAGTCCTCAAAAGTCAACACAAGGAACTGATTTATGATGGAAGATATCTTACGCAACGAGGAATAAGGATTCAAATACGTGAAACTGCTATTGGGCCTGAAATTAGAAGTAGGAGGAATATTCCCTTGAAAGACAACTAATGACCAAAACAGTTAATCTAAGAATGTGGTATTCATGCCACAAGTATCTTCTAAAACAATGTCCCTTTTCATTTCTGTCCCCCAAAAAAGCTATCCTAACTGATGAACAGTCAGGGACAACACTTTCCCAGAATAGTATCTTCCAAAATCTTAGCTATGTGATTACTACCTCACTAATAGCACTGCTGTATGTTGCTTTCAAGAGATTAAATTCAAGGCCATGATCACATAATGCTAAATGTGTGGATGACTTTCAGAAGTAAAGGAAGTAGTGATATTTCAGATACACTTGTGAGAGTTTTCTGCCAATAAAGTTTATTGGCTTGGACTTGAATGGCTAAACACATTGTGCAGTTATGACTGAGTGAACTCATATAAAGAAAGCTAGTGCTGCATGTTAGGAAACCACATTTTCAGATTACCCAAGACACAAGAAGACTGCTGCTAATAAGGTGCTCCTTTATGAAGCATGTAAATTTGGCAATTATTAGGCAGAGAGAGAAAAAAAAAAAGCACAAATAAATTCAAAACTACTTAAACAACTGCAAACACAGAGTCTGAAATCCAAATGAACTACCAGCTCTAATAACTATGCACTATGTTTTGTTAAAAATGTTGAGTATATCATATCCCACAGAGTCCTTTCTACTGAAGTGCTAGCACAGTAAAGACTGTCTCCTCCTAATCAAAAAACTTCTTCATATACTCAGCATGTTCACTTGGGGATACTCATGTAAAGGTATGGCTAAAGGTGCTCTGATAAGACATGGCAATATTTGTCAGTAATTGAAAGCTCTATTAAATGTTGAATAGTAACCCTCCTTAAAATTAGTAAAAATATTTTCAGCACTTCAGAAAGACCTGTACCAGGTACAAGTGATTTGAATTGTCTTCTTCCTCTTAATTTTTGAAAGACTTTTCATAGGAAAAACAAACAAAAAAAACAAACAAACAAACACATAGCACTGTGTACCGTGAGGTAAATGGAATATTCTCTGACGTTTCCAGTTCTCAGAAATCATTTCCTGTTGAAACACATTTTTCAATTATTTGGTGCCTTTATAGTGCCATCTATGAATATCCAAGGCTCAGAAAATTTTGCTCGCTGACAAAGTCCTGTGACAAACAAATCAATGATTTTCATTTTGCTGCTGGCATGCCTGACAGAATACGTGATGATCAGATGTCAGATTTTTTTCAGTCTGGATTTATTGATCAAGTTTATTCAGAACATTTAAAGCTTTCCCTTGTGTTTTGAAGTATATAGAAATTGTCTTGTTACAAGGTCCCACAGAAGTTGAGTTATTCATTTTCACTAATCATTAGTGTTCTTATTGGCAGCTGTATGGTAATCATGCCTATCTTCTTGCTTACAGACAACTTTTGTCAAATATCCTTTCTCATATCTACATACTTTAAAGGTGCCCACACAGGAGTGGTAAAATTTCAACAAGGTAATTGTGGTGATTGTTAATAATCACCTTGTATGGACCTTTCTAATATGTCTTGAAGAACTAGGAATATCTTATCAACAAAGGAATGGACTGACAGTGGTGGATCTGTTTCTTTGTGTGTACATTCCTACGTTTTGTTCACATTAAAATTTTAGACTTTTTCTTTCCAGAAAGTAGAATCAGAATTCTTTTGAAATTTCTACCCTGTGGCATTTCCATTTTACATGTATCAGATGTACTGCCAGTCCAACTGTTGTTCTTTAAATATGTGGTAAGCTGCAGTGTTTCTGTCAGGCCTGCATCCAACAAATCATTTGTTTGCCCTGAGATTTCATTAAATGATCTGAGCCTATAGAAGCATTGTGCATCCTTTATGCTTTACCTGCTTGACTTGGCACTTCACAAAATATGTTTCCAGTAACCAGCACTACTCCTGCAGCATTATTTAATTAATAGGACCCTGAAGAACAAAGTGCATTACATACCAAAGTCATTCTGCCCACATTGGCATGTAGCCTGGGATTTGCCAGGATCAGTCCACCATTCTTTCTCAGAGTCAGAGATGGCATTTAGGCACAGAGACTCTTTGCTTTTTGCAGATTCTGTGTGCGTGACCTTAATGTTCTGTAACTGCTGGCTTGGCAGCCCCTGATAAGGATGAATTCAAATATTTCTGTATTTTGATTTCTGTCCAAGAGTACAAACAAGTGCTGCAAGTACCATGTATTCCCTTAATTAAAGACAAAGGCTAAAAAACATAACTTTTTTCCCAAATTGATATTCTGTGTGTGTCCCATGCACTGTGTGATCTGTGTATGTATTATACCTTATCTTTATTTCATTTTTCTATACATTCTATTTTCAAACTGTTCCCAAATGTGCTTTTTACTCTGCACTTCAGTTTTCTATTTTTGCCATCTCACTTCATTTCTTCTGCTCTTTATCCATTCTGATTTTTTAGTCTCCGTTTATTGAATTAAGAGCCAAGTGATAAACTCTGAGCTGCAATTTTGAAACTATTATGTTGAAAGGGCCTTGAAATTAGACAAAATTAGCTTATTTGTTCAGCATTGCAAAAAGACAAATACTGGAAATCCCAGAGTCCTTCCAACTTCCTTTTACTTCAGAGCAATTTCATATATTTAGCAGTCATCCAGTGTCTTGCTTGGAAAATATTTTCCTGCTGTGTGAGCCAAGTCATCACTATCCAGACATTAAAAATAAAAAAATAAAAAAATAAAAGTAAAAAATCTGGTGACTGCAGCTGTACAAATGAAGAAATTGGAGGCATAAATCTATGACAAATGATCAAGTAGAAAATGGTTTGGAAGGAGGTCTGTAGTATATCATAGAAGCCATCTTCAGTATTGTATGGAGGAAAACATAGCCTGTTAAGCATCCTAATATAGTAAGAAAAAGTTTTATTTTTACCAAACATATGGGTCAACCAGTGACTCGAGTCTGATGCTGTTCATCGCTTGTAGTTAAAATAATTAAGCAGTCTAGAAGTTCATGAAAACAATCAGTAAGAGAATTCATAACATAAGGATAGGTAGAAAGAACTGGTAAAACTCATATAAAAGGACAGCTGTAATTTGCATGCTGGAGTTTGTACTGCTGGAAGGTTCAACCTCTCTGAGTGCTACTTGGACCCCCATACCCAACGCTTCTCTCTGTGCCTTGTTGTCAAATTTAAGAATTTCACTGTTCATATGTTTCACCCAGTTTGGACATAATTCTAGTTTCACAGAGGGGCAACTTCTGACAAAAGACAAGCTTTTAATGGCAAGGAAGGTCATCTGATCTGCTAAGTTTCATTTCAAATTCCTAATCAATTGAAGGGGTATTCAACTTACTCCACATCAGTCTCACCATGCTTGTCAGAAGTCCTGGATATCTGAAAACAGGGTATTTCTCTTCATATCTAAATTGAGAAAGAGAATGCCAACTTTTACTGGAGAGATTGTAAGTAGCTTTTTTTGTATATTTATTAACCGCTATAGGGCTTGGTTTCTTCTTTCCACAAGAGGTGCTCCCTCCTGCTTGTGTTTACCTTTACTATTCATTCTGCAATTTGGCATTATTGATATCACATAAATAAGCAAAATAAAATCATATAAATAATAATAAAACAGATTGTAATGACCAGGTTTAATCTGTTGGATAAGTAAATTTCCTCATTTAAAAAGAGCAATTTTATGCACACAAAGCAACTTTTCAAATGTCTCCTGACAGAGCCTTAATGATGCTGCAAGTTCAATGAACCCACTCTTCCAGCATTTTGAATACAACCACTAAATAGAGAGTGATTTCTTAGCTTCATAAATAATTATTCCAAGACAGCTCTCTAAATATTTTAATTGAACTTTTAATTTCTTTGTGATGTTAAGATTTCTTGAATAGTTACACAGGAACAGACCAATGGTGACATCAAGTGGTGATTTACATTTTGACGGTTGGGGAAGAATCACTGTGTCACTATAGTAAGATTTCCTAAGTGTATTTTTCATTGTTGATAAAATCATTATTCAGAATACTATATGTATATTCTTCTACAAATATCTGGTTACCAAATAAAGAATAAAATTGGCAGAAGTTGATTTTTTGTGTGTTTTTTTTCTTTTCGGTCTCTGTTTCACTTTCTCCTTGATCAGTAGTGAACTTTATTTTCAGCTCTGCATCATGCAACCAAAAATGCTAACTGGCATACGGCCTGGAAGTTGACATCTTATGTTTCCAAATATTACAGGGAAAAGGTTTTTAAGGTCATCACTGCTATGCCCCATGTCACAGTTAGAGACAGCTTGGATAAGCTGAAGTTTTTTGATATTTCACTACAGGTATTTGAAAATCTCCATCTCCTTCATTCACGAAGAAATGAGGACTTTTAATTCTTGGAAAACATGATCTTTTTAATCTTACATGTTATATAACTTTGATAACAGTGCCAGTGATCAAAATAGGTTGGTGTAATAATTACATCATACTTGCACTTCAAGCACTTCATACTGGCACCTCCTAATAAATTGCTATAGGATGATCTAAATTCCCATTTGTATAAAAAGACATATTAATTCTAATTTGATCAACTATCAGTATCTAATTTGATCTAATGTCAATATAATTTGATCAAATCTCAGTGAGAGGTAGTCTTGACACCCTACAAACTACGTCAAATGTTATTTTCATTGGTCTTGGTAGGCCTAATCAGAAAATTATGAACTATATACTTCCATGAAGTTCACACATTTAAACAAGTAAAATATTTTGTAGAAGTAACAAGAATGTAAATAGTAAATGGAAATTTTTTTGTAGTCACAGGGCATGGAAAGAAATGAAAGCCTGCAAACACGGGAGCATGGTGGTTATATAGTTTGGGGTTCAGGAGTCGGTTTCTTGTAGAGATGCATGCTCCAGCCTCGATCTTCCATAGCACACACCATTCCATGTCCCCCGTGTCCTTCCAGTAGCTCACTTCCAGAAAGGCCTTACCTGTTCAGTGGCATGACGTAATTGGCTGCAACTTTTTCCCTTTAAAATGCAAAGGAGAGCCACAGCGCTCCTTGTCTAATACATCAGAATTCAAACTTTACTGCATAATTAGGCTTAAAATCAGATACAGGGATAAACATCTCCAACAGTAATTATCTTTTGAAAAAGAGCATAGCACAAACAGTTGCAGCAAAGGGTAATTATTAAAATTAATTTTCACATCTTTTGTTTTGGCTTTTTGTTGGTTTTTTTTGTTGTTGTTGCTTTTCTTTTTTAGCTCAGATCAGATCATTAGGAAGCATTCATTTCCAGGTCATCAACCTGACTGAAAATGAATATGAAAATGACTGTGCATGCAACACACAGAACTGTCACAGCTACATATTTTGTACCTTGAGCTGCAAATTTGTCACCTGCTTGCAAAAAGGAAAAAAGCAGAAAAAACCTTTCATTATGAAAATTTGTCCATTGTGAGGATTTTGTCTCAATAGGAATTGCAAGAGGGAAGAAAATATTATTTATCCTTGTGGGTCACCTAAGAGTGAACAGGTCAAAAGGAGCACTGCCAGCATTCATTAGTCACTGCAAAGACAGGTTATGGCAATTTGGCCTGAAGATGAAGTTGTAAACCATGAATATTTTGAGTTCAGTGACATCCAACACAGTCAGTTCATCAGCACAGTTATACCTGTATTTTGAAATTTATCTTTGTTTAAGTCTCAGTAACAGCAATTTGAAATAGAAATTATTATTGTATAAAGCAGATTACCAAGCAGAGAAAAGTATCTCTTTTCCTCATATTCCTGAAGGGATCTGGCTAAGGAGGTATACAAAAGTGATAAGAAGGCATAAAATCTCTTATCTCTATTTTCAACTTCCCTCTATAGAAATTCAGTACATTTTTTTCCACCATTTGCCAAATAAATTCTATTCCCATACACACATCTGGAGACAGCAGCAAAGTTGGTTTTAGCCTTTTTTAGAGTGAATATATTTAAATTGAACTTTATCTACTGTTTTCACAAGGCAGTTTTTTGTACTTCATTCTTCTCAAGCACTCCCAATTAATCTTTCATCCAAAAAATTGTCTATTATCAAAGCATATGCATTAATTTCTCCCTGAGAAAAAATATTTTCTAAACACTTCTAACAATAAAAATTAATGAGTGACAATGCAGCAACTGTAATCAGAATCATTTACTGTAAAATTCATCATATTAATAGAAGACGTAAGATGGAGTTGTAGGATAGAGGCAGATACTAATTTTCAAAGCAAAGCCATTTATTATGTTACACAAAACTGCCTGAATAGCAACAGGATTTAACCTCAATGGAGAGCAGTTTCAGGCAGTATCTTTGACCTTAAAATAATGGAATGATAGGCAAATTTCCATGCAAAGCTGCTCTGTGTTTTCTGTCTATCAATAATTTTAGTGTGCATTTCCATTTTTGTTGCCCATTAATTCCTCTGCTGGATTGTATCCAATGCAATGGTACATGAGCAGGTCTGGTACTCAGAGCTTCGAAGTAACTAGCAAAGTCCTCAGCTGCAGGAACAGAGAAGGTGGGGAATGTTCCTAGCACCAAACTTCTGATCCTTCAATACCTGTTTTTGTGAGTAACAGAAAATAGAAACTAAGTGTTATAATACATTAATCTCATGCAAAATGGCATCTTACAATTTACATACCCTTTATTTCCCATCTTAAGGGCTGAAGATGGGACTTACGTATATACAAACCCTCCTTTGCATAGTTTCACTGAGCACTGTGAATAACTCACCAAGGAAACTAAACGCGGTTTTAGAAAAGAGTGGTACATGGACCACAAAGCAGCCTTCACACTATAAATCTTTGGTTCAGCTTTGTAAGTAAAGCCTCTTTTTTCAGAGTAACAGTGCCAGACATGAAGAGTCCACCCTCTGAAGAGAGGAAGTACAAGAAAACATAAATATATAGTGGCATCCCAATAGGCAACAGCCAAATGTATGTAGATAAAGATTAGTGTAAGAGGCATACAGCATATTACCTTTCATAAGCCACCATTCTAGATGGTTAATAGAATGGCCAACTTTCAAGAATTTCTAATGCATTCAATGTGATGTGAAGTCACCACAGTAGACTGAGTCCCAGAGATGCAGCTCTCTTTATCCTATTTATAAAGTCCTTGACGCATTACAAGAAGGGGTATATGAACAAGAAAGTTAAAGTAAGCATGAGCAAGATCCATATTTTTATATCCTAAAATTTTAGATATTCCTGCATACTCTTTACAAATTACGTAACATTGCAATTGTGTACAATTTTGTGACAATTTCAAAATGTGTCTTGTCACATATATGCAATACATAGATTATAGATTTGGATATATGACTATATTTCATCGTGGTGGATTTGCTGCTAGATACTGAGCTGAAGACTGTCTTGATATCAGGAGAGTTAAATTTTACAGTACCACGTAATTTTGTTGAAAGACAGTAACTTTAACAATGGACCAAGAATAAGATTGTTAATAGAGGGCATTTTCTCCATTTTCTTCTTCTGTGTGTCTGTGATGAATAGGATTCAGCTCCACAAATAATACTTTTTAACTAAGGCACAAGGTGGGTGGAGGTTTCTGAACTTGGTTTTAAGTAACAAGTTCTTATTTCGGATTTTGTACATTTTGTTTTGAATATCTTGCACATTCTTATTTATATTTCTTTCCACAAGGAGGCAATAGTGATCTATAAATATAAATATTGCTTGTGTGCAATTGTGTTGATATAACGGTGATTAGAATTTGAAACGATTACACATCACACTACTACAATTCAAAATTACTCTTTGAAATTAAAAAAAGCATACACCTGTAATAAAATATTCCATGTAGATATATATATAGGAAAAGTTTTCAGCACGTTTCAGTTCAGATGTGCTCAAGCAAGAACCTGGAAATTAATTGAACTGATGACTAGAGTTCTGCTCATGCTTCTACCAAATGAGTAGCTGTGTCATTTATTCTGTGCTGGATTTTTATTTCTAGCTCTTATTTTGTGTGGGGTTTTTTTGGTTTTTTGTTTTTTGTTTTTTTGTTTTTTTGTTTTTTTATATATTATTTGTTTGTTTTTTACTATCATTATTTAATCACCATGCTTAGATTTTTATTTATCCTGTGCAAAATATTAATCTATCCCACTAATGTATTTTCCATCTCATTTTCTACAGCCTTCTTTTCATCATTATTTTCCTGCCTCAAATGCCAGTATACCATAGAATCACAGACTCATACAACTAGCCAACAACTAGACCAGGCTGCCCAGAGCTACACCTAGACTGGCCGGATGCCTCCAGGGATGGCACTTCCAAAGCCTTCCTGGACAACCTGTTCCAGTGCGTCACCATTCTCTGTGTGAAAACTGGTACATACTACTTTTTAATGGATCTTATGTATTTCTTGGAGTATGTATGTGTATCTTCCAATGGAAAAAAAATGCACAACAGCAACTGTGACATTTTAAAGATTAACTTTTTTTTTTTAACAAAGACAGAAAACCAATTTCTCAGTTAGATCTGTTGTGATGTGTTTAACAATGAACCAATTACTCTACAATTCTAGAGAAATTCTTATTAGAAAATTCCTTACTTATAATTACTTTTTAGGATCAGCTGAATTTTAAGCTCTTAAATAATGCTAATTATATTCTACCCAGATAGTGTTCTTGCTTTCATTTTTTTTGTTACAGGAAACACCATTGTGAGCAGGTTATTCATACCTGTGATCCATATTCTTTGAAAGTAAATTACGTTGGGAATTTGAAGTTAAAACGATAAGATCTTGCAATTAGCCAAATTCATTCAAATTCTTTAGGAATTCTATACTTGGAAAAAAAAGAAAAAGAAAAAAAAAAACAAGCATTAAATCTTCTAAAAGCTAACTCTCTGTGGACATCATTGAATTTATGAGAAATAATATGACACATCTTGGGTAGGGAAAAGAGGAAATGAAAAATAGAGAAAATGAATGCACTACTCCAAAAATCCAGAGAAAGGGAGTTTAAGAACTATTAAGAGAAGACTACTCTTTAGCAATTAATTTTATAAGTTGTTTTTGTATGATATTTCTTCTACTACAAGTATCTTAGTCTTATACTGGATTTTCCAAAAATCTTGCAAATTCATGTCTATTTCTTTCTCATGGTTCAGAGGAGTAGAGCTTAATCTATAATGTGTATGTTTACATTTGTCAAAGCTGACCCACCTTTTTTGGTTCTTTTTTTTTCTGCTGCTGTAAGTTATCAAGCAGTTTACTTTTGTCCATTAGAAACCCAGAGTTTCTATTGCTTTACACCATTTTTTCAGAGCAGGAGAATTTTTGAGTCCATAAAGAGCTAACAACTTTTGCTACATGCACAGATACTTCTGTTTTCCCCTGTTTCAGTATGACTTTTTGTTTGTGATTACAGGCAGTAAAGACTTTAAAAAAGCAGTGTTAATCTGTTTTTGAGAGTCTGCCCACATGAGATATGCAATGATATTCCCTGGAATAAGAGCACCATTTGCACACTTATCAAACCTGAAAGAATTTAGCATTGAATATTTGAAATAATTTTGTATTATAGCTACTCAATTAGGTTTTCTGTGTGTTTCATCCTCCCAGAATTAGCCTTCACTACATCACCTGAAGATACTGCAACCTTAAGCACATTGAAGCTACTCTTAACTATTGAAATACTTGCTACGGAAAAAAAAAACCAAGAACAAAAACAACAAAAAACCTATGAAGTGGAACACTGTTTATTCACCTAATGAGCCATGAGCAGATCATGCTCAAATCTTGTGTAGATAACAAAAAGAAATTAATTATCAGTGGGAATTAATGTCATTCTCTAACAGTACCAGTGCAGTTGACAGTGTTTTCAAAACAGATGGGAATATAAAAACTTGTACAATCTTTGGTGAAACATGCTGCTTTTTTAGGCCTAAAATCATACATATGGGACTTTTTCTATATCTGAAATACACCTCTCCCACTAAAACTAGTTTTCTGTGGTAAAGAAGAGCAAGGAACTAACTTTAGATCAAACCATGTCATATAAAGTTGTCACTGAAATCTAATGAAGCTTCTAATCATGTTTTCCTGTTACATTCAAAAGTTGAACTTGAAAAGCCTATAAAGACAGGATAACAGCTCTAAGCAAGAAAGACAACTGTCTTCCCAGTGTGGCCTCTCTGAGACTATAGAGCTCTCCAACTTTGCTTTGTCAGACCTTTCTGCCAAAATTTCATGAGAAGACAAAGCAGCCTCATTCTTGTTTGTAAGCTGAACTCACACAGTGAAGATGGCAAACTGAGATGGGGATAAAGGAGTACTCAGAGGGAAAATTGAGATATTTCAGAAGGATGAAAAAAGGAATATTTCTGGTAGCACAGGACAAAAAGTTTGAGGTGCATGGAGTGCTGTGATGGGAGGTCTTGGTGACCTCTGGGAGGCCTGAAGCATTTCAGCAGTGCAGCAGGAGAGGTGAGAAGAAACAGGGAGGAAACAGGAGGCTTTGAAGTGTGGAGAGGCACCTGCACCTTTTGTAGGTCCTTCTTCTCCTATTCAAATGTCTTGCTAATGTTTCAAGTTGTCCCTGCTCACTTGAAAGCTGTCATAAGAATGTACCCATGAGTCACTCACTACAAAGTGTATAAAAGTGCAGAGAGACAAGCATGTCAAGGTAGTTGACATTCGACATCAGAGGACGGAGACTTTTAAATTACTCACGAATGGATGAAGTGCGAAAATCAATAGAACCAAGAGAAGCATACAGCAGAGCTGAAATATATTTCAATCTAGTCATGGAGAGAAAATATTTAAAGTAGGACAGTGTCATACCTTAGAGCAGGTTGTCTCGTACTCTATTTAAGGAAGATTTGCTGGCCAAAATACTTCACTTTGGAATATAGCCTAGTGAAAAAGGCTGTACGGGTAAGGAGAGTTGAGAAGAGGCTATCTTACAAACTAGTGCAGCATCGTCTTGAAGGCGTCACAACTTTAATTCAAAAAACATTCAGTTAAAAGTCTTGAAAAAAAAAATCCCCAGAGAAGGGGGATGATCTGCCCTCATAGGTCCCCATCTGGAGAATTTTATGCAGGTCTGGGTCTCACAACACAAAAAACATATGTAACTGTAGGAGAGGGTCCAGAGGAGGGCCACAAAGATGATCAGAGGGCTGGAGCATCTCTCTTATGAAGACAGACTGAAGGAGCTGGTCTTTTTTAGCCTGAAGATAAGAAGGTATCAGGGAGATTTCATTGCAGACTTGCAATACATAAATGGGAGCTTATAAACAGGAGGGAAATCAACCTCTTATTAATGCGAGTAGATAGTAATGGGGCAAGGGAGAATAGTTTTGAACTAAAGCGCTGCTTTTTATTCTCTTCAAAATTTTCAGATATAACAGTCTTTGAAAGAGATCATGGGTGCATACATTTGAAATCATACCATTTCCCTTTGACAGCAGTGACACTGAAGCTGGGATGTCTTCAGGGAAAGTAACGATTTTCAATGTTGCCAGCATCTATGCGCTTCCCTTAATTTACTCTTTGTCTGTGTGTGCAATCAAATTTAGAAATGTCACCTGAATTAGAAAAGGGCTGATACCAGACTTTGGCATGAATTAAGAACTTTAATAAAAAACAGCAAAAGAAAGTGAAGACTAAAGGTTTGCAAGGTCATTAGAGATGACCAGCTAGGTCATATGTGCTATCTGCAAATTCTGGCTGTTGAAAATTTGTGATGTAAAGGATATTTGTGCAATATGTTTGAATGACAAAATCTGTTTAATATCTTTTATATATGTGCATAAGATCTACACAATGTCAAAATCACAGAGGGAACTGGAGAAACAATTTCTCTCGGAAGACTTCATAATTAGGTTGGAGAAAGGCCTCTAAAGTAGAATCTCCCATTGAATTAGATACAAAATTACCTATTAAACAAGCTACACGGACAGTATGATAGCAGAGTACCTTAATAAGATAATGAATACAAAATATTCAAGGCAAAACAAACAAAGAACTGCATACTTTCATTTCAGAGAAGCAGACATTAGTCTTGAAATAAGGTGTATTAAGAAGAAAGTTGAATGGCTGGAAGTCATAACAGACTTTTACCTTAGAGCAAAAAGAATTTATCAGGAGAAAAATGTTTGTTTCCTTTAAGGATAATGCTATTACAGGAGCAAGATGATATCAACTGGTCACTGAATACTTGTATACAGTTCCAGTTCTGAGCTGAGTAAGGCTCATGAACAGCTTTCCAGAAAGCATAGCAAGGATGAAAATACATAAGCAATTTAAAGAGGGTTCTATGTAGATCACAAACAAACAAACAAACAAACAAACACAAACAAAAAACCGCCACAATTTCCTTTAATAACAAAGTAATGTATCTACTTGCCCTCAGATGACTGACATCAGTCTGACATACTGATTTCTTATACTGTCAGCTGCAAAGTGTCCTTGAGAAATCTATCTTCTACTGTCAAGTAAAATCCTAAAGTGCATGCATAAATAGGCTGATCTTCAGAGAGTGATAATTATCATACTAACTAGAAGTGAAAGGCTTTCTGAGATGCTAGGTAAAGACTGCCACAAATGGATTATTTTCCAATACATCTAGTTTAAAACAGCTGTCATTTTCTATATAAAATTAATAAAGCAGATTACTATTTTAACAGGCCATAGTACTCCATTTTTTAAAGTTTCTTCTACTTCCTGTGGCTATACATGGTACATATGCCTCTAAATGAGAAAATGAAGATCAAAAATATGTAAATTTCAGAGTATATTAAATATGCATTTTCACTACCATTCACCACAGTTAAGTTTTAAACTGATGAGCAAACACGGTCACAGTGATATCCTGCTTAAAAAGGCATTCAGTTACAATCTCACTTTTTGGATAAGTATTTGACAAAATTTTGTCTGTTGTCTTTGGTCCAACTTGAAGTCATGTGAACAGTCTGTAAATATGCAGTGAAGAGAGAACACATTGAATATCTTGCCTAGTACACAGGAAGTAGGAAAAGAAACACTAATGAAATATGCCCATCACTCCCAGCCACTGAAGCCAACTGGCATAGGATGGTCATTTCAAAACTCATAAACAATTTGGAAAAAAAAAAAAACACTTTTTATTGCCTAACCATGCCTGAGATTTGTTTGGAAAGTAGATGGTATGGTCCATTAGAGCAGTACATAATATTGCCCAAGTTCAGCTGTTTGTATGGACACACTGGAGTGCCAAGAAAATTCTCCAGACATTTTAATTTACTGGCTTATGTGAGAGACCAGAGCATATTCAGGAAAGAATTTCAGAAACAAAACTCAGGCAAATGCAAGTGAATGGAAGGGGCATTTCAAGCCCTACAGCATGTACATGCTGACTGCCAAAGCAAAAAGATTTTTAATTTATTTTCTTGTTCTGACTTAAAGTATTTTAAAAGTAAGCGATTAAAAATAGGGAAGATTTTTAGAATTTGGAAGAATGCAATTCATTCTACAATTCCAATCAAATAGATGTTTCATAATATGCCAATTTGGAGCATACTTAGGGGCATTAGAACACATATCAGTGTCACTGGTAGAAAAGACATGAGTTAAATAACGAAAACCAATTATTTTGAGTATTTTAAATGTGGCCTTTTTTTTTTTTTTAATATGAACTCTTAATCATATTTTAAATTCTGCGTGAAAATACTAAATTATTTTAATACTGGTCTAGGAAATTAGCACAGGCTATAGACTTGCCTGGAGTAAATATATGCAGTTCATTTGGCTGCAGATATTAGGCTCATGGATCTGAACTTGATTGCCTTTTCTTTTATAATAACTGCAATCCTTTCAAAGAAGACAGAATATCAAACAGAAGTGAGAGCACTAATGCTAAGAAAAGTAAGAAGTGATAAATCTAAGTGGCTTTGGGATATTCATGGAGCAACCAATTTTTTTATTAAATACACATGGAAATACTGTATTTGTTATTCAAAGCAGAGAATGAAGTCTTCAGTCCTTTCTGAATGTCATGTATTACTGGCCTTACTTCATTTTTTATCTGCATACCTTTAAATTGCCTTCTTCCATCACACCAATATAAATTGAGAGCAAATCAATGATCTTTATGGGTGCCTTCAAACTTGTATGATTCTATGAAATTCACAATTTCCATCAACTTCAGTGAATGCATACCTGGAAATGAGAAGGAAGACCAGCATGTTCAGTACACTGGATAAAAGCCTGTTAGTTTCTAATCTGGATGGGAGGTAATACATGAATCCAACACAGCAATTTGATTTGGAGTAGTTTAGGAATAATTCAGAACTAAAAGATGCAAATATATACTAGCTAAATAAGTGGCTGACAGTGAATCTAAATAAATATGTAAATTCAAATTAAATTGTATTTAAAAGAAGTTCTCCAGATTGGCACTGTTTAGATACTAGATTTATGTCTATTGATAGTCTATATTTGATAAACAGCCCATTCTCTATGAGAAGGATCAGAGAAAAAAAGATCTGTTTTTCTTGAGAAGGTCTTTTAATAAACTTGTGTTACAGAATTCATATTGTCTAGACTTCAGTGTTTCAGACTCCATTAAAAGTTGTCCAAATTCAAATTTGATTCAATCAGTGATTGCTCAGAAAAAAATATTGGCAGTCAAGCCTGTACTGTACATATTAAAGAAAAGTCTATACAACTAGCTTTCTCTGATGGTTTATTTCATAATTGTGCTCGTACTGTTTCCAGTTAGTTTCATTGGTTGTAAACACATCAGCAATTTAGATAAAACTAGCTAACTACATAGGTAACTAGCTCCAAAAAAGTCTGACCTTGACTTTCTTTGCAAGTCTAAGAAAAAAAATTAAAGCCCATCATCAGTTACAGTTTTTCCGTTATTAATCATTCTGTTGAAGATAATTCATCTTATCATTATAGGTTTCCACGGCAGTATTTCGAACAGTAAGCAATGTAAATTTTCACATTCCTCTTTGATAACGATTTGTTTGTACCAGGATAATCTGAAGAATTTGTGCAAGTCAAATCATGCAAGTTCTTTGTAGCTTTTACTGAAAGTCAGCCACAGTCCCCTGCTTTTGACAGGCACTGTTTTGTATGCTCAGAAAGTTATATTTTCCTTTGTAATTGTAGTGTCTGGGTGCATCTGCTAACCTGAGACATTACAATGAACACTGTTATTTTTGTAACCATTAACAACAACACTTTTTTTCACTATAAGTGGACGAATTGAAGCAACTGGCACTTTCCCTCTTAGGTATACCACGTGTACCATTTACCATGTGACAGTACATGCAACCTGTAACCAGTTCCTATCTTAGACAACATAAATTAGTCCCACAGTTAACTGAAACTGATGACAACAACTCACCAATGGAAAATGCATACTTTTCAGAAAAGTAACTAGACAAGTACATAATCAGAAAAGAACATTCTGTAAGTGGTGTTTTTCTACACCACTCACTATCTTCCCTCCAACCAAGAAATACCGTCTCTGTATCTCAGCAAGTCTGTTCAGGCTCTTTGAGTACTCAAATATTTGTCTCTGTAATGTACATCACAAGCAACTTATACTAAAAAAGCTTCCTATAAAATCTGCAGTCCAGCAATATAAAAGTCATTAAAGGAAAATATTTAGAGTCAGAGGATCAGAAAAGTATTTTTTCTGTGTGTAATTTAATACTCAGATGGGGTGCTTTTCCCATTACCCAAACTGTTATGGAGACCCTCAGCACTATACTGTGATTGAATGAAAGGAAGACACTGAGGAGTGTAAAAAAAAAAAAAAAAAGGCTATACTTGAGGGAAAAGGAAAAAAGATGCAAAAGAAAATTTTTTTAAAAGGCGAGAAAACACACATTCTTCAAGAAAAGTGTTATTTAAAGCTTGTCATGTAAAAGACAAATGCTGTAATGCGCAGGCTCATAATAATCAGCACAGGATCACAAAATAGTAGAAAAACCCAGGAAAACTCCAGGGAAATCAAACCAGGTGGCTCCATGATGCTCACAAAGAAACAAAAATAGGGTGGATGATAAAAAACCAGAGAAGGTTGTGAGACAGATAAATTTCCTGGGATATGGAGTTCCTGCTTGTGGACGCTCATACTATGCAGTATGTGTGGGCTGCTTTCTGTTGAGGGAGATGTAGCGTTATACCTGCATGTGAAATGACAGAGTGACTGCCATTTAAAAATATTCATGATAAGATGAGAGAAATTACAGTTTTTCTGAGGAAAGTATGTGCTGTGTGGAGGAATCTGATCCCAAAGAACTAGATTTTGGCTGCACCTTGCATACGGGCAATAGCTTGGAAAAGATGGACTTCACAGGAGGCCTACCCACTGCATCATGTAAAGTAACTGAGGGGTAATGGGAGGAAAAAAAAACAACAAAGAGAATTTGATGGGTGTTTGTAAGCATTTTATTGCTGGTACATCTGACTAAAAATTGTGAAGAATACTAACAGGGATGCTTCTGCTGCCATAGACCAATTGAATCCAATAGAAATACAGTAATGTGTTGTCTGTATGTTTGACAACTATCCTTGAGCAAAGCAATTTAAGTAGGCTTATGAACCTCAGCCTGAAAATCTGTGAAGGAAAAGAATTTTGCTCACTGCTAGGAGGCAAATGACTCGGTTCCAGTTATGAAAAACAGCCAGCAGCTCCTACTCAGGGCTAATGCACTGTCTCAAACCAGCAGCCACATCCATCTCCTTATGGCATTCTGCATACAAAGTAATTATATAGGATCTCCCAGTATGAGAACAGTTTTTGACACACTTAATAGGAGACCTAACAATAAAAATGCAGATTTTAAACCAGCTGTTTTCACTTGTTACTTCTTCAGTTTTGATTTATTCTCTGGAGACTTTTGAGATACCTGGAAGGCACCTCTTAAGGACTCAATTTAACTTCTTCTATCAAAGCTTACTGATAGACAGTGGGGGGCTTTTTTTCTTTTTTCTACACAAAGATTATTTCATGTCAGGAAGTACTGTTCTAGTTCTCATGTAATCAGAATACCATTTTTCTTCTTCCTTTCTGAGAATAAAGTATCACTCAAAGAGTGTTTTTAATTAAATAGCAAAGCAAGTTCCCTAGTGCAGGATGAATCCAGGACAGATTGGTAGCTAGCACCATTTCACATCATTTCTTGTGTCCAAGACATTTACTTGGAGATAGGCCACAGGACTATGAGACACAGCCACCCTGTAGTGGAAGCTGGTAGAGAGGTGGCATCACAAAACAGATACCTGTATGAAGGCTCCTGAATACCAGTCTCCACATCTTACCTGTGACTCAAGGCACTGGAGTGAAATGAAGATCTTCAAATCAAGACAAAGATAAACAGGACATGTGGTAGTGTCATGTCCCTATTTGAAGCTGATAAGCAGCAAACAAACAGTTATTCAAAAGGTGAATCTGCCTGATGAATTAGGTGTCATTCTCACCAGCGTAACAGGAAGCATCAGGTTATCATTAGTGAGAGGGGAAGATACTGCCTTAGAGTTTTGCCACTTGAGTGCAGCCTAAATACTGTCTGTGGGGGAAAAAAGAAAAAAGAGAAAGAGAAAATGAAGGTAGATGTGTAAACAAAAACAAGAAGTGAAAAGCCGTGAACCAAGAAGATACTGAAGCAATGAGGAAAATGTTGAATTTTTAATGCAGTGTGTACAGTGAGAAAAGAGAGGGGGAAAAAATGCCAGCAGGATGTTTGCTTGTTTCAAAAAGGGGAAAAAAAAAAAAAAAAAAAAAAAAAAAAAAAAAGATATATAAGATATATATAGTTGTCTTGAGTGCAGTATCTGCTTCTCTCCATGGGAGACTAAAAGCTGTCAGCTCAGATGTCTAAGAGGATTAAGGGCTCCAAACTTATGGCATTTCAGTAGGATGAAAAACTTACTTGTCTTAGACTTCTTGTGAACTCTGACTTCTAACTACTGTTTGAGATATAAATAGTGCATATTTACTTACAAAAACCACTATGCTACATCTGACATATGCGTCCTCTTTCACTATGTCGTACCTTTAGAGAAAAACAGAATAACTACTGTGAAATAACCTTCCTGTATGTGGAGGCTGATTTTTAGTTAGGATCTATTAAAAAAATTGGTTTCCCCATTAATGCTGATTTTTAGCACTCTTTGATGTACTCTGGAGTAGTATAAATATTAGGAAGCAAGCAGAAATATATGTAATACATGCAGTTTTATAGGATACATTGTGTTCTTTAGCGAGAAGCCTAAAATGAGTTCTGTGTGTACTCTTTTTTTTCCCAGAAATTCTGTAGTATTTGAATTTTCATGAAATATGGAATGTAACAGTTATTTGCTCCTAACATCTTCATCTAATCTTTGTCATAAGATAAAATCTGTTCTTGCACTAAGTTTTGATTCATTCTGGAATTGCACAAACCTGTAATTGTTAAGTTTGTGATTAAAACAAGGACAAGGAATTTGATAAGTTTGTATATTGCTCTTCCTCACTTTCAGAGAAACCCCATTGCATATCTTCTATGGAGTAACTAAGAAAACACCAAATATTTTTCCTTCTTTTTATCTATTCTCCAGACTTGAAATAATCTCAGCACTATTTCTCACCTCTATACTAACTGGTCCTACTTACCTGGTAGCTCACAGAGAGTCATTGCCAAAGTTCAAATAATTTAGCTTTGAACTCATTTTATTTTTGCTGAACTCATTTTATTCTCTACTCTTAAGAAGGTAATGGTATTTACTGAACATAAGATGTGTGATATAGCAAATACAAGTAAAAGGCCACAGCTTTGCACAGACTTGACAGAGCATGATCTCAGGTTTTGTCTTGACCTCAGGTTTTTTAATATTTGATTACTGTTGAGGTGACTGTTGCCCCACCTGTTTTAGCTTAAACCTTGTGAATGCCATATAGGTAAAAAGTCCATCTGAAATGAGGAGACAGCAGGTGACAAACTGCAACCCTTTAGGGGAGCAAAGGCTATCAGGTAGAAAAAAACATAAAAAGTTCTGCAAACCCAACACTAGAATTTAATAAGACTAGAATAGAAGTTCTTCTCAACGTTTTTTTTCATGACTTTTCATATCATTGTAATCCTTGCTACATATTGAGCATAAACTGAGCATGGACTGCAATCTCAACAATGAAGGTATGTGCATTATGGATGCTACTGCTAATCATAGAAGAGAAGAGAAGAGAAGAGAAGAGAAGAGAAGAGAAGAGAAGAG
>NW_024962263.1:39384202-39438745 GCF_019238085.1 Lagopus leucura
AAGAGAAGAGAAGAGAAGAGAAGAGAAGAGAAGAGAAGAGAAGAGAATCACAGATTTTTTAAGATTGCAAAAGACCACTAAGATCATCTAGTCCAACCGTGAGCCCATCATACCATGGCCACCATCAATGTCCCCCAGTGCCATGTAGTACCATCAAGAAAGAATCCCTTGCACTCCTTGTGCACAGAGCTGGTGTTTGTGGAAACAGATTTAATTTCACCACACTACATAAGTTTGGGGAGTTTCAGCAAGAGCTGTTGATAAACTCAAATAATACTATTTAAAATTTCTGCTTTTAACCATTTTTCACTAAATAATAGAGTATTCAATGACTACCACATGTATATTAGTTACACACTGAAATGATATTGCTTTCCTTGGATGCCATATATATCTGCAGTGGCCACTTCTGAACTTTCTAGATGCCCAGGAGGCCTGAAAGCCTGAATAACTGTCCAAAGCATAGGTATACAGTGCTTCTGTGGACAGTAATCAAGCTCAAAAATTGTAGGGTCACCTACCTTACTCCAGCTGTGACTGGATATGTGTGGCTTTAAAAGAAAAGAGTCACTGTAAGAGGTATTTTATGTTCTGTCTAGATCAAGGATTTGGATATGCCTACAAGTATATGGTGATTTCAAGTATTTAAAGAAAGCAGAAAACTCCAATAAATGCCTCAATCTGAGATACATTCATCTAGAATTCTGGAATTTTGAATGATTTTTAACTATATCTGGAACTGTGGGAGGCAGTAAGCATCGTTACAACATAGATTTCACTTACTATTCTTCCTTCCTTCCTTCAATAAATAAATAAATAAAAGGTATGATAATGTAATTTGTGGTATCATGAAAAAAATCACTATCATGCAACTCCTGTTTATCAGTTCTGAATTGTGACACTTCAACAGAGGATTATATATATGTATATATATATGGATGCTATTATATACGTATGCTCTCTTTTGTCATGACAATATTTTTTATATTATGCATGTTTCTTTCAAATTACATTTTAATTTTTCATACTTTTTCATGGTGTAGTTATTTTTACAATAAATTAGGTATTTTATTTTGTTCTTCTTACAGGAAAGCAGAAATCACAAAGAGTCAATGATATGAGATTCTACTAAAATCTTATTTGCCTGCTTTATTATAGACCACTGAAGGATATTGTAAACTGTATTAACTGTAGGTATAACGGAAAACAGGAGGTTCACTGAGGCAGGAATCATTACTTAGAATGCATTTGGTAACACATATATCCCAACAGAGAGCAGCTGAGACATCCAGCACTGCTGCCGCACGAAGATACAAAACAACTCCAACAAAATTAATGTACTACATATACAAATGCTCATTCTGTGTAAGCTCTGTACCTATCACATTATAAACTGCACTTAAGAAGCACTAAACTGTACTTGCAAAGAAAGGGAAGAGAATCAGTAATGCAATATGGCATTACGATCAAAAACGAAGCTAGCAGAAAGCTCTTTATGAAGCAAACAGAAGGAAGCTGTGTTCAACCCTGTTCTGAACATCATCTTCCAGAATTTTTATCTTCCAGTGGTAAGAGTTTCACTGCATCCAACCTTCACATGATTTTTTTCTGATTCATCTAGATGAAAGTTTGTGGTCATTTTTCTCTACTTGGCTATAATCAGTACTCATGCCAGTTGTAATTATATTTGATTATATTAAGCTGTGCAGCTTGATTAACAGAAATGATGTTTTCAAAATGGAAAAGATGAATGAGCTAGTGAATGGCTAGTTGGCAAAGAAATTGACAGATTTTTTAAAAAGGAGTGAAATGTGAGTCATGGCATATATCACAGAGCAGGTATTACTGCAGAGGAAAGTGAATTATGATTAGAATTGAAAACTGCTTGACCCTTGTATGAGAACTGCTGAATTACGGACTGAACCTCTGATTGACCACCTGAGGCAAGCAATGAGTCAGCCACGGGAGCACAGGTGAATTACCTTCACCTGTGCTACCAGAAGGTGTGGAGCCTGGCTCCACCTCTCCTAGATACCATTTAAGTGCTGACTGCCAATATTTTTATTGCCTTCGGTTTGTGCTTTTCAGCAGTCTGTTGTATATCCTAAGATTGTACCTCAGAAATAATGTGATTTTCCACAAATGGAAGTTGCTATTTTTTGATAAACCACAGAACATGTTTTGGTCCCCAATAGATGCATTTTGAGTGTTTTTTTCTTCTGCCAGAAATGTGCAAATAATGTCACTCATTTTTCCAAGCACCAAAGAAATAATTTAAAATTAATCAACTAAAATAAAGTACATGGCCAAAGCAGAAACAGAGAGACATAATTGTTGGACTTTAAGTTAAATCAAACGTAATTGGGAACTATTGATTATAACCTATCCAAAGTAGTTGGATTATAGAGTTGAACTTACAGGACTGCAAGAGTTCTGCTGCAAACGCAGCAGACACAGCAGCACGGGCAAACTGATGGAGAAAAGGAGACTGGAAATGGATGAAAGCAGGGAGGATCTACTACCATAATTGTGACAGCCCACCAATGCCACTACCTCAACACATCAGAGGCCTCAAATCAGAGCAAGATCTTGAGGGAAGCTGCAGATCTGCAGCTCAGTATCTGCTTGCCCAGAAGGTGCTAATGTATGCAAATTCAAGTTTACAATCACAGGATCCCCTCTGAAAATGGAGGAGTGCTGTGAAGGGACAGGATCCCTTCAACAAAGTCAACCAAGGGCATCTTTATTGACAGGCTGGATGAGATGGTAAGGAGACAAGAGAACTACAGGCTGTTCAGCCTCTCTTTGCTCCCTAGCAAAACTGTGGAGTGAAATCTTCTGTAGCACATCTCAGAGGACTCAAAGGAGAAGAAGGTAAGTGGGAACACACAGCAGAGATTGATATCTGTTGTAGATATGTCAAGATGCATCAATTAAAACAAAGTATTAATCCAGATGAAACCAGGGCCAAGAACATAAAAATGGTCAATATTTAGTGGCTGAGTTCAGCTCAAGGAACACATTGCTGCAGTGAGGTAGCTACCAGTGCGAATGTTCTGCAGAAGCACTGCTGATCTTTTCTGCTGAAAGTAAATATTTCAGCATAAGATGTCAGAAGCAGTAACTTCAAAATGTTTATTGGAATTTCAGTGACAGATGAGGTGTGAGGGAGCTCAGTGGGAAAGCAGTGGGCTGCCACACAGCTGTCTGACTCATCATGCTCTAATTCTGGTTGGGAGGTACAAAGAGAAAGTCTGTACGAGCAAATAAGAGGGTGTGAGTGCACACAACTACTAGCTACAAGTGAAAAGGGTCTGGTAAACTCCCACCACTGAGAACAAAGCTGAAAGTCACCACTGCATAGTACTGTCCATAGCCACATTCCTGTAAACAGCCATTTTTGTGCAAATAATAGAGTTTTAAAGAGGAATTCTGGGAATTCTTCTGGTGAAGTTTGCTTCTAACATTGGAGTTCACTGATAAAAATCTGAGTGGATAGATCCTATTTATTTTGTCTTCCTTAGTAATGATACAATTAGAAAAAGAAGCTCAATGCTTGGTGTAGACAAGCTACCCAGAAGTTAATAAAACCTATGGAATTAGAGCATTGCACTTTCTTAGTGAGACAGAATGGGGTGTGCAGCTAAAGGTTAAATGAGGCTATGAGGCTGCTTTCTTCTTAGATATGATGTATGTTTTCTGGTTCTCAACTTCTGTCTTTGTGTTTTCACAAGTATATTCACTACCTTTTCCATGTTCATTTCCCCTCACTTAGAAGTGGTACCAGTGGTAATTTCTGCCTTCATGTTTTCATGAGACCTCACAACTTATACTGGATACAAATCCTGTGCAGCCCAAGGAGGCTTGAGCAGTAGAGACTTATAAACATTGCAGATGGAGATGTCTGGAGAAAACATGCTCTTTTTTTCCATTGTAATAGAAGGCACTTTAAATGGAAGGTAACAGCATCTCCAGTAGAAAGAAATGCAACAATTTAATATTGATATGAGAATCCTAGAAAAAGAGCTATGGTTTACCCAATGGAGACAAAATATTCTGGCAGTGAAGTACTCCTCACCCCTTTGTGTTTTTGCAGAAACAATTGCAGAAAACAGAAAACAGATTGCAGAAAACAATGAATACCCATCCAGTAGAAAAAAATAGAATAAATTATATTTAAAACAAAACAAAACAAATATATATATATATATGTTCACCTGAGTGAACTCTAAAGAAGAAAAATGATAAAAGGAAACACCTCTTTAAAAGGGGTCTGATTTACATCTTCATACCAGCAGAGATGTCACTAACTGAAAAGTGGTCTTATCTGTGGTGATCCTTGAATGAAAGTTGAAGATCTTTCTTGTTTCCACCTAAGGACACAAAGGAAGAAGTAGGCACATATGTTCACAGGAATTTGTTTTTGTCTTTGTGTGGTTGAACACCGTATTTTCAAAGTTCTGTATTTCTTTTTCTCCTAAACCAACCCTCAGATCTATTGTACAGTTACTTCGGAGATTAATCTTTTGTTAAAGGAGATAAGGATTATGCCAGTAGAAGACAGTTAGCATTCTCATGCGTGCTTGGCAGCTCCTCAGTTGAAGAGATGCTTTCAATATTTCCAAGCATGCACACACAAGCCAAAGCTGTAGACACAAGGTCTTGAATAAATATGTTGAATCATTCATTATCTTCAATTCCATTTCTTAACAATGTTCTCTTTTTTTACTGTTCTTGAATACTTTCTCCCTTTCCCTTGAATATGCTTTTCTTTAAAAGCTCAGTAATAGAAAATGTTCCTGCATGAACCAGGAAGCATTAACAAATTACTTTATACTTTTCCTAAATGCTTCAGGAGGGCCATTCACATCTAGGTACCCACTACAGCCTATGGTAAAAAGTACACTGTCAAATTAGTGATTTTTTTTTAATCCATCTAGAGTTTTCAATAGCGTAGCTGCCTTGCTATCATTTCCAAGTAACTACTTTGAATGAAAATAAATCAAGTGTGTGGAATAATGATATAATGTACTTCTGATAGAATTACTATTCTTATGAAAGTGCTGGAATACAAAAAGGCCCTATTTCTACAGATTTGTAGCAAATATACTTTCTCAATTTGAAATGGTTTTATCTTTCTCATTATTTTGCAAATGTAATCATATATATATATATATATTTTACTTCAAATACTTCCTTTATGAAGAAAGAAAATACAATTGCAATATGCTTCTGGGGAAACTGAAATGTCTAAACATTTGCCTATGAAGTGCAGCTCATTTTTCATTTCTGAGCAGTAATACAGTGAATTTATTTAGAATCCAATTTCCACCATTCCCCAGTTCATACAGGTCTTTGCAGCCCTGACCCAACCTATATTTGAAGATCCGAGACAGGGTCCTCCTCACGTGAATGAATAAGTTTTTCTGCTCTCCTATATCCTCCTGAACTAGATTCTTTCATTAGGTACCTTCACAACTTTTATTTCTTTTTTTTAAATCCAAAAAGTTTTCCCATTACATCCTCTCTCTCTCTGGGCACACCAGCAGGTCTGACCCATCATTTTCAGGGCTTCCCTGACATCCTTGGTTAAATTTTTTACTTTATATTGTTATATGAGCACTCTGTCACCACTTTAATATGAAGTAAGGGTATAAAATAATTATTCTTTTCTTTTGATTTTTCTTGACCAAGAAGACTATTTTAAATGTTCAAATACTCCTGCATCTTGAGTTCTTTCAAACTTAGTGATCCCATATAGGACTAGGCATCATTCTCAATTAATTACCTGGGAATACAATAAATTTAAAAAGCATTTGAAGATGGAATACTGGTAACAAATCATGGGAGCATAACCCTTGTAGATTCAAACCTAAAAACTAGCTTCATAAGGGATGAAATATTTGAGTTGGTATTAGGTGGTTTTTGTTTTTTTTTAATTGTATCTTCATAGGGTACTCACTTTGCATTCTGCCTTTCTTCATATTTTGTGATAAGAAATGTTCAGAAGTTCCCAAGTATAACAGCAAGATCCCAGAGGTGTCTGCCAACTTCAGGTTTTGGTTTGAAAGGAGCATGTAAAAATTAGAGATGACCTTAATTTCCAACTAAAACACCCACAGTTCTAGTTTTCAGTGCACAAATGCCTACCTGAACCTATCAAGATTATTTTTGAGAGTTTAGCTATAGAATTTCTGAATATCTGCAGTTGGATGACAATTGAACCCAGTTCTGCCCTTCATTCTTGAATGCTGGCTGAACGTTTCCACCTCATCCTTTCAACTTCCCACAAAGCTTTTGTGAGCTCATTCAGGAAACTGAATGCTGGCATTACTAAAATAAATAAATAAATAAAGACATGCGAGAGTGCTACTCTCCAGGTATGAGTGTAAGAATATTTGGATTAGTGAAGTAGAGCAAGTGAGAACACAGCAGCCCGAAAATTGATGGGTTTCCACTGCTAGGAAAAACTTGCAAGATTTTGCATGCCAACAGAAAATTTCAGGTAGCTTAATAAAAATATCTCTGTAGAATGTGAAAAACCATACTACTCAACAATGTTAAACAGCTTGGAGAAACTGTTCCAGTAATAGATGTCATCAGCTATACATGACATAAAATAGTTAAGTTGTAATTCCTGTGAATTTGAGAGTCAGCGTTCTGGTAAAATGTGGTTTTAAAAGGTTTTACAGCTGGAAAACACTGAATTAATATATGTCTATATGAGTTGTATCATGATTTGTACACTGGAGGTGTTTGTGAACAGAAATAAAATGATGAAAATATAGGAGTTCTAGCAAAATGCAAAAGAGAATATTTTTCTTGGTGTTGATATTCTTGCAGTTACAAAGAAAGATTTCACAGGTGCAAAGGACACCTGAGTTTAGGATTAGGGGCAGGATATTTTCTTCCCACTATTTCTGAAATAAGATGGTTTCAGTCTGCCAGTGCTTTCTTTGGCTAAAATCAATTACATGCAACTTAGAGCCTTTTGATTCTTTCTACACTTTTACAACTTTTTTTACTTCTCTGTTTCTTAAAAGAGTTGTAGAAAGAAACTGTGTCTCATCTTCAGCTTGCAGGCAATCTCTTTATTCTCTTGATCATCCTCAAAAATTAAAACAGCAAATGAAGTCTACCAATGGTCTAGAGTCACATATCATATGCAAATCTGTGGGGAAACAGATTATTTCTGGACATTTTCATGTTAAAAAAAATAAAAAATAAAAAATTCACTACTAGTAAAGTGCTCAACGTATCATTGAAAGGAAGACTTTGGTTTTGAGGAAAGCATCCTAAACTTAGCTCTGATGAAAGAAATGACTGCTGTGTTTCTGAAGGTGTATGCATTATCTCAGAAGTACATATATCTTTTAGTGTGTGTACATTAATTATACTATGTTACAGTACATGAGTACTGAGTTTCCTTTTGACATGGGAGGAAAAGGAAGGAATAGTGTCAATAGTTCCATACTACATATCGGCAATTTAGTGGAAATGTTGCAATCTCCAGAAAACGTCACCTAAACATCCAGGAAGAAACTGCAGTATAATAAGTACGATATATCTTGATGGATATACCGTATCTGGGAGGGTTCTCATTACTAGTGTTTGAGCACTATGCAGGAAACCTGTTGTCTGAACCTTTGTGCTTAAAGAATGAGGATGATTCATGCCACCAACCTGTAGAAAAAAGGAACTTTGAAAATTAATTTACTAAAAAAAAATGGTCTTTTCTCTCTGACAATGAGAATACAAGTAGTTAATATTCTCTGCTTTCATCACCTTCCTGTAAGGCTTCCAGCCCTGGGAATTACTTCCATGGTGGTTTTTTCTTTGTTTTTTGTTTGTTTATTTTTAATTTTGGTTTTTAATAATTTCCAAGAGCTCTGCCCTCAGAAATAATAAGTACATTCTCTTGGGTAATTAGTTATTTACTATTTTTTCAAATGTATGGTTTTGAATTACTTCTCCTGGGCAAAAATCAAAAGGTTTTGAAAGTGCAAGCTACTCTTATGAATACATTATTGGCTCAATACATTCAACGTCATCTCATCATGGTTTGGTTTTTCTTTTTTTTCAGTTTTAGTTTCAGGAGATCAGGGCATATTTTGTTTTGTACAAGGTTTTGTTTTGGAGGAAAGTCAAGATTCTGCATATACCCATACACAAGGGACTCTTAAATATCGCTGACTACAGGGAAATTTAATATTGAGACCAAATCATCAGACTGGTTTTGCAACTGATCTTCAAAATAATAGGCAAAAAATTTTAATGAATATGGATCATCATGCACTTTGCTTCATAGCCTTAGAAGGGTAGTTTTCCAAGTCAATCTTGAAACTGACATTTAGTCTCATGAGACGGTCTTGGACTTGCTCTGCCCTTACAGTGGGGGGAGATTTACCACCCTGTTCCCCATGTAGAGGTTTAGAGATGCAGGGCTCAGGGACATGAGAAGTACTGGAATCCTGGCCATCAGTGAAGGCCAAGGCAAAGAACTCATTCAGTACCTCAGCCTTCTCTTCATCTGTTGAAGCCAGTTCTCCTTTCACACTTACCAAAGGAGGTGCTTGCTTTGGCCTTTCTCCTCTGGCCAATGTACCCACGGAATGTCTTCCTGTTGTTTTTCATGTCCCTCCTCTTAACACTTCTTGCTTGAAGTGAGGAATGGTTGAATCACAAAAAGGAAATGTGATGTCTGTTAGTGCATCTCATTCTAGTATTTAAAGTGTTTAAGGATTTTATTAATAAGTATTTTGACAAACTGTAACAAATCAGTTACATTCAGAATTTGAAGAACTACTCATTAATAAAATTTAAGTAGCTATTTTTCAAAAATGCCTCAGTGAAAGAGGTATCCCATTCATTTTCTGTTCTTGGGTTGTATTTGAGCATGCCATGATATCTACTGCTGTCCATGGTTTCAGTTTTTTTGTACTTCAAGAACATGTTTTAAATCCCAATGTTAGAATAAATTCTGTTAAATTGAATTTGAAGATTGAAATTGTTAAATCTGAATAAATTCCCTTTATTATCCCGTCATTCTCCAGTTATATGGTAGTTCATGATGTGATGGGTGAGTGCTTCTCTCAGGAGTGGAGTCCTTGGTGTTCTCTGATCTTCTTCTGTAACGTTGCTGCAGCTATATCTGAAGATGTAGTTAATGTTGTAAAAGAACCACATCTTCAAAGATTCAGCTGAATGCCTCAGATTCCACAGCAGCTGATAAAATCAAAGAAAGGACGTATCATTTGCTGTTGAGCTCTTCCTCTGACAATACAATAAATCATTCAACAGTACTACAGTCAATAACATTTCAGATGAATCAGAAATTTTAGACTACTTAGAAATATTTCCATTATAAATAGACAAATCTTTACTAATTCTTTGTTTAAAAGAAGGTATGTATATGCCCAAAGAAATATCTTTCAAATGTAGCATCATACAGATAGCTGACACACCCTGAGGAGAAAGTGAGAAGATAAATAGTAAAACTAAAATTAGGGTTCTGTGCTTGATTTTCATATTCAGAACATAAAAGTTCATCTGAAAGGATTCTGGGTTAAGGAAAAAAAAAATCAGTACAACAAATTAAAGGAATATTCTAGTTTACTAATTTTGCTCAATCAGAATAGATCCCATAAAACCTTGATTCTGTGATCACAGAAATCACAGGAAAGCATTTATCTCCTCTCTCCTGTGTCGTACTCTGGCAGCCTTCCTGTAAGAGAGGAATGTATGGCATTTTTTCAGAAGAATGTTAGTTTCCACATGCAAGGATTCTAATGCATTTTGGTGTTTTCAAAGAACAGTTGCTATCTCTGTAATTTGTGATGATTTTTGCCCCTGTGACAGAATGGGAATTGCTTTCTTCTACATTTTTATATCTTTCAATGGATTTTAAATGCAAAGGGATTTACTCTCCCCCTTGGCTTTAAATGTTTCTAAGTTTCAATTAAATTTCACAAAACAAAATTTTTTGTACTGTATTAAAAAAACCTAAATGTCTAGAAACAGCAAGTCCTATAGATATGTGGACACAGCTTTCAATTTCTGTGCTCTTTGATCTTTCTCAAACTTAGTTTTGGAGGCCTCAGTGACTTGGGAAAAACATTTTCTTCTAGGTTTGAAACCAATGTAGATTAACAATGACTGAACCTCCTTTACATCAAACAGCTATTCGGTGACCTGTATGAAATGGATTGGTGGTGTCAAAGCGTCTTCCTCCTGAAGAAGCTGTTATCAGTGTTGTCACTAATTGGTAGCCTTGGTCACATTCTCAGCAGAAACCAAGTACTGAATAGATAGAGATGTGCTATGGCAGTTTGCCTATGAATCTCTATGTCCAGAAGCAGCAGAATAGTGACAGTTGTATGGAACAACCTAAAGTTCTTGTAATCCTATTTGGTTTTACTAAGGGTATTAAGTAAGTCAAAAGTAGCAGAGATAACATTAAAAAATGTGACTGTGAAGCTGTTTTGTGGATTTTTTTTAACTGTGGTGGCTACAGTGGACTGAGCTTTGGGTTGAGTTTTAGTTAAGCTCTTTGCATCCCTGAAATACAGAGGGATGCAGAGACAGAAAAAAATGATGTAACTTAGTGAGAAAAAGTCCTTCTTTTGGATAATACAAACAGCTGTTTCTTTATCATATGTTTTCAGATCTTGGTTCCAAAAGCCTTATTATGAATGGAAGAGATGTATATACTGTAAACATACTTCAGTGATTTTCTTGATGTGCTATTTTTACTATTTCTACGTAAACAGAAGAATGGAAGTGAGTTAAATGTGAGGAATACACGATAGATCAAACATGGAATTGACACAATTTGAGTGAAATAGAACCTGATTGAATTGCACTTGAATGCAACACTGGCATTTAATTGG
This sequence comes from Lagopus leucura, assembly GCF_019238085.1. Lineage (NCBI taxonomy): Eukaryota > Metazoa > Chordata > Aves > Galliformes > Phasianidae > Lagopus > Lagopus leucura. The sequence goes on from NW_024962263.1 coordinate 39,395,092, forward strand.
AGGAAGACAAGTGGATGAATCCTTCTTTGCTTTCTGGCTCCAAGGTTGCTTTCTGAGGTATTTCTTGTGATAAGACTCTAGGAGATGAGAGATGGGTGTTGCTGTGTGGCAATCAACATCACTGTGTGGACAATTTTACATTTGAAAGCATTTCTTTGGAGCAGTTTACCTTCGGAAGATAATGCTCAGGACTGTTTACTGGCAGAAGATCTAGCCTGTGACCAAATAACTCCTGTTTGCTATGAGAGACTGGGGGTTGATGCCATTGTATCCTGTGAAGGCAAGATACAAGTTGACGCCTCCCTGCTCCCTCTTATCTGCTGGCAAGGCCAGGAAGATAGGAACAAGGCCAGGAAGATAGGAACAACAAAGGAAGATAGTTTCCTGCTGAGATCCCAGAGCCAGAAGCTGCCACTCCAAGGGGAGAGGCAGGGGAAGTTGCTTTTTTTTATTTTTTTCATTCTAGGTAAGACCAAAATGTATCATTAGTTTCCTGGGAAAGCCTGAAATACGTCAATGCCTTCCTGAAACCACTGGTGACAGTCATGACAGCATCACACTCAGCTCCATCCATTACACTGTCAAAGACTGTAAAAAAACTGTGTCATCAAATTTGTGGTCCTGTTTGGTAAACAAGTGTGGAAGGGAAAATGAAGCCAGCACACTCATGAGTGCATGGTAAAAAGGGCAGGGCAGTCTCTTTTTTTTTTGTGCTTTATTTCTTGTATACCTGGTCTTCAAGTAAGCATGTTTTCAGACCTCAAGACATATTTAGCACCTCTCATACTGAAATGATATGGATCTTTGTCATATATCTGTGTACAGATTTCCACATGCATCATAACTGTTTCTAAATATGCTATTGAATACTGAGAAGTTTGCACTCCCTTGAAGCAAACTGTATCATATTACCTTGGAAATTGCCACCTAAGATTACAGCAGGTTCTGATTCAGTATCTTTGTTTATAAATTAAATCATCATAATAAAAGTCATGAAGGGAGAGCTTCCAGTAGAGAAATGTATTCTCTGAGAAAACAAATATCCAAGTAACATGCCTATCAATTTCATTTACATAATCAAACAAGGTTACTCAGAGGCACCCTCTATTCAGAACATATTCAAGTAAGTGAGATTGCCTTAGTAAAACTTAGAAGAAATTATAAGAATCATAAAATCACTCATATATATATATGTGTGTGTGTGTGTATGTGTATAAAAAAAAGTAGTTGTTGGGTTGTTTTTTTAATTTCTCAAGTGAAAGGGAAAATTAAAGCTTCCAGATTTCTCTGTGTAGAGAAAACAAGATTTTTTTGCTAGTTGCCAATAAATGGAATCCTCAAAGGAGTCTCCACCTGAAAACAAAAAGGCTGCTCCTAGCTCTTTGTAAAGACAAGCTTATTTTGCAAAAGGACAAGCTTTCTCATACCTCACTTGTTAATGAGAAGCCTTGAACAGTACATTTTGTAGTTATTAACAAATAGCTTTCTCAGATCTCTGGTGGCTTTTAATAAGATGACTGCTTCTTTTGAAACATGATTGAGTTTCCCAAGGATTGCTTTGCAGTAGTCTTCTGGTTTTGGCAACCATTAATATTTGCTAACCTGAGAAGAAATCAGGAAAGTACTCTTTCTCAGAAATTTGTTTTTAAAATATGAAAAGTCTACTCTGATTTTTTTTCCTGTGCTTTCAAGAGTTCAAATAATTTCCAGCTGAAGTGTCAGCTTTTTCTAACTTTTAGAATTGCCAAACTGTAGAATAAATTAGGTTGGAAGAGACCTCTAGAGATCAACTGGACCAATTTACTGCTTGAAACAGGCTTAATTATAGTGGATTACCCAGTATCTTGTTGGGTTTGGGATACACCAGTGATACACCAGTGATGGTGTATCATTCCAATTTATAGGAGGGAGAGGAGGTTCTTTTAATATCTGTATACCCGGCGTGAGATAAAGAAGCAACAGTTCAAATGTTGGTCCAACCAGTTTATTACAGATCTTAATTAGGGAGATGGGGAAGGGGAGGGCAGACACTACTATGAATTAGAGTAATGGGGAAGGGAAGAAGGGCGATAGAAAAGAGAGGAAAGAATAAGCAAGGAGTCTTTATAGGAAGCAAGGAGATAGTCACCACCATGGATCTGGCGTGGTTTGTAGTTCAGTCATTGATCTTCAGTGGGTCATCGGGCATTGTTATTCTGTTGATGATGGTGACCATGGCAGTGAAGGCCCCTTTTCAATGGTTCCAAAGTGGTCGAGTCAGCTGTCTTTGGAGTGACAGTTCAAATCCAAAGTGGTTGAGTTAGCTCTCCTTGGAGTGGCAGCTTCTGGCTCTGGGATCTCAGCAGAAACTCCTTTGTTCCCATCTTCCAGGCCCTGCCAGCAGACCAGAGGGAGTAGGGATTCCCACCTGCATGTTTTTCACAGGACACGATGGTATAATTCCCCAGTTTTCCCATACTGAGCTGGAGCTGTTTAGTCACAGGCAAGATCTTCTGACAGTAAACACTCCTGAGCACTCTCTTCTGGAGGCAAGCAGTTCTGGCAGAAGGTGCTTTCAAATGTCCACAAAGTGATGTCAATTGTCACACGGTAGCACACATCACTTGCCTCCTCAATAGATCAATCAGAGTCTTATCACAAGAAATACCTCAAAAAGCAATCTTTGAGCCAGAAAACAAAGGAGGATTCTCACAGTTGGCAATCCTGAAGACCTCTCTAGACCTGTGTTCCAGTGGCTAAATTGCCTTCATTGTGAGAAAAGTTTTGTATTTGCATAACCAGAATTTTCCCTCTTTCAGCTTGTGTTTCTTGCCTCTTATCCAGTCTCTCTGGACTTCCAAGGAGCCTGCCTCTGTTTCCTTTACAATAACCCATTAAGAAGTTACATACAAATGTCAGGACCTTGAAGGCAATTAGGCCTTTGTTGCACAAAGACCTTACCTAGGATGCCCCCTCATATCCTGACTAGTTACAGTAATCAGGAAATTTTGCATATCCAATTCTGTTTACTTTCCAAACGTGACTGAGAGCAAATTTACAGTAAGTTCCCCCAGCCCATTTGGTCCTGTAGATGTATGTCCATCTTCCTCCTTGGTGTTTCTTTAGTATAGGTTCAAGTTCAGTCCCCTAGACAATCAGATCCATGTGCTTTCTTTAGAGATGTCTGAGGGCACATTGCACCGCAAAAAATGGGAGCAAAAAAACATTGAAAACTTCAGCCTTTTTCATCTCCTTTGTCATCAGACCTCCCATCCCTCTGAGAGGGTTCATTTTATTTTGGTCTTCCTTTCTCTGTCAAAGAACTCATTGTAGCATTATTTCTCTTTCTTTCTCATCTCTCCTAACTTCAACTCTCCTTGAGCTTTAGCTTTCCTGCACATTCAGGCAGTGTCATGGACTTCCTTCCTGCTTCCACATTTTACGTAATTATTTTTTTCACCTGAGCTCCGTCAACAGTTTCTGGTTCATCCAATCTAGGTTCTACTATATCTGCCTGACTGTCTGCACATCAGTATGCATTGGTTTTGTTCTTTGCAGAGTTTATCTTTGAAATCAGCTAATTCTCCTAGGATCTCTTGCTTGCATGCAACAAATTTCAATGTAAAAATATCCATTGGATTTTATTGATGATCAATTGTGAGATTTTGTACTCAAAACAGTTTTGTGAATAAAGTTATACATATACAGTGCTTCTGTGTTGCTAATCTACAAAGCTTACTGATGTTTATAGAGATGAAAATAATTCATGATGTTGTTAGTTCCATATTCAAAAGTATTGGTCTCATGTAGATGGAGTTGATGTTGTCTAACACTCAAGTTGAAAACGATCCTTTCACTGATTCTAAAAGCTTGTAATCAATGAACCTTGGGCAGAGAGCAGTGATTTTCTTTTGCAGGAATATTCAAGTTTAGAATAGCCTTGCTTTGGTTTACTTGTTTGGGTATTTCAGTTTGTTTGTTTCTGTGTTGTGAGGAAAACAAAGACCTGATTATTTTGCAAAAAAAAATTCTTGTTTATGTAACAGAGCATATTCTACATGGGAACAGTCTACCGACCAAACCCCCAGGAGCAGTTTCTGTTTTTGGTAAGAAAGAGCTAATTTTCTTCACAGAGGTGGTTTGTATCTATGAAAAAACAGTGTAAATAACGCACCAGTGTTTTAGTTGCAGCTGTACAGTTCTTACAGTGTCAAAGCCTTTGCTGTTTCTCACAATGCCCCATAATCAGTGGGGCTACACTGAAAATTCTGAGGAAGACACAGCCAGAATAGCTGACCAACACCCAAAGGGATGTTTCATACCATAGAACATCATGCACAGCAATAAAAGCTTGTTTAAATACAAGAAAACTCGGCTCTACTTCTCACCAATACAAGCATACTGTATTTTGTTTGTGCTGAGCTCTGGCTGGCATTTAATGGTTATGTAATGTGATATAATTTAACAAAGCTCTAAGAAAAGGAAAAGAAGGGGAAAGTCTGCATTTCTTGTTTCTTATCATTTTTGTTATTTTACTGTTAAATGCAAGTATTGTTGAAATGAATATGATAAGAGTTACATACAAGAGACTGAAATACATTTCTACACTGATAAAAGTCAAGAATTTTCTTTCCTGTTAGCAGCTACATATTAATCATATAACACTCTGAAAATGTAAAATGAATTTTTTTGAAAGATAACTGTGGAGCAATACAAGGGGAATTGAATGAAGAGCTTTCTGTCAGAAACTGACTGAGAAAAAAACTTTCAAAAAAGTTGTTCTAAAAAAATGGAATACCTTCTTTTACAGCCAGAACTGTTGTCTAATACACAAGGATTTGGGTCTCTGAGAGCTATTAGAATACAAAAAAAAACAAATAGATCATATGCCTTTTTGTGGTTTCATCTCATTATGTCAGAGGTGAAGCTCAAGATGAGGTACTCTAATGAATGAAGGCCCAAAAGAAGTTTCTGAGTGACCAATGCCACTGACATCTTAAGCAACTGGCCACCAAGCCTACTACTCAGATCCGGAGTCCTCAGCAATCTTAACCTACGCAGTCAAATGTTTTAGCCCATACCACAAGCATGGGATGCAACTTCTTCAGTAGCAACAAACTTACTGCAATGTTGCAGCCTTCCTCAGGGTGTGTGATCTGAGCAACTCTACTAAATACACAAAGGAGTCCAGCCAAACCCGTTCACTTTGTTCAAGTTACAGTTGTTATCAGAGTTGCATGATTTATATGTCAAAGACAACAGAGATTCTAAACCAGCACCACTTAAAATTGTTACAAAAACCTAGGAGTTTCATGTGTTCACGCAGAGCATATGATAATCAGAAGAGCAAAGGTCATGATTGCTAGAATAAAATCTCCACTTGAGTGAATAATTGAAAGAATAGTTTTGTGCACTTGCTTTCAGTTTTATGTGGTTTTTTTTATTTAAAAATATCTGAGCTGTCTAACATGGAGGACAGATTGCACTTCTACTAACAGATACGAATTTCCTGAAAGGAGTTGAGACAACCCCAAAGAGTTCTATGTTCTCGGTACAATAATAGATGCCACAACAAAAGATGCCATCATCAGCTTTAAATATAAACTATCAGTCTCTAAATAACAGTATAGTAACAAACACAAATCAGCAGTCAGGACGAGTTGGCTCCCACCAGCAGGTAAGTCCCCACTCAATTGCTTGATTGCTGACCCATCCAAAAGGGTGGCAGATCTTGCTGCTCAACAAAAGCTAAAACTCTCTGGTATTTCCACCCTGTTTTGGGTGGAAAGCACAGCACCATACATATTGATATGAAAAAAATCAACTTCACCCCAGCTAGGTCCAGTACAGCACTACAATTACCTGGATAGTTCCAGTAGCTCAATTATCTGGGTTAAAACAACAGCAAATTCCATATTTCACCAGTCCTGTACTAAAAAGCTCATAGGGGCTTAAAAACTTGCACAGGCATAGTTATCACGCAGACCAACAGGCTCAGAACACTGCAGATTCCCTGATGAGACTCCTCTGGAGAACTGTTCCCTCAGCAGGGAAGAGGTCTGTAATGCCACTACTGAGATTTCGGGATAAGATATGCAGATGGCAACAGCGGAGAGCCGCTCTTGAGAGAAGTAACACAGCTGAGAGCTTATGTTGTAGCTGGAGCAGGTTGTGAAGTGTTCAGACACCCAAGGAAATCTGTAAAAAAATGCCCATTTGGAAACTAAGATTCAAGAAAATAACTTCTGCATCAAGGAGAATGTGGCCAGAGAAGAAACCTTTCTCAGTACTTCTTCATCTTGATCAGTGTCATTCAAAAGTACTGAACATCTTCTGCTTAAAAAATACTTTCTATTATTAATTAAAGTTATTTTATACTGTAGCTCACATACAGCTGTGAGGATAAGAAACCTTTTCATAATTTCTCATCTTTCACTTTGAAAGTACGTAGAGGCAGATCCACCACAGGGACCTTCAGACACTACCCCACTGTTCAGGTCCTGGCTTGGTTGCACAGTGTGACCCTTTGAAGTACTGAAGTGATTTGCAAGATTCAGAGTTGCTTTTCTGACCTCTACAGCTGGCACTATACCATTGCAGATGGTTGAGGGTTCCTGCAAAGCATGAGCTTCACTACTGCAAACAGTTCTAAGTCAGCTACTTCACCCTTTGCCATTAGATGGTATTTCAAGAAATCAAAATTTTCAATATTTGATCTCCAAAACAGCAACACTAAGGCTACCATTAGCTGTTTATTTTCTCATTTGGAAGATCTCATTACTTCACAGAGTAGGTTGAAACTAGAAAGTGTCTGCTACTGTTTAAATAACAATTACCAAAATTACAAATTTCTCCAAATAAAGAGGAAAAAAAAAAAAAAAAAAAAAAAAAAAAGATGTTTAATTCCTAACATCACTTACATTTGATATGGTACAAAATGTGCAGTCGCGTGAATCTGCCAGCCTCAAAAAGCAGAAAAAAACATACACATGCATGTACGTCTGGGATGATGTCTGAATCTTGTGACTCATTGAAAATGATGAAATAAATACAGTGTAATCTTCTGTGCTTTTTCAGACTAATATATTCATGTTCCTCTGGTTTCAAAGGTACATTTTCAGAACAGAGAGAAACATTACCTTTGAAGGTAAAGATTTTAAACTAAGAAGGAACATAAATTCAAAAATACTTTGAATCAATATTATTGGTTAAAGATGCCTCTTTGAGACCACCTCTGAAAAACACAATACTGTACAGTGAAGAGAAAAGAAACTTTGGAAAAAAATTCTGAAGGGGGGAGCAGAAAGCATGGCCTCACCAAAAGAGAAGTCAAGGTCAGCTGGCAGAATTGCTTCACGTCTTGCATAGAAAATGGTTTAAGATATTTCTTCACATCCTTAATAAACAAAACACTTCACAGCGTAAACAGCTGAGAGCCATTTTGTACCATGTCAAATGGAAGTGATGTTAGCGTAAACAGCAGAGGCCAAACCATGATCTTGTTTTAATTCCTTCTTTATGTGAAAGGTGAAAAATACACCTACTTTGATGTCTCTAAAGTGAAGCAGAAGACTCCATGAAGAAATCTTAGAAAGAAGTCTATGAACAGTTGAGCACACTTCCACAATTAGGAAAATGGCAAGCCTTTTCATATGGTATTGCAACCAAGACAGCTACACTGGCAAATGGTGCTATCAGCTGATGATAAATACATTGCACAGAGACAAAGATAGACTTTGTTGGGAACTTTCAGCACAACCAGAAGATCCTCCTAACGTGATGGCATAGAAATAAAGTCATATTCACCCTGTAAAGCAGCTAAACCATCAATTTCAGTAAGGTTGCTTGCCTGATATTCAGAATGAAGGTCCCCCATGATAATCCTTTGGGTCATTTGACAGACCCCAAAAAAGCTTTACAATCTGGAAAAGGTATTTGTTTGCACTTCCATTCCTGCCTTACAGTGGAGCTATGAAACATAAATCAGGATTTTGCCATATTAAGTATGTAACAGCCCTCATATGTTTGTCCTTGAGGATATTAATTGCTTAATTTGTGCTTTCACTTCTATTTGCCTTTCAGTTATGGAAGAGAAAATTTATATTCATGGCCAAGTGCAAACAAAAGAGCAATACTTAGATGCCCAAGGCCTTGCTGCATAGCTACTTCCTAATCTCTCTGTAACTATTTCACATGAAAACCAGTGTAAAGAGAAAGGAGGTATGCATATAGTAAAAAGGGCTGAAGAAAGTAAAAACTATAGACTGTAGTTCACCATTCAAAAAAAATAAAAATAAAAATAAAACCTGAATAGAATGTCAAGATATATCCCAAACCTGTAGTTGAATATGCTTTACATTATTATCTAAAATAGAGATCTTCTGGTGCTGCAGAGTTGATCAGATACATCATAAAGACATTTATTTTTTTAACAAGTTAGAGACAATGTACACGTATATTACTTTTCCATTATTTGAACCACTGTGAAGGTATATTGTGTAACAAATTGTCCAAGTCCTCCTGCTAAAATTCATGGATGTTAACTATGCATCTAAGTGTCTACAGGGATGAGAATTTAAATCTCATCTGAGCACTAGTCCAAGCTCATCAGAAATGAACATTAGTTTCAAAGCATAAAGATCAGCACTATGGGTTTTGAGTGCTTACCAGATAAAAGTTTTCTCTTTAAGTATGAGCAACTCTCAATTTGAAGATAGTTATGTTCATCAGCACCTGAACTTGATAACTGTAATTATTCTTGACTCTCATTTTCTCTCGTTCATCTAAAAACAAGTTCAGTGAATGTGTTGCACTGTAGCTCTCCTTGGGGATTTCACTGGCTGCTGCAGTGGGAGTTTGGAAATCAGGCTGTGCATGAAAGGGTGCATGTAGTAGAAATACACTTTGTCATTCACAAAATAAAGACAATTTTATTATTTTCTACACATAAATTGCTGCATTACATTCATTCCAAGGTCAAGAGAAAAGCTGCCAAAAATATTCTACATTGAATCATCGATTCATATGCACTTTAGACTCATTTAAGCCACGTAGGATCTTATTCTTGCTTGTGAAATTAGTGTTTTAAAAAAAAAAAAAAAGGAAAAAAAGTGTGCAAATAGCTATTGCCCAAGGTTTTGGAGAAGCCAAGCATGCTACATTGTGGAAAAACTTATTGTTGACATGCCAGCTATCATTACATTTATTCAGTTCATTGTCCTCCAGCCATCCTACCAGTGCCATATTTTATATAAGGTACACTACTAAATCCAGCTTATTTTCTCTCATAAACCATTATCCATTCCAACCCGTATCACATAGCTATAGAGTAGGTTGCAGTTTATGCAGCAGAAGATCATCAGGCCAATTAAATTTTTATTGAAAAAAAGCTGTCAACAAAGGTCATACTGTTCTAACACATTATGAACAAGATATAACATCCTTGCTGTTGTGAATACAGTGAATACAGTAATTTTTTTTCTCACTTCATAAAACCCATGATTGCTAAAAATTTTTGTTTTCAATCCACACCAAAAAAATGGCATTAGGAAAGCTGTAGAGGAAAGATGAGGAAGTTTGATGAAATCTGGAAGGGGGTCTTTGCTTACCAAAAGAACGACTTTCTAATTGTTTGTTGCAGCTGTCCTATCATCCTGTAGGACCTTTGCTGCTTTGTAATAATATGGAAAAGGAAAAGAATTGAAGCAAGTGACCACCAACATTCACATCTTCATCATGCTTAGTGAGTATTCTAGTTGACAGGAAATTGTCTAATTATTCATGGCAGATGGGTGTGTGCCTGATATCTGGTTTATTTTATCCCTTTCTTATTTATTATGTTATATCCTTTTCATATTATTATTAAGTGTTCATTGCAATTGCATTGGTCCCTATGTTTTTATTAAAAAAGACTTGTCAAAGAAAGGGTTCAAATTAAAGAAATGTTTCAAAGGAAAAACTGAAACAAGTAGTATTACTTTAATCACTAGAATATTCAGAAATTTAATTGTGTCCTGAAGGCAATTTAGAAACAAAGGGTGCATATTTCTAAATGCACTCCAATTCACTCCTTTTTTCTTACACTGACTATGAAAATGAGGTTGTTTTCAAACTGTTTCCGTACCTGAGAATATACACTGAAACTCTGAGAGGAAGAAAAATTATTTTCAGTCCTCATGGGTAATTATCAGGAAAAATAAGCAAGCAAATAAGCTCACAAATCTCCAAAGAGTCCATAAGTACAGATAAAAAAGAAGGAAAAAGAAGCAGACTGGGAACAAACTGAAAAGCTCTGTCTCCTTTCAGATACTCCCTGGAAAGAATATGGTCCATATTTGAGTCTTGAAGACATTTTTTTTCTTAATTACTCAATATTGATATGCAAAACTGGGACATGAAAGCAGCACAAGTCAGATAAGCCGGGAATTAGACTTCGGATAGGTTGGATAGACAGTGAGACGAAGATAAACACTGGGATGCTGAAAGAGAAAGAAGAACTTCACAGGCCAACTAACAGTATTTTCTGGTAATGTCTGTGTAAATAATTCAGTGGTGGAGGCAATAAGGCCATTGGTTTTTGGAATACAGTAGAGAAGTCTACACTTGTCACAAATATGAACTATGTTGGCAGGTGTGAGAAAATCATCTAATCATAAGAATTCTAACTGTAAGTTTGTAAGAGTTTGGGGAGATAGAGAGGACTATGGATGAGTTATTAAGAACGTAAAGATGAAATGACATTTTTATAGCATCAGTTAAAACAAAAGAGAAATGTAAGATGGTATACAATTCATACAATTCTTTTTTCTAAAGAATAAGAAGTTATTTTTATATTCAACAATTTCATTAGTAGCAGAAAATAAAAATAAAAAAAGAGTAAACATTCATATTGATACAATTGCAATTAGTTTTTGGTGATCAGAATATTTATCAGTTAACCAATCCATTACCCTAATATTTTTCCTTTTACCATTTTCAAATCAGTGTGAAAATAGAAATGTGAAGTGACTTGCCATTAGTGACAGATCCTGTGTACTGCATTTATGTAATGAGGGAAAAGTTTATTTCACTTCTGTTTTGACCAGAACTGCACAAAAGATCATTTGGAATATATTTCTGCAGCATGGCTAATCTTCTTCAAGAAGCTGTTTGGTTTTTTTTTCCTCTAGACAGACTACATGAAAAAAAATCTTTTTTTCTTCACTTAAGTCCTTGATATTTTAACTTAAGACTTTCCAATCTTTGGAAGAAAAAATATTTTCTACTTTCTGTTTACAGCTTTGGATTTTCTAGCTTCCAAATCCCTCTCTTACAGAGCTGGGGAGGTGACTCTTTTCCAAGCTTTTCTGCAAAAGTAAAGAAATTGAAAAGTTGATTTGATTTAATTTAGAAATATACGACAAAGAGATTCACAACCTTTTAGGAATGAGTCTTTACCAAAAACAAACAAACAAAAAAAGATTTATAACAATATAATTTTTATAACAATGAAGGCTGTCACAGAAATATTCTGCAGAGGACAAAATAACTGAACTCGTTATCTCTAACCCTGTCAATCTCTTTTGTTGTTGCTATTCCCTGTGGCAGTATTGCCAGAGAAATTTGCTACGAGAACCGCATACAATTAAATTAGCATCAGAATAGAAAAATGAGAAAGTGACCTATTCAGATCTCACGTTTTTAAGACAGTATGCTTGCATGAATTGACATCTTCAGATGTAAAGCATCTTTGGAGCTGGACTTAGCTATGCATCACTTGCTACATCTTTGACATAATGAGGATACGCCTGAGACATGAAGGGAGCTCAGTGTGTTTGATTCTGGTCTGTCTGCAGCAGACCTTCTGTTAATGTGATCCTAATGCTAGCACATAAGATCACATCCTCACAAACTCATACTGAAGCAGCTCATAGGATCATTGTCAATAAGCTGTGTTTCAGAGTTCCCTGAGATTGTTTTCATTGGTTTAAATTTATGTCATGTACTTTATGGAGCAAGTTTAATGACACTGAGAAATTGGTAGAAGGAACTCTTACTAGGACTTTTAGGATTGCTATCATAGTATTATAACGCAGAATAAAACTCAGTAATATCTGCAATTATTTTGATCATCCTGAAATTTGGTCTTATGACGATGTGATCACAATGATTACTTTTATAAGGATAAAAAAGCAGTATTAGGTCTCTCAGAAAGCTTATACTGAGTTTTGTTGACTTTACCGCTCTCAGAAATATACTTCAGTAATACCTAAAACACCTTTCCTTCTTCTCCCTAGATACAAATATTTCCTTTATTTTCTGCTAGCCCTCGCCTGCTGAAGTTCAAAATTTTGAGCAAATAGCTGTTTTGGACATGTTCCTTTGAGAGGAACTTCCATAGTGAATTACATTTATTTTAAAGATGCCAACCTCATAATGCTGTTACTTATCCTTTGGGAACTACTTTCAGTCCCATTGACCTCATTTTCTAGCGTTTTCCAATTGCAAGGTTCAATAGTTCAACTAGAGACTGACGACCTGTGAGGGCAATGCTGTTCATCACGGAGTCCAGTGCTACAAATAACTTTCAAGGATACTGCTGTGGAAGGAGATAGACCTGACAAGATGGGTCCCACAGTGTTCTTCCACTGAGCTAATGTCACATTCCTACATACGAAGCAGGGGTAGGCTTGCTGTAAACCACCTTTTCATGTCTAGGTACAGAGACTTAAATGGTTTAACACTGGTGATGATGCATTTCAGAAACCTCAGAGATGAATGAAAGTCTGATGGGAGGGGAGTTTTGTGCTAAATATGGATGGAAACATGAGAAATGAAGTTTGTTCCTTCAAGCCAACTCAATCAAAAAGCTTTGAGTTTTCTTGTCATGAACTGGACTTAGTAACTGAATTGCCCCTCAGGTTTATTTTAATCAGACAAGAAAACAAGCAGCAAAACAATTTACTATGACTTATTGGTCTACAGTTGAATGAGGGTGCCACTACTGCTGGCCTCCAGCAGCAGCATGACCCATCATTCCTTCCCTGTAGCTCTGGGTTCTCTAAATAGCTGAGAGATTTCCTGCCAGTTGCCATCTATAATCATTACACGCAATTAGGCCCAGAGCTACAGAAGGAGAGGGCGCACTCTGGCTCATACAGGAAAAAGGAGAAAAAGAACAAACAACACTAATATATTATTATGCAAGGTATAATATTCACCAGAGAAACATGGACAGTCTTTTCTGAAGATAAAATCTGCCAGTATTTTCGTGTTCAAAATTGCTACTATTTTAAGACCTGCAAAATCCTTATTTTTTGCTACTGCTTCTGTTCACTCATATTACACCGGCCAAAAAATAAAGTCCAGTTGTAACAATGGATTTCATCTTCCTGAAAGCTACAGCAGAAAAGAAAGAAGGAAAAGGAATGTCTTTTCCTCTTCCTAACTGCTAAACTCTCCATTTGATGATTACCAGCTTCATAAATAATATTATTTCCCATAGGACCACACAAAACCACATTATATAATCCATCAGATAACATAGGTAATGGGGGTACTAGTCAACACCCCCTGAACATGAGCCAGTGCTGTGCCCAGGTGACCAAGAAGGCCAATGGCATCCTGATTTATATCAGAAATAGACTTGCCAGCAGGAGCAGGGAGATAACCATCTCTCTGTACTCAGCACTGGTAGAGCCATACCTTGAGTTCTGTGTTCAGTTTTGGGCCTCTCACTACAAGAAAGACATTGAGGCACGTGAGCAAGTCCAGAGAAGGATAACAAAGCTGTGTTGGATCTGGAGCATAAGTCTTATGGGGAGCCACTGGCTTGGAGTGTTTAGTCTGGATGAGAGAAGGCTCAGAGGAGACTTTATCGCTCTCTACAATAGCCTGAAGGGAGGTCACAGTGAAGTGGTAGTTGTGATCTTTTCCCAGGTAACAGCAATAGGATGAAAGGGAATGGCCTCAAGTTGCGCCAAGGGAGGTTCAAGCTGGATATTAGGAAAAAAGTCTTCTCAGAAGGAGTGGTGAGGCACTGGAACAAGCTGCGAAGGAAAATGGTAGAATCATTGTCCCTGGTGATTTTCAAGAAACATTTAGAAGTGGCACTGAGGGACATGGTTTAGTGGACATGGTGATGATAGGCTGACAATTGGACTAGATAGTATGATAATATGATAATATGAAATCTTTTCCAGCCGTAATGATTCTATGACTCTATGACTGCATGGCATCTGCCTTTGATAAGCAGTTACTTTGATGGGATCTTCCTACAAAATTAGAAATAGTTAAAGAATAAAAATTTTTTATCTCCTATCATTTTTTCTTACCACTGACCCACTACATGCAGGTCTGTAGCAGTATTAATGATTACTGTCACTCTTTACAAGGCTTATTGTACCTGATATTATCAGAGATAGTATGATTGAACAAGGTAAGAAAAGACAGTCTCACAAGATCTTTGCAGTTTCTGAGCTAAAAACAGTTCCATGAAGTTGTCTTTTCCAAATTAAACTTAAAGTGACATTTTCAAGTCAACTGATGTTCCTTGGAATATTCATGCTTCAATCAAGGGACCAAGTGCTATGAACAATGAAGTACATTTAGTATGGAATAACTTCTTCATTGCTTTAGTGCATGATAGAGATGTCTGCAAAAGTTAGATTAGTTGAAGTGATCTCAGTCATGCTGTTAAGACAATTTTCTGATGCACTGGCAAAGGAGCATCTCATTAAAAGGATTTAATCTAATTAAAGACTTCTGCTTTCTTGACTGAAATATGGGGTGAAAGGAGCAAAAATGAACTCCAAACAACTGCAACACAAACTAAAGTTCAAAAGGTTTTTTTCTGTACTTGGAAAATTTGTGTTTTATGTCATATGTTTTTTCTTTCACTATTTCTTTTTCTTGATAACACTCTGATCTAGCCTCTGCATACAACATGTGTGCCCACAGACCCTATCTGTCCTTGTCTCCTATTCCTTTTCAATCCCACCTGCACATATCCCCAACTATGGATGCGCTACGAGATTATGTCTGATTTTATAGACTTATATAAGAGCTGCAGCCTACTTTTATCACAGCCTGTCAACCTCCACAGCCACCTGAGGTGCCTCAATGGCCTCATTGAGCATGGCCTCAAATTGCTGAGACAGGCATCTCAGCTCAGATGTTATCAAAATTAGCTAATTTCAACCTCACCATGCTTAAGCACATCTATATCATATATACATGTTGAGATCCCTTTTTAGACAGACCTGTATGTTAACCTTCCCCCTAACATCATGAAGGGTGTGTGAAGAATGCATGGTCCTGCAATTACTACGCTTATAGCCCTCAGTAGCATCCTCAGAAGAGAAATTTCCTGCTCTTAATGATGGATATGACTGCCCTCATTAGACATTTTGACTGAAAGAATGCAAAATTTATGATTTCTTCACTCTCCATTCTGTATTTCAAGACTAGGGTATAACTTTTGAAAGTTTAGGCCATGTTCTGCATTCTCACCTGCTTTTGGCAAAAATTCTGGAAATATTTTGTCATGCTCTAAAGGTGTTAGATACAGAGCAAAGTTCTATTAACAGTGACCATCACGATAGGATTTAAGCCTTGTCAAAATGACCCTAAAATTGATTCACTTGCAACTGCACTTCAGTTCATTGTACTTAAATTACTTTATAAATACTAAATAAAGCAAAAACTCTGCTGACTTAGCAGCATATTCTGAGTTCTGGAAACATACCATTATATCATGCTGCTATGACTTTAATGCAATTTAAATGTAGTTTAAATTATATAAGTAATATAATGCAAATGAATATATATATACATGCATTAAAAATAATAAAGTGGATAACATGCTATTAGTTGAATATCATTTTTGGATGCAGAGCTCCTGAGCAATATACCAGATGTTGAACTGTCCATCAGTTCCCCACAATGTCATCCCCTCAAATGCAATTTTGTGGAGTTACGTATGTTAAAGATAAGAAGCTCCTTTTTATACATAACACAGGACATTGTAAGGGAATATTGTAAAGGCATCTGTTATTTGCTGGTAGACTCTGCTTAAATAGAAATCAGTAAAATATATCTTTGTATTGCAGTTCCAGTCATTTCTACAAATTCCTAATTTTAGCAGATGAAAAATTCATATGAAATGGAAAAAAATATGAATTCCCATTTAAATATCTATGTTGTTAATTATCAAGATAGCAATAGTTAAGAAAAATATATTGTATCCAAATCCTTTCCTGTTACGTAATTTGGGTCCTGCTAATAATGTACGTGGTAGCAATCAAAATATAGTTCTCCTCCTTACTCCTAGACAGTGTATAAAAATAAACTAAAAAGAAACTCACATAAAGAAATTCAAGAACTTTGAGATCCCTGTTCTCAAATACCTAAATTTGATAGTGAAGCTATGGTGGAGTGATTTAGTGTCTTGGAAAGTACTCCTCAAGCTTAGTGCTTTTATGTCCCTTGAGAAGCTAATGCCCCTAAAAGAGAAGAGGTTCTATGCAACTCATTTTTTGTGAACCTACACACCTGTTCTCATCAAGGTGCAAGCAAACATTCACTGAGTCTTTGGTTTCCTTTGTCTTATTTGAGTACGTAAAGAGAAAAGATGGCTTGTGCTCGTCTAATTGCCCTCTCTCATCCTACTACCAATTCTCCCCATGCAAAAATGAATCAGGGTTTCTGCTTGACTGGATGAGGAATTAGCTCCCTTGGGAGAAAGGAGAGCACTAGAATGTGCGGGTGGGAACTGAGGAGGAAGAAGACAGGGAAGTTGCTTTGCAGGGTCGGCTAGTAGCTAGACTGGCTCCATGTCTCAGCACACCACCACTTTGGAGACAGCAGTAGTCTTCTCAGAAAATCTGCTGGTGGCTGGTGCCTTTATATTGTAGCAGTATGATAGGAACAAGTCATATACATAATCTGTAGTAATTACTTTAATGATAGGTTGCTCAGAGAGGTAGTGGATATCTCATCCTTGGGGACAGTCAAGGTCAGACTGGAGCAGACTCTGAGCAACCTAATCTAGCTGTAGGTGTCCATGTTCATTGGAGGGTAGTTGGACAGGTCCCTTTCAACTCAAATAATTCTGATTCTATGATTATCATTTTAATTGTCCAGAGTTCTTAACTAAATAATTGAAAATATTAATTCCCTCTCTATGAATAATAAAAGCTACTTTATAAAGAAATCTTGACTACATGGATGTCAGTAGATTCCTAAATGTTTTCTCACCTTTTATCTCTTTCTCTTCCTTATTCTGCAAACAAGTAACAGTTTTTTGTTTGTTTTATTTATTTTTTTTTTTTCATAAAGAAAGCACCATCCAGACATGCTCTGCTGGAGACTGAAATGCCTTTGATGTCATATGACAGCTGACAGAAAAGTATTAAAGGAGATGGTTTATTTGCCAAATAGAAATTCTAGTTTTCTACAGGCAACTGCTTATGCAACACAGACATATTCCACTAAGACGCATTCAAAAGAAGGTCCCCTTGTTTTGATTTACTGAACTGTTTGGACTGCATGGAATAATAGATTCTATTAATTTTTTGTATTTCATTGTATTTTATTTTTAAGATGAGCATATCTTGTGAGTGCATACTTCTCCCTGTTTTCCTCTCTTAAGCTGGTATCCTTCACAACTTTTCAAAAACATGATGCTTTTGTTTAATTAAATAAAGACAAACTAACAATTTACTGAAGAAATTATTCTGTATGATATTTCTAGACATAAGATTTCTAAGCTCATTTGTTGAAATTAAAATCTTAATCCAGAGTAAAATAAAAATAGCAGATCTCTGATGGGTTCAGCTTCTTTTCTTAATGATGAACATTTAGTTTATAACTAACATTATAGGTGATTTTATGTAATAATTCTTCACTGCATTTCTGAGTCCAGGTATGTCTTTTTTGTTGGAAGGTTCTGCTCTAGAATCCTTAACAAGGAAGGAAGGAAGGAAGGAAGGAAGGAAGGAAGGAAGGAAGGAAGGAATCACAGAATGACTTTGGTTGGTAATGACCCCAAGGTTCATCAAGTTCCAACAACACTGCCACAGGCAGGGCCATCAACCTCAAGATATGGTGCTAGATCAAATTGCCGAGGGCCCCATCCATCCTGGTTTTGAACACCTCCAGGGATGGAGTACCCACAGCCTCTCTGGGCAGTCTGTTCCAGCGCCTCACCACTCTCTGTAAAGAACTTTCCCCTAACATCCAATCTAAACCTTCCCTCTTTAATCAGATTTCAGGATCCACAAAGATCCAACATGTTAACCATGTTAACACGGGTATGTTTCCAAAACTGGTTGCTACAATGGTGGTGAGCTGCTAGCAGATACTTCTTCCTGGGGCTCCACAGCTCCAAGGCAGACACTAACAAGTGTTCACTCCCTTGTAGTCTATTATTCTATTGTTACCAGTAAAACCAGACAAGCCAAATGTCCCAAAGTTTCTAGCTCCCATGTCTTGAGTACAAAGCTCCTCTTGAGATATGAGGAGAACTGTTTACTCCAAAACAGTTTATCTGAAAAATGTTCTTGTTTTGGAAAAGTGTTTGGAAAAAATATTCTAGTGAGTTTTTGTGCACTAGTCTAATTGCAGCAAAAAGACTTAACCACCTGTTGTGATTTCTGCACATTAGTAGTATGCATATGAGGAATTTGTTCAGCTGTTTCTATTTTAGTGGTTTGGAACCCAGCAGAAGACCTACATTATCTCTGACACACCACAGTGCAGAGCACTGACGTTCATATATATGTCCTCCGGGGCTGCTGTGGTGTACAGCCTTCCTACACCATCCAGCTCTTCTCACTTAAATTCTTTAAACCAGGGACAAGAGATTCTGCAAGGCACAAGGAACTACATTAAAACAACTAGTTAGAATAAAATGTTGATTCTTTTTTTCTTAAATTTTCTGGTAATCAGGAAAACAAACAATAGTGATGATGCTGAATGTATCATTACTGATCTCAAAGCTGGTACACAACTTAGTTTATAGGTCACTTTACAGCACACATTCATTTTCAGGCCTTGAGCAGCATTATCAACCAAATCATAACATTCAGTTACTGTTAGTCAAGTTTTTGAGGTTTTCAACGTAACTATGAGAGAACAATCTTTGGAAGTAGCAGTGAAGACAGGAATAAATATTGCTCCAGGGGTATTTCCGTGTACATTATCAGTACACCCCAGTATATGCACACATGCACTAGAATTGCATTTACCTTCAACATGTCAGTTTACAAAGATTGAACTAGGTGAAAAATAGACAGCCATTGTTATGAAGAGCATGATTTAATTACTTTGGCTCTTGTTGGTTTTGTTTTTTTGTTGTTGGTTTCGGTTTTGGTTTTTTTGTTGTTGTTGTTTTGCATTTGGAGGTTTTTCTCTGTTAGATTGGAGACAGCTGACAAAGTAAGATATATTCATAAATATCCTTACATATTTGTGGAGGGGAAAATGAATAGAAAGCCATGCTTCACTGGGCACATTAGAGATAAATGGCTGGTAAAGCAATCTTCATTCATATGCCACTATGGGGAATCCTGAATCAAAACGATGAGCATTTGTGCTGCTTCTGCTAACACCTGCATTTTCAGCTGAGAAAATCCTGCACTATTTAGATCTTTGTCCGACACCAAATGCCCCAAGCTCTTTCCTCCAGGGTTCTTTCCCATTGCTAAATCAAGAACCTTATCTGCTCCTTCTGTTACATCTGAAAGTTCATTTGTTACTTTTGTTCATATTATGTGATTCTTTCTAGCTGAAAACGTTATGCTAGTACCCACTAACTATTTTTAAACATAAGCTGTTTTGTTCAATATTTTTTTCTCTCAGGTAGTAATCATAGTGAAGTCTGATTTAAACTATTCCCATTAAGCTATTCCAAGTAAGTAATTTATAGCATGCAGAGAAGTCCACTGCCTGATTTCTTCATGGTAGGAGATCACTCCATTAAAATGGGCACAATTTAGTCTTGAAAAAAAACAAAATAGGCTTTTCATAACACATTCATGAAACAAAACAAGTTTTTCTGGGTATGAAAAGTTAGCAATCATTGCAACTGCAGCCATCTGGCACTAAGGTATTTCATTTTTTTCCTTTGAAGTTTACTTCTATCATGTATATTAAATTTCAATAACGATGTGATCCAAAACAGGATTTTGCAGGGAGGGGAAAAAAAAAACAAAATGATTTTTAAAGCAGTAAGGTATGGATGGGTTGACAGGTAAACACAGAATATACAAGAATTTAAAACCAGTGAAAGGATTTTTTGATGTATAAATTTCCTCACTATAAAGGCTCAAGTTGAGCAAATGCCCTTAAGAATAACAACAAACACATTTCAATTTTAATCTACTGGACAATTTCATATTTTTCACTTTTTTAACTACATATTAATCCTTAAAGGTTTGTAACACATGTTTGCATGAGGTGGGCTGAGTCCAATGTACACTATACCATCCTAACTCACTTTCCTTTTGGCACAATTTCGTAAAACTCGTAGGGTTTCATAAACAGACATGGAAGGAAATTGGCATGGCCCTTCACAGCAGTGCATGAAGATTCAGAATAGCAGGAGGATAAGCTAGAAATGCCATCTTAGCGGCACACTTTCAGTCACTGTTTAGTGATGTGCAATTTTTCTCTGACTTTTACTAGCTCTTCCCTCCATCAGTTTTTAGTCTTATTTCAGTCCTAGTTTCTTTCTTCAAAAGTGGACATTAAATATTTACAGAAATGTTTCAGAAATGTTTTGTTCTACATAGACTGAATATGTAAACCAATGTCTGCCCAATAGACTGTCTCTTTCCACTTCCACAGTTGAGTCATCGTCCACGACATCAGGGCAACACATTGAAGCGGGCCTATTTAGGAACTGTGAAGGCTTGACCAAAAATTAACATTACTCTGATTGGATAGTAGATACTGAGACCAAAGAGTGACTAAGACAGAGCTATGCTAAGTGAAGATATCCTTTTCAAAACTTTTACTAAGAGAGTTTTAACATTGTATTGGTAACAAATTTCAGGTTTTTTTATTTTCAGAAGAAGAAAACATCTGTATCCCCCTGGGGCTGAATTAAATATTAGGTTAGGAATCAAGTCCTCCAGGTAGAGCAACTGCAATTATCTTACTCACAGAAGCATATTTTAATTAAAAGCTATGACTATTTAATGATATCTAATAATTTGCTTTTAACATAAATTTTTTGCTATTTCTGAAAGATCCTTCTCTTGATAGTACAAAAGTAAGTACACTTACATCCTCCCAGTTTTGTACCATACAATGTTCTATGCTGATGGCTGTGTACAATGATTAATTAACTTTTGTTTTTGCAAAAGTACAGGAAATTTCTATTCATAGTTCTTCCATTAGATACTCCACAGTCAAAAGTAAAACATCAAGAGTGGCTTTCAAATAATCTCCTACTGCCAATGTGTGTGCAGATTTTTTCTAAGCAGGAAGAGAGTAGACCCCTATGATGTGATGCTATTTTTAGTGTATCTCACTAGGACCTCAGAATAACATAGTTATACCTCCCAAAAGAAGAAAAATTGAGAAACTGCAGCGTATACCTAGTATGCTAGTTTTTCCCTCTTCCTTCCCTCACAATTAGCTTTTTAAATACACTTTTATTCCAATATTTTTTTACATAGGCCTTCTCAATTTTATTTTTTTTTCATTCTGAGCTCTCAGTGACAGTGTCTATTCACAGCTGTGCTTCACAGGATCCCAAACACACTCTTCACAAATAACAAAAAGCAGCACACCAGCTATCTGCCTTTCGGTAATGGAAAGTAGCTGACATGTCCTCTTGCATTGTGATTATTCTGTTCTCCAAGATTTCATTTGCACATTTTAAAAGCAAGTTTGAACTGACTGATAACAAGATCTGGGTCACAGCATTTCTGTGAGACCAATGTATTTCTACACACCTGAATCTTAAGAACAAGGAGAAACACCTAAATTTTTAAAAAATTCATTTATAACTGTATATTGGAGTGTAAGATAAAATTTTATATTTTCTAGGACTAGATTCAATGATTCTCTATGTGATTGTCACGATGAGTAAAAATTACCTACTTTTTAATGCCACTTTAAAATTGCGTAGTTAGTTAATCACATAATGAGAGAATGACAGTAATATATAAAGGAGGCAGTGCACTTGAAAATTAAGATTTAGGATAATTTCCACTTAAAGATATGGAAGAACTAGCTGGAAAGTCCACTCAAGAGGATCTGTAGTAATAATCCTCAACAAAGTGAGCAACAACCTGTTAGTCTAGGCTCAGATGTAGCACAGTTGACTGAAAATTCAGAAGGCTTCATCTTAACATCAGCATGGCCTTTGCCAAGACATCTCTTGAAGACATTAAATTTGTCACTTATTAGCAACGTAAAACACAACCTGATTTCTCTTTGGAAGGACTAGTGCACACAGAAGTACAGCAGCCTGACAGCTCGTAGCAGAAGCCAGTGATTGCAGAAGATGTTTGGAAATGTACTTTCACTCAGGTTTTTATACCTGAAGATATAAATCCTCTCTTGCCGTTTTTATATTCAAGTAATGGGAAAGAGGCATTTACAGTCTGAGACATGTCCCATCTGCAGTCTCTGAAAGTCACCCAGTGTCTCCTAAATGTGTATAGTTTTAATTGATGCTGATATCTTCTGACAGTCCCTAGCACTGCCAGTTCTCACATCCTTCTACCAGGCTACACAGTACTGGCAAACTTTTCACACATGGACTTGTTGCAGGAGAAGTGCTGATTTTCCTGTCCCTAACTAGTTTATTTTGCTAAATCCAGCCTGAGACTACCTTTCATATATTTAAAGGATGACCACTATATTTCTTCACTGCAGAAGAGTAACTTAAATATTTTAATGCCAAAGTATAAATCATGTTCTTGTAGTTGGAATCAAGAATCGAGTTCAAATTCTCATTGCATGTAAGGATGTTTTTTTTTTAAACAAAGGTCAAAACTGGCAGTTATTGCAAAGTGATAAATTACAATGCATTGCTAACATCTCTGCTGGCATGGGTCAGCTCAAATAATTCTTTATTCTCAGCTTGAAAGTTCCTTTACTCTATTACTTCTCTACTAGATTTAGAGAGAATAGCTACCAGACAATGGAGCAGGGCTGCTTTTACTAATTTTTTTTTAACTCTTCTGAATGATATTCTGCAAAATGAGGATCCTGTGAGTATTTACATTTTGCTCAGAGATCCAACACCATGCTGACCACTGGTCTGGTGAGGCCAGCAGCTGCCATAAAGATTTTGCTCAGAAGAATCAGGTTAGAAATAACTCACATTCCCTGTGTTAAGCCTTTCTGAAAGTGGTCTGAAGCCTTAACCACCCGAAGACAAATGATGCAGATCAGAGATGATTTGTAAAAAGACTCAAGGCCCAGTCTTATTTCAGAGTGTAGAGGTGTGTCTCCACATTTATTGCAATGCACTTTTCTGACCATAGGTGTATCCTTTTTTCTTCAGACATCTATCACTCCTCACCAAGCATGCACACTGGTTTCTTTCCATGCAATTTACTCAGTTCTTCTGCTTTTCACAAACTCCTACTCATCTCTGTAGCAGGCCAGTCCTTTGACCTTCAGCTAGTTTCAGTTCAAAACCTCATCTTATTAAACTGCATATGTTGTTTCCAGTGCAATATTTCACAGCAGGAATCATCTTGTTTCTTTTATCTTTCATCAGTTCTCATTTCTCTGAATTGAAGAATGTAAGCAACATTTAATCAGCCAGACAATAACTTCTTTTCCATGTAGATGCCATTCTTTAGCATAGCAACTACTGAGATAACTTGTAACTCCACTGGAAGTTGTCTATCAGAATTTTTTCAGACAGTATTATTTTTCTGTATTTTATCAGTCTAAAAATTAATCACAGATAGAATCATTAATATTGTTAGGCTTTTGGGACATGGAAGTGGCAAACAATGTGCCAACCCCTCACCTCTTTTACTTTGTTTCACTTTGGCAATGTTCCCAGTTTGATTAGTCATTTTTGCAGCAGAAGGCCAGATTCTGAGATCCTTGTTCTGTCCTTTTCAGGTGAATGCTAATGGAACTGCACCAATAAAGAAGAGACCACAGAATTAGATCCGATCCTGAATACAGTCTCTAATTTGATATGATTCATCTCTAGCATTGTCAGGTTTGTTCTTACAATGAAGTCATTTGAGCTGTTGTTTTGAAATAATTGTGGAACGTATGCCTCCTTTCACAGACCCCAGGCCTGGCAGTGTCCTTCAGAAGCTGAGCTGAGTCCTTGAGTGAGTTCAAGCAGGTTATAGCTACAAGTTTTCTAATATCAGTACAATCCTTTACTAATATGCATGATAAGAATAAAATCGCTTATATAAGTGTAATGAACAACTGTTTTCTTTGTGTTCTTGTTATCCCTAGCAGTAAGGTCAAGTTAATGAGTCCATAAAGGAAAAGTACATGCTTGGCTTTTTCTAGTGAATGTATTACCCAGAGGCAAAAAATATTCCACTTTTAGTCAGGTAGAAGTAATTTATAATTTCCTGATCTTTTCTCAGTTTTAACATTTGAGATTTTGATGTCAGAAAACAATGCCAATTGCGTTCATTCAACTAAAACATGATATGCAGGAGAACAGATTCTGTGAAGAATGAAGCAAGGACCATAACAAAAAGAATTAAGAGTCATGCATAGTAATTTTCCTATACTCCTCCACATAGCAGAGATCAGATTCACATCTACCCTGCTGATTCTCCACATCTTCACCATCTTCATGATGGAGTGATATCTGGAAATGCCCCATATGAGCTGGTTTTCTGGCTCCCTTAAATAAGATAGTTAATTCTGTAATCATGGAATGGATTACGTTGGAAGAGGGCATCCAGTTCCATCCCACTACCATGGGCAAGGTTGTCAACCACCAGTTCAGATGCCCAGGACGCTGCCCAACCTGGCCTTGAATCCACTTTTATGGGTAGCCTGTACGTGTGCCTCACAGTCCTCTAAGTAATTTTTTTACTAACATCTTACCTAAATTTCCCCTCTTTTAGTTTCAAGCCTTGTCCTATCAGTATCAGAACATGTAAAAAATTGGTTACCCTCTTGCTTGTGAGCTCTCTTCAAGTCATGATGAGGTCTCCCCAGATCCTCTTCTTCTCTAAGATGAAGATGTGTGATGAAGAAGGCCCTTTTCTGGGATGATAATTTTCAAGGAAGTTCCAAATAATTTTCTAATGTTTTGTTCTATTTTGAACCCAAATTGACTCAAGCTCTTCCTCACACCTCCCTCCCCTGTAAGGGCTGTATCAGTGTAGGATAAGTAACAGAAACTGCACTTGAAGCCAAAAAACACCATTCATTTCCTTTGCTTCTGCCTTCATTTCTTCTCAGTGCCCATGGAAACAGAAATACTGGGGATGCACATCTTGGGAATTTGATTCTTTGTGAGGCAGCTGTACTGAGCTCCTCTCTCTTACAGCAGTACTGCTCACTCTGTGGTAATGACCCAGTGTCACTGTGGCACTGCAGTGACACCATTGCCACTGTGGTACTCTCCACTATAAAGAAGTGTCTGCACTCCTTTAACAGCAGGGCATGCTTCTCTTTCTTTCCCTTTCAGGCAGCTTGGTTGGGCAGAGCTGCTGCCACGATGGACAGCAGCAGGAGATGATGCTGCACCTCTTCCCACTGCAACAAAGTGCTGTCATGACTGCCACTGCAGACCTTCCCACTGTGTTAAGGCTGTTACTGCATGTCTTCCCGCTGCATCACAGAACTGCCTGGCAAAGAAGCGTCTGCGAAGTAGCACCTAAAATCCATTGCTTTGAGAAACCTTTTTTAACTACTCAAAATGTTGAATGGATTCTGTAAGCAGTAATACCTGTTTCATAGTTAAGTTCACCTTGGATTAATTCTGTCTACCTCAAAAGCTCTATTACTGAGGATTTTCTGTTCAGTAATTTGTTTCCCCACAGGATTTCTAGTTAAAGACTGTACATATATTCTCTCCTACTGAGTCAACTGCAATATTGATAGATAACGTTGCTACGCTGCTACATCTAATAACCATGCCAAAAAATAATGCATTTTGCAAAACGACAGCCTCTGCCCATGCAGCAACTAATTACAATTTTGAAAAAGATTATCATCTTGTGAAGACTAATTCATAAAAATGAACAAAGGAGAAATAAGTCAAAGCCATTTGGAGTTCAGAGGTAAACAACTGGGAGGAAAAGTACCTTTTTGGGTACAATAATATGTTAAATTTTATCTTCCATTGTTTTTGTGTCAAGAGCTCTATGAACTTAAGTGTGATACATTGAATACATTAAAAGGAAATAATTGGATTCCAGTTTTCAGCAGTTTCAATTATCAGCTCAATGAAGGAATACATGGTTTGTGAACAACACAGATTTTTTTTTTCTTACCCTGTACTTCTTTCCTCCTTGGGAAATATCAAAGGCCAAATTACCTAGAAGCATGGACTAACTCTTTTGTCAGCCATAGCCAATGTCCGACTGTTTGTGCTGGGTGTGTAAGTATGCTATAGAATGATTATACTAGTTGCTGGTGTCTGTTTTTCTTCAATTGACAGGGCGTAAGTGTTAAGAGTTTTATTGACGATCATAGTGTGCCCACACAGAAGTAGAACAGTTTTTATACAATACATTTATACATGTATTTTTATTGAAAGAAGAAGCAAATAAACTACTCTGAGCCTGCCCATGAAGGAAACCTAAAAAGGGAGGATTTGGGGAAGAGGTGCAGTGAGCAGTAGAAAATAAGATTTATCTGGTAGTTGTACTTCTCCGGTGAGATACTGGGTTGGGAAAGGGAAAAATTCAAAGCTCTTTCTGAAAGGGATGGTAATACTGACATAGCTTCAGTTTGTGTATTAAAACCGTGAAAGGCTACTTCTAGTTGCTGAAAATACTGTGAAGGTCTTTCCTAAGTAACAGTAAGAGATTCTTCATTCAGGTTTGATGGCTAAGAAAAATAAATGATTTAGAAGTACTAACTCCTTTCTATAACTCATAGAATCATAGAATCTGTTCACCTGCATGTTACAGTTTAGTGTGATGAGCACCATTGGCACTGTCTTCTGACCCCAAAATCTCAAATGCTAAAAGAAAAAGGGTCAGGTAATTATAAATTGCCAGTTTCCCTGGTCTTCCTTTCTCCCTTTCTTAAAAGCAGAAGTGATATTTCTCTTTTTCCAGTAACCAGGAGCTTTGTCTGACAGCTGTGACTTTTCAAATGTGATGGAGAGTGGCTTGACAATCACAGCAGCCAGCTCCTTTAGGACCCTTGATGCTTGTTGTCTGGCCTCGTAAAGCTGTACATACTCAACCTCATGAGGAAATCTCTGATTTGTTCTCCTCCTACTGGGGGAGGGATTTTTCTTCCCTCGCCACTGCCTAAAGGCTTTAGGAATATGAGAGGTAGGAGAAGCCTGGCTGCCAGTGAAGATCAAGACAAAGAACTTACTGAGTACCTCCATCTTCTCCAAGTCTGTTGAAGCCCTTCATCCTTCTCATTTATCAGAGGAGTTACACTCTCTAGGCCTTTCCGTTTTAGCAATGTACCTATAAAGTGGTACTTTTCACATCCCTCAGAAAGTTCAATTGTCTCTGCACCTTGGCTTTCCTGATCAATCTCTACATGTCCCAGCAGGATCCCTGTATTCCTTCCAGGCACATGTCCCTGTTTCCACTGGCTGGACATGTCCTTCTCTTCATTAAGTTTGACCAGCAGCTCCTTGCTCAGCCATGCCAGTTTCCTGCCTCTTCTGTTTGATTTCTTATGCTGGAAGATGGAGAACTCATGGGGTTTTGGTACAGTGGGAACAGTTTTGAATACAAATGTGCAATAAAATGCCAATTATGAAAAGAATCCAATTAGCTTGTTCTTGAACACTGAATATTTGTTTTGCATACATATTCTTTAATATGCATTTGAAGAATCAGAAAAAGGTAATTGTGGAGATGACAAGAGGGAGGATCTTTTCTTACTCTCAAAAGCAAAGGAAAGCCAAAAGCTTTGTGGTACACTTGACTCACAGTAATGGGAATAGGGGAAGGAAGGAAAAATAGAAAGATAATAATAAAGCAGCACTATAATTAGAAATGTCAGCAGGAACTGCAAATTAAGCCAGCATTACAGTATGAACAAACTTTTCAGTGACTGTATGCTTCATGTTCGATCAGAAAAGGGCCCCTGGTATGGATTCATTAAGTTTATATTGGAATCTGAATTATTACTGTATCTTGGTGGACCTGTAGGATTGGAAACAGCAAGGTTCCTTATTCATTTGTTGAATGTAACGTCTTTTTGTCTAGATATAATCCTTCTTAGATGACAGTTACAGAATTATGAAAATCTAGTTTGAATATTCCTTTTTAGTGATGTATAGTCTTACCCAGGTGCATTACAAAATTTCTTCTGTAACAGTTTTCCTGCAATGTTCCTGTTCTTGTTTTCATCAGTTGCCTAATAATCATCTCATTTTTTAACTTTATATACCGAGTACCTTTCTATCAACATTACCTACTGTCGTTCTTTTCTCCTTTTGTTTTACTTTCTTTGATAGGTCTGTCAATATATCTGGACTTAGTCTGTATTGTGGAATTTACTGCAGGTATTTGGAGTAGCTTATGAGGAGCTCATGGAAAAGAGAGAGCAAAATTAAGCAGTCACCTGCCTTATTTGCATGCTTGGGCCATTGATACTCCTGTGTCTGTTAACTCTCATGCATACATTGTTGGGACAATAGAAACTGTTTACTGTATTTATCACTGTGGCTAGGCAAGCAATCACTAAGTAGTCAGTAGTGCTTAGAGAAAAAAAAGATAGCAAAATCTCTGCATTCAGTGTCTGACAGCTCAAACATTGGGAGAACAGAAATATGCTTTTGCTCCCAAATTTAAAGGCACCTGTGTAGTTTTTTCCTTTAGTGAAGTGATAAATGTTCTATCATCTCTATTTTCAGTAATGATTTCTATGCGGAATAATCTAATGGAATAATCTGTTTTCCCACCCCTGGAGGGACTGGATAACTGGCTCACTAAATCCTTTTAAGAGATAATTAAGTTAGCATTAGGGGCTGTATAAAATGCTGTGTATATTTAGTTTTTTAAATATTCATAACAAGGAGCTGAGAGTTTGTGATTTAGAAGTATCATCACAGAATCATAGAAGAAGTCTTAAAGACCATCAGCCTAGCATGTAACCTAAATGCCCCCCCCCCCCCCCTTTATAGTTCAAAGCCATTCCCTCTCATCCTGTCACTGTAAAGCAGAGTAAAAAGACAGTCTCACACCTGTTTATAAACTACTCTCAAGTACCTGAAGGCCACAGTTAGATCTCCCCAGAGTCATCTCTTCTCCAGGCTCAACAGCTCAACTGTCTGAGCCTCCCTTCTGAGAGGAGCTCCAGCACTTTGATCATCCTTATGGCCCTCTTTTTGACCTGCTTCAAAAGCTCTATGCCTTTTCTGTGCTGGATACCCCAGGACAAAGGATTCCAGATGGGCTTTATGTGGTCAGTAGGGGGATACAATCATCTCTCTCATCCTGCTGGTTACCCTCTTTTGATGCAGCCCAGGATACTGTTGGCGTCTTTTTTGTTGGACTGAAAGAGCACACTGCTGGCTCATGTCCAGTTTTTTATCCATCACAACTCTGAAGTCTTTCTCTGTACAGCTGCTCTCAATGGTTCTTCTACCAGCCTGTATGCATACCCGGGTTTGCTCCAACCCAGTGCAATACTTTGCACTTGGTTTTGTTGAACCTCATTCAGTTCCTGCAAAACCACTTTTCAAGTTTGTTAAGAATGGCATCCCTTCTTTCTGTCATACCAACAGCTGAAATTCTAAACTACAGTACACATGTTTTAGAATAAGAGAAAAGAACAAAATTTGCGAACAAAAACTACACTAAATGAACTACAGCCCTGAGAAATGCATTTGGCCTGCAGCTTGACAGGTGAGTATGAAAATAAAAAAACCTCACAGATTTGCCCAGTTACTCAAAAAGGTATACTAGGAAAGGGATAACATTAAGTTAACTCAATGCCATCAGCTTCTCCAGATCCTGCAGGAATTGTTGAGAAAAGACCAGATATGCAGGATGGAGCCTTCTTGTATTATTTTGTAGGTGACCTGATAAATGTATAGGAGTAGATTTTGTTGTTAGAGGTCAAGCTAGTAGCCAACACAGTGCCAGATGAACCCAATGGCCATGGGGATGAGAGAATTATACAGGAAATAAATGAAAAAGAAAAAGAATGATCAAAATCAAAAAGCATTTTCTTCTACATTGAAATCATTATTTTGTTGGAAGCAGAATTTCTAGCTCTCGTAAAACCATTTCCTCAGAACCTAGAGTAGATAAATAATGTTCTCTCTTAATCAAAATGTTGTAACATGATAGAAAAATTAGACAGAATTTTCTGAATTTGTTAATTTCTTAAAAACCTCAAAGAAATGAAATACAGAGAATGGCAGCAGAGAATATATAGCAATGTTGATATGATGCTAAGCACCATAAAGGAAGTAATAGTTTTAAATTCAAATAAATATATCCCTAGAAAAAGGTAAAGAATTGCTGAAGCAGCAAGGTTTTTAGTAAGTCAGGAATCATACTATAATATTTTTATTCTGTCAAGGCAAGCATGCAGTGAAGCTTGCATAAAGACAGCAGCTAGAAGTGTAGTCCCTAGACACTGGACAGTACAGAAGGATGCTGAAATTCCCTTCAAGTTATACAGAAGGCAGTTATGGATTCAGAATACCAGTGCTCTACAGAGAAAAGCATGCCCAAAGTAAATGTCAAAAGCAAGGTTTTTTTTAATTTTCTTGCATGATCTGTTCTCCCCATTGTTTAATAGGTACTTGTGAAACTAGAGCTTAAGGACAGAGTTTGTCTCTGCTTGTCAAAATGCCATGTTCTCACATGGAAGATGTGTATCTTTCACCTTAGGTGATATGAGTATGAAAACAGAAATAACCCAAACAACCCTTCTTGGGTAGAGAGAATCAGGCAGAGAAAGATGCCAAACCAATAAACTCAGTCAGGAAAAGTCTTAGTGAAGAGGATTTATGGGTTTAACATGTCCAGTAACACAACTGTGGATACTATGGAAACTTTCTACACAAAGCTTTAGGCATTTATAAGTTCAAAAGCACCAGGTATTTCCTTGCAATATTTTTCTGACCACAAACTCTTAAATTCCATTTCCAGAAGTTAACTGGTTTATTTAACAATATTTCCTAAGCTTAGTTAATGGATTTCACTCACTGTTTTGCCCTGGAATTAAAACAGCTAGAATATTTTTCTGTGAAGGCATTCTGCCCTCTGTGGTATATTTTCTTATAAACGAGTACCATCAAGCTGAAGATAAAAGGTATAATTGGCTTTTAAATCCTTCACCCATCTGAGTTTCCTACAACAGTTCCATGCAAAATTTATTTTGCTCATCCACCTCACTCCCAGCATTTTTTTTTCTGTTAAAACAGCGAAATGCATAGTTGCGCAGTATAGGTGCACTACCTAAAAAGGTCATACATAATCTCAATTATTTTTATTTGACAGTATTTGGGATGTTAGGAGACAGTCTGGCCCATTATTATGATGTACATTGTCAGAAACTCAAGAAGAAAAACAGCTCATGTATTATACAGTCCATTTATACCAGCAAAAAACAGGCTGGTAGGAATTCTGTGGAGTATAAAATACATGGGAAAAAAAAATAGACATAGAAAAAATAAATAAAGCTCAATATTGTTTAGATTACAGAGGAGACATACAAGGAAGCAGTGATAAAGTCATGCTGAATAAGCAGTAGAACCAACAAGGTAAATCAGAGCTTTCTTCAATGAATAGACTACGAAGTGCATACATGGATATATTTTTTGTGCATTGTGCAGTTTATCTAAACATTAGCAAGCTAAACATGTACAAAACAAGATTGTGAAGATGTGCATGAGTATAATTCAGCTTCCCACCAAAATTAATTAAAAATCTGAGTTACTGAGTTATTCATCACAATTAAGATTTTGCCTCCCTTTTCTTTTTCTTATTTTTCCTATGTAAGAAAGCAAGGAAAAATTGCTTCCTTTCCAAAGTGATAAAGCTTCTGGAGAGCAAGTTTTTATCTAATTGGCCATTTAGAGAAGAATTTTGTTTCATATTCTTAGATCTTTAACACTGGCATCTGTCGTGGACAGAATAAAGGACTGTTCTGATATAAGAGACTATTCCTGTTTTCCTAAAAATGCACCCATTCTGTAACAAAGTAAGAACAATAGGCATCTTTTATTTATATTTTTATATCATAGCACTTCACCATAGAATATTCCATCTGTCACTCACCAAATAATTCATAAATCATAGAATGGTTTGAATT
Source organism: Lagopus leucura (assembly GCF_019238085.1). Taxonomy (NCBI): domain Eukaryota; kingdom Metazoa; phylum Chordata; class Aves; order Galliformes; family Phasianidae; genus Lagopus; species Lagopus leucura. The sequence goes on from NW_024962263.1 coordinate 39,427,486, forward strand.
GGAAGGGACCTTAAAAGATCATCCAATTCCAATCCTCCTGCCATGCACAGGAAAATCTACGACGAGACCAGGTCACCCAAATCCCCATCCAACCTGGCACTGAACATTTCCAGGGATGGGGCATCCAGAGCTTTTCCAGACAGCCTATTCCAGTGCCTCATCACTGCCCTTATAGTAAGAAATTTTTTCCTGAAGTCCAACCTAAGTCTATTTTCTTCAAGCTTAATTAAGTTGTCAACTCTTGTCTATCACTACATTTCCTGATAAAGACTCTCCCTGTCTTTCCTGTAGGCCCCTTCAGGTACTTAAGGGAATCAGTGAGGTATGTCTGGAACCTTCTCCAGATTGAACAAGTCCAACTCAGCTTCCTTGCATGAGAGGTTCTCCAGCCCTCTGATCATCCTCAAGGCCCTTCTCCAGACCCAGTCTAACACTGTTTCTTGTTTTAGGAGCCCCAGAAATGAACCCAATACTACCTTGGGTCTCATGAGAGTGGAGTAGAGCAGCACAATCACCTCCCTCAACATGCTGGTCATGCTTCTTTTGATTCATGACTAGGATACAGCTGCCTTTTTGGGCTGCAAGCACGCACTGCAGGTTTATGTTCAGTTTTGCACTGACCAATACCCCCAAGCTCTCCACAGGGCTGCTCTCTATCCACTCACAGGCCAGCCTGCATTCATGTTTGGGATTGATTAAAGGTCTGGCGCATCTCTTCTGTGAGGCAAGGCTGAGATAACTGGAGAAGACTGAGAGGGCATCTTATTAACGCATACAAATATCTTAAGGGAGAGAATCAACAGGACAGGCAGGCAACAGGAGAAGAGGCAACAGGCTCAAACTGAAACACAGGAAGTTCCATCTGCATATGAGAAAAAGCTTCTTCAGTGCGAGGGTAACAGTGCACTGGAGCAGGCTGCCCAGAGAGGTTGTAGAGTCTCTTTCTTAGGAGATATTGGAAACACACTTGGATGTGATCCTGGGCAATGTGCTCTAGGTGACCTTGCTTGAAGTACATAGGTTGGACTAGATGATACCAAGAGTTCATTTCAACCATGACTGTTGTTTGATTCTGTAACCTGTAAGCAGAACCTTGTAGTTGGTATAGTTGAATGCTTTGAAGTTTTCACAGGACCACCACTCGAGCCTGTCAAGTTTCACTTGGATAGCATCCCTTCCCTCCAGCATATTGACAGCATCACCCAGCTAGGAGTCATCTGCAAACTTGCTGAAGGAATATATCAGAACATAAAATCTCACTCTATAGACAAGACTGGATTACAGAGACGAAGAAATACACAGTACTCTTATTCTGAAGAATATTACAGTAGTAATGCAAATGCTTTAAAAATACAACCAAGAAAATATTTGGTTCCCATTCATTGTCTAGGCTTATTTTCACCATAAATATAGATTCCACCTCTGTCTCCAAGGAGCAGACAAAATTTTTAAAAACTGTGTTCCTTTGAACAGGACTGATTTTTGAAGAATTGCAGAATTGCTTTTGATGACTAAATGGAAGCATGGGATTCAGTTCTCAATGAATGGAAAACATGAGAATAGTGATAGTAAAACATTCCATGTCAAAGAATCTATGAGATCCAGGAGAAAACCTGTATTGCCAAAACGCTTTTCCTACTTCTGTCATCAGGACATTCAGGTTTCTGCAGAGTAACCCTACACCTCCACTTTCTAGGTTAAAGTTAAATCTTTTTTAGATGGCTGCAATTCCCTTTAACATCTTTTAAAGGTGGATTTACAAACTTAAATACTTGAAGGCTAGAGGAGATTAAACTTTTAAAGGTTTCTATTTGCTCATGATACAGTTGATAGGTAGTCACTCACTACTGAAGAAAGAATTACCATATAGAAGAATTTACCTGCTAAAACGTAAGATTTCACCAAAGATTAATGGTAATCTTTCTTTTCCATATTATTTGAAACGCTGGGAGAGAATAGAAGTATGTAGAAATAACCTTAGGACTAGTAGCTTCAAAATAAAAAAATTCAGCAAAGATGTTTACTGAGTATAATTGTTTTCATTAATTTACATTTCACCTTCTTAAAATCTACTGGGTGTTTTTAAGCAGGACTGAACTCCATTGGTACTGCAACTTAAATAATATAATAAGACATTCATTTCTTAGCAGTTTTCCTATTTGATTGCAATTAGCACAGACAAAAGACTAAACAGGAGTTCTTTAAACAATAAAACCAGGCTTTTCATAATACAGCCCCTAAGATGATAGTAATGTACAATTACACACAGAGAAAAGTGTAATTTGTTTGGAATAAATAGCTGAGGTGTGAGATTAATCTTGTTGAGAAAAAAGAAAAGAAAAAAAAAGAAGAAAAAGAAAATTGCCAAATAAATTGCATCTTTTCTTACGCTGCAGCCTTTGACTGATATTTTAGATACAAAAAGCTACAGTGATGCTCAGATGACAAGCACTGTGCAATTCAGAGTTCCACAATTGCAGTTCTCATGACTGAAACAGGATTCCTGAGAACTGACACTTTGCAGAGTCTTGGGAAGATTTATGGACTTTAGACCTGTAGCAGAAGCAGACTTATAAATACACAAATACACAGAAATACAGAAAAAGCTTGAACGGGAACACCAGTGCAGTAACTGCCTTTGAATCACTTCCATAAAATAGAACCAATACAAAATTACATCTATAAGCATAAATAAAGGGAGGAAGGAAACTTAGCTGCAACTGAGCCACTTCTGTCTTAATTATTATTATAGTCCTTGTTGAACTTTGAACAGTGAAAATTAGCAGTATAATTCTCAGACATATTCTGTGTCAATAATGATTGCCAAGATCTGACTTAGATTTACAAGGTCAAGAAGCTTAATTAAGAGCACTCATTAATTGTGGAGCACGGCATGACAATCAGTGTTAGAAACAGACAGTTCTACACCTAATTAATTTACTAGTGTAGACACATACTGACAGGCTTAGAGGAGAATGAAGAATGAAGCACTTGGTGAATAGACTTCATTGACACCATGTGATAAGTCCTGAACGGGGATTCAAAACACATATATTCTGAATTCAGATCGGTCAGAGTCTAAATTTGTACTGGCCTCCAGCACAGAGCACAAAACCTTCCATCCTGCTAACTTTTCTATCTTGCTTTCTCACATACAAACAATCATTCCTGCTTTACTGAATTATTATTAATAATATCACCAGCATTAGGAATCTCCAGAGCTGGCTGCCACTGTTTGAGCAAACACTGAGTAAACATTAGCATGTCCTGTTGTGCATTTCTAGGGCTTCCAGCTGCCCAGGGAGTTGAAATCTACTACCAGAAAATAGGAAGCTTGAGTAAGTACAGAAGGTTAGCTTTAATCCTTGGGAAAAAAAAAAAAAAAAAAGGAGCTTATAATCAGGAGGGAGACAGACTTTTTACACAGTCTGATAATGATAGGACAAGTGGGAATGGCTTTAAACTAAAACAAGGGAGATTTTGGTTAGTTTTTAAGCAGAAATTCTTTGCTCATAGGGTGTTGGATCACTGGTACAGACTGCCTGAAGAAGCTGTGGATCTAGTGCCAGATCTAGTGGCTGGCAGTCCTGCCCACACAGGGGATTGGAACTAGATGGTCATTAAAGTCCATTCTATCCTAAACCATTCTTATGATTCTAAATCTTACTGTGTAATACTGTGCATTTGCAACATTCCTAATGAAAAAATACAGGATAGCTAGGTATGTCATTGGCATTAGATGGAAAAGTAGGATGCAAGTTTGCTTTAGATGCAATGAAAAAGCATTTCATATCAGGTTTCTTTGTTAAAATAATAGAATGCTATATAGACATAAAAATGCAAGCCTAAATAAAGTTTAATTTTGATTTCATTTCTTAAATAAAATAAGCTGGTAGAATAAAGTTATGGAAAAATAGTTAATATTTGACAATTTTTTTCAGACAAGTAGCAATAGTATTTGCAAGAATCTCTAAATAAAAATGAATACTCAAAAGTAGCTTTTTAAGTAAGGAGAGGATCAGTATGATACCATAGCCTTTTCTATTGCACTTGTTTAAATTGGCTCATGAAACAAGGACACGAGAAATTAGGAAACTTCTTTTATATACCACAACATCTCTTTTAAAACCATTTCTTCAAACTCAGGCTATAGTACAAAGTGACCCGCAGACTCAACATTCACATTGCACCTCAGCAGATATGATTTTGCTATTGCTAATAAATGTCATTTTAGTGTCTTGATGCTGCAAGGTTTCAGGACTTATCTGGACTGGTTTTGACCTGAGAAAATTTGAGTTGTTTAGCTGTTATAGCAATTGCGTGTCAGTCAAGTAATTCTTGACTGAATTTGTTTTAGATCATGTTTAATCTACAGCAACACAGAGCAGATAGTCTGTGGAAATGAAACTAAGATTATAGAAGATAACATAGTGGCAAAGAATGCAGGTATATGTGATGGCAGGAAGTACCAAACTGCAAACATCAATTGCAGTGGTCAGACCACAGTCACTACAGGAATGCAGCCTTGTGAATTAGTTGCAACTGTTTTCAGAGATAACAGGGAGAACAGAAAACAGGTCTACTGGGAGCCAGTGAAAATAGAGAGCGTGTCAGGTGCCAGTCTTAAGAAAAAAAAAAAAAAAGACAAGCACGGTAGAAAATCAATCCATGAACACTGTATTTATCCCCAAGAGGAAGCCAAGACACTGCTAGCTCTTAGGAAAACACCTATCCTGGTCTTGCTGGGAAAGGTCTTAGATCAGTCTTAGGATCCAAAGCAACATTAGAAGGCTAGCTGAATACAAGGGGATGATGCTAGGAAGTTTGGGGATAATGCTTTATGTTGCATTACTAATTAGACCTTTCTGAATTAATTTAAAGTTTGAGTTTTAGCACCTGTAACAGTACTAATGATAACTCTTCATTCTAACTTGGCTGCGTTGTTAAGATTTAAGTTATACTATCATCATGTCTCAGCTCCCCACATGAGATAGATTCACTTCTATCTGTACCAAGATTTTAACAGCATCAAGATGGACTTTGATAGTGAATATGTAGGGTTGATGTTAAGTGCTTCTGGAAAGCTACAGGGGCTATGAAACTGACAGAGAAAAATTGGAAATACATACACTAAAAAAAGTTGAAATAGAAATAATTTAGATATGATATGTATAACTTCCACCATTTTCCAGTAGTAGGAGATCTAATTGGAAAATTATGTCCAACCTCAACCATTCTGTGATATGCATAAACATAAAACTAATAATTAGATGGTGTCCATTAAAAAGAAACAAAGATGGAAATTCGTCATCACTGTTGATTGTGTACTTTTAGGAACAAAGGCCAGAGGAGATGTAACTGACAGGACAAGCTGTTCTTATGTAAAATACTTGAAATTATGAAAATTTGACATAACCAATCACCACATATTTCTCATATTACCAGTGCTGAGACAGAACTAGACCCACAGTCTTTCAAAATCAGTAAACAGTGACACATATTGAATTGTTCTGTATAGAAAAATAATATATAAATCACTGTTCTGCAAGGTCTGCCAAATGAACCAAACGTTAGTTTGGAACTGCAGGCACATACTGATGCTTCAGTGAATCAGTGAATCATTTAACTAGAAATGCCTCAGAGACTAATGATAAAGCAAGTTTGATTTAACATCTTAACCAATTAACAAAAAGTAGAAAACAACTCATTAACTGGAAATGAAAAAATAGAAGAAAAAGAGTGAGAAAATGGTGTTTACATTCTGCCAATTTCATCTTGAAATCATGAAATGAAAAAATAAAGGAAGCTTTCTTTTACCCTGTTATATTATGCCAAGATCACACGTAGTCATAAACTTTATACTCTTATGCATGGATGTTCAACCTCTTGGCTTGCATGTGCCACATTCAGTGAATAGAAATTGTCCTGCGCTGCATATGGGTTAGTCTCTCCAAATGTAATATCTCCTGTTTATTTCCATGAAAATGACAACAAAGAGCACAATAACATTGTTTGATAGACCAAATTGTCAGCTATGGAAAACTATTTTAAACACTATTTTTTCAACACAGTTACCACCATTAGCTCTGCATTTTCAGCAGTGATGAACAAGAGTCTGCGTGCCTCTCTCATGGCACTGGTGACCCATTATTGCTGCTGCTGAAATGCACCACCCACCGCCTCACTGTGCTCACATTCACTGTTTGGTCTCCACAAACATTCAGTGTTGGTGAGTATCATTGGGTGCCATTTTTTCCACAGGGAAGAATTAAATAGCACACCTTTGCTTCATATGCTCTGACTTCCATGTAAGAGGACATTTTGTCAGATTGCCCCTCTGTTGCCATTTGTCACATGGCAGTGGTTGCAACTCTTAGTGAGTTTTCAAGATATTCATCAGAGATTTTTGGTGAAATTTTACTCTTCCTGTACTTCATCCTTAACAATAATTATTCAAAACGTGTATACTGACAGAAAGCAATGACATGAATAAGGTGTGATTGTGAAGCAAAGGATATTGTTCTGTGCTAAAATGGGGATTGTGAAAGCCTGGTAAAAAGATATGATCAGATTTTTGAGTTGAATATCTGATTGCAACTCTATACTTTCAATTCGAAAATTTGCAGGTCATGTGTTTAAATTAACTGAAAATTGATTTTTGGCAGTCTTTAAACCCCAAGCTGTGGGGTGCAGTTGACATGCCCAAGGGATGGGATGCCCTCCCCATCCTGTGCTTTCGGTCCACACAACTTTAATAGTACACTGACAGTTTGACTGTTGCTAAGCCAAAGGAACATGCCTGGGCAGCTCCGTAGGAAAGAGCTGCTGCATTTAAATCATGGGGAGGGGGTGGGCTGCACTGTGAGATGTGCTGGCTTGCATGCAGCCACTGGGCTGCAGGTTGGACGTGCTTGCTCCTGTGGCTCTCTGGTGGCAAACTAATATAAATGTAAATACAGGCTCTGGTACTAGATACCTAGTTCCTGTGATTTGGGGTTGAGATCAAATTCCAACTGAAAAGCTTGGAAAAATTTGCATTAATTTAGAATAAACTATTTTTAAAATTTCTATAGAGTATTCCCAACTACCAGCTTTGAAATAGTCATTTTCATCCCAAGATTGTGGTTAAGAGCAGTGGTTCTGTTTCCACATTTTCTCTAGATATTCTGAGATACTGTGTTCCTTTGCAGTACTCTGCATTCCCTCCAGTCCTTTCAAATGAGACATCTCCCTTTATTTTTTGTTATGTTTTTTTTAGTTATTATAAAAATACAGCTTTACTTGCAAGGACATGATCATGATCCCCAAGGAACAGCTTACATTGGAAGGGAAATTATATGCAATATGTGACAGGGGGTAAAAAGAGTGAGCCCTAAACAAAAGATGTACTGGCATATTTTGTTGTCATTCTTGAGATGTTCTTACTGCCACTTTTTTTTTTCTTCCTAAACTATAAGTAATTGTTGAATAACACTGGGCAGCAATGTCCTGAGGAGAAAGCCGAAGACAGCATGGGTCTTCTTTATGGACTGCTATCTTATGAGTAAAGGTTAGGCTGGCAAAGGATAGATAAGAGAGGAGTTTGAGGCTAAAATAAAGTTAGCATTACTAGAGAAAATAAGTGACCAGGCAGGAACAGAATAAAGACCCTGAATATTCACTTGACTTAGTTCTGCTGTAACACAATGAAGTAACTGGATTAGTTGTCAGCAGCACCAGGACAGAAATAAGCTGGTTAAAATGCGTAAAAAAGAAATGCTTGGAATCAGTGAAAGCTGGAGTCAAAAAGAAGTAAAAAGGTCTTGAGACTTGATGATGAGTTAGAGTGTTTGGCTCACAAAACGCAGCTAGCGCTTATTACATGAGAGAAGGCATACAGGAACAACTGTCATCCTCTGCTCAGGTGTGATAACAAGAACTTCTTTGTTGACAGCATTCCAGTGGACAGTGGACATTGTTGACAGTTGCATTAGCATTCAAAGATTTATTGAGAGGATCCTGAAGAATGAAAAGTCTAGTTTCAAACAAGAAATAGATTAGGAAAGGCATGATCAAATCTTGGACTCCATCTGAACAGAACGGGAAAAAATCCTACAGACAATTCATCCCACACAAGCAGCATCCAACTTACTGGTCCCAGTAATTCCATTTATGGTATCTTGGCATTTATTCAAAGGCATATTTTTTTAAAATTTTGTTCACGTCTTCATTGCTCTGGCAAATTAGCATAGAAACTTGTGTATTAACAGAAAAAAAAGAACAGAAAATTGTTATGTAATCTAACATTTTAGTAAACTGGATGGCAAATTGTTAATCTTCCTGCTTCCATTGCCTTTTTACATTTGAAATCTATCATAGGCTTTTAGAATTGATAACTCTGATAACAAAAATCTTCACATAGGTCATCAATTCATCATCAATTCAAATATATATTTTGTGATCAGCTGAGTTAGGGGTTAAGTTAGAGGTCTGGTCTAAGTAATTAACCCACTTTTTTTCTACAAAAGGAATAGAGAAACTACTCCAGGAAAATATTTATCCACCCTTAAATAATTGGTTGTGAAATAGTTATTTCACCAAAAGGCTTCTTATCAGCCATGCAAGTGTTTATAATTAGGAAACTACCACATTTCTTTTATTACAGTAATTGTCATATTCTAGAAGAGTGAAGAAGAAATTAAATTCTTAGCCAACAAAGTCTTCATCAAAAAGTTCATGACTAAGTTCATCTAAAATATCCCACTTAGGTAGCAAAGACTTTAGAAAAGATAAACACTATGAAAAAGAGGAATGGTGATGTTCATTCAACCATCATGATCCCTGAAGAACAAATCTCTGATGGTAGTATTTCTCATGTAACTAAAAAAACACTTGTACTCTTGCACAATCCCAACTGTGCATATTATTAAAGTGCATTTATGAGTTGCTTATGCCCATACATAGTAACATCTCACAGACAAAAGCTAAAATGCTTTTAAAAAATTCTTGTTAAATAGAAACCTGCTCTTATTTTCAAAGTCAAGAGACTTGTTTCAATGCAACTTTTGTCACTGAAGGAAATGGGGCATTTTGCAAGACAAACTCATATTCCTGGGCAATGCAACAGTTTTTGCAGTCTAATTTTTTGAAAGATAGTTTTCTATAACCTACTAAAAGAGAAAGCTTGGTAAAAGCATTAGTTAGTCCCAAACTACACTTGACTTTATATTGAGAGGTTCTCTGCTGAAAGCAAGAAAAAATCCAAGGCAATTTAATAAGACCGGATCATGTGCAATCACTGAAAATTCCACAGAATGACTGAGGTTCCTGCAACTATCTGGATCCCTCTAGCCCTCCTCCTGCTCCAGCAGGGCCACGTAGATCAGGGTGCCCAAGCCCACATCCAGGCAATGTTGTAGAACTCCAAGGAGAGAGAAAGTAATTACCAGCACAAAAGTGCTGTAGAAAACTGAAGTCTATAATCCAAGAAAGTCCAATGTTCTTTACAGGCTTCATTTCACTGCTGATAGTTTTCCACAGGTTACAGAAGGAATAGTTCTACTAGTAAAGTTAAGATTTCATATCAGTTAATAATGTGTTGGGTTATTTGTTTGTTTGTTTTTGGAAGAAATATTTTCCTTCAATGACCACTTAAGCTGAAATTTTCCAGTAAATATAGAACATGAGAGAGGTTATGTGATGTCTTTGTTTCCACAGTAGCTATAAGTCTCCTAATAGTCATTCCGTAAGCAGAGAAGACAGTAATCATTTTCGTATTACTGAAATCTGGTTCTGGTTTCTGTACAGCTTAGCACAGACTGTGGCATGATTTCCTCAAAACAACTTATATATGCCTTGGGATGTGTCAGTAAAACAAAAGTGATAGCTCATTTTTTGCATCTCATGGGCTCAGATAGAATAAAAATACAGGGTATTTGATGCTGGTGAAAACCAAAAGGCCATAACTTCAAATGAGAGCTATGTTACGACAAATTACTTGAACATAGCAATACCATGTTCAAATTAGCTTGACATAATTCTTACATGGATGGATAGGTAGGGTAGGTAGATAGTTTCACTTTAGCTTATGTTTGTTGCTATTTCAGAAGATAAAAGATCATCATACAAACACGAGAAAATACTTGCAGTTATTTGGGAGTTATGTTGGCTGCTTTTTGGAATGAGGTAGAAACGCTTTCATTATTAACTTTCCTCTCATGATTGAATTATTTAGTATATATATATATAAAATATATAACTGAGCCTATTCAGATGAAGTTTTTGAAATGATACTCATAGCTTACAATGGGATTTTAATCTTTTACTATTTATGAATTACCAAGTGCACTACAGAAAAGACAAGTGACAATACCTGCCAAAAGACAACTGGGATTAGGCTAAATTCTACTTAAATCCCATCCTAACTTTCACAATACCTTCATCTTGTGAAAAATATGAAGATATTGATGTTGTTTGCTTTGTGGGAGTATCTAAGAATCAAGTTTAAAACTACATTAGACAGGGTATTGTCTTCTGTCACTCAGAGTTTTCAATTTAGCACCTATTTTCTGCATTTACATTATGTGATTGGTAACTGTCACACTGTTGCTGATAAGAAAATGTAAATTTCTTCATTGTAATCACAATTCGTATGCCTGCATTTATTTTTGTGCTGTTTTGTTATATTCTGAAAAGGAAATGTCATAAAATCGAGCCTTTTGTTACTGAAGTGAGCAATTACCCTATATCCATCCAGCTTCCTAGTAGAATGAGGGCTAAGTGGCTTATAGTCATAAATAATCTGTAAGAGCACTGTGACACTGGAAAAAAAAAAAGAAAAGTCTTTCTCTCTTTATTTCTCAGACAACAAAAATCCAAGAATATCTCATGCTTCCAGATGCCCAGAGAGAAGCCACGGTCATACAGGAAAACAATCCCAACAACTGCCATGTCAAGGGATTTTTTTGGCTGCTGAGGTGGGTTTTAAACCAGGCTGCAGAAGTACAAGCACGATTATTAATAGGAACTCATGTAGAGTTGATAATAGATAGGGTCTTTACAGAAAAAAAAATATTTCTAAATAACTACAGATATTACATAGAAGAGACACAGCCTGAAAACACAGGGTTCTTCATTAATACTCTTTACAGAGGTGTAATTTCTAGGCATGTAAAAAGCATCTCTTAAAACATCACAAAAGTATGTTCAGGAAGAGCTTGACATTGAGGCAAAGGGATGAATATTAAAATCATAGAATCGTAGAATCACCAATGTTGGAAAA